>NC_051083.1:84222539-84551289 GCF_004664715.2 Peromyscus leucopus | reverse complement strand
ACCCTTCTTTGGTCATTCATTATTCTTTTAATCCACCACCATAATGTGTACTTTCATGGTACAAGAAAGAGAAATTAAACAAGTGAGCTAGACACAAACGGTAGTATGCATAACAAGAATTGCTAGATGGTCTTATTAATAAAAAAAAAAACCCAGAGCCAGATATTAGGGTAAAAGCTGAAAAATCAGAGAGGCAGAGCACCAAGCCACTAGTTCTTACCCCTACAAAATCCTCTACTGAAAGAGATTGAGCGCCTCTCTCCACTCTACCTTATCACTTCCTCTCTCGACCTAGCTCTATCACTTCCTGGGATTAAAGGCATGTGTGCTTCCCAGTACTGGGATTAAAGGTGTGTGCCACCAGTTTCCAGTGTGGCCTTGAACTCACAGAGATCCAGACAGATCTCTGCTTCCTGAGTGATAGGGAAGTGTGTGCCACCACTGTCTGACCTCTACGTCTAATCGAGTGGCTGGCTCTGTCCTCTGATCCTCATGCAAGTTTATTAGGGTAAGCAATATATCACCACAAGTATGCTTACTGCATGTAAGGAACACAAGCACAAAAGAGAAAATGAGGTAGCTAGAACTAGTCACTCTTCCAATCCAAACTAAATTTTATATACATATATAAAGCCTCATTAATGACTCATGAGTGCCTGGATCCCATTTTTTGACGTAAGTTTCCAAATACCATATATGTCATTTGCTAGTACCTGAGATATTGAAAAGAAAAACTCTTCATGGTGTTCCTTGATCCTACATTAAACAGCTACCTTTAGGAGAATCTAACAACACTTAAAAGACAAAACATATGAGCAACAGCAAACAGATACAGCAAGATATATTTACATCTACATGTGTGTATGTAACAATAACTAAAGAAAACTTTAAGTTAAAATGGAGTGGAGGTGAAACAGAGAGAGAGGATTGGAAATGATGTAAACACACTATTAATGTATAAGATTCTGAAAAAATCTTAAAAAACAAATCTTTAAGCGGAAAATATGCAAAAGGATTTAAAACAATACCTTTAAATTAGTGTCTACTTAAATTCAATGTGCAAAAATACATAATAAAGAGTAGGAAAAGCATGTGAAAAGGAATCTCCATACATCCCATGAGAAACCCCTTTGGGAGCCACAGGTTTGGCCTCAGACATCTTATACCATAACAAGAGTGTGGCTATAAAATGAAAGCAGTCTGAAATCCTCCTACAAAGAAACTAATAGCTGAGTGTCACTGGAGCTTCATGGGAAGGCACTCTGCAAAAATAGTTAGCACTAGTAATAATCTGCCCAAAAAGGAGATTTGCCAGGATAAAGATCACTAGATGTCACAAAACTAGAGTTTTTTCAAGTCCACAAATCTGGAGATCAGAACTTAGAGAAATATCAAAACAAGATAGTTATTACAATCCCATATACTTTCCTTAGTCAAGCAGAAGATACAGAGAGTGGTTTCAGTATTCATCACCCTAGAGCAATGAGAAAATAAACCTTCATGACCACCTGCATTTCAGGAACTGTCCATTAAGCCTCCACAGTGTCTTGACTTGCCTAGGGAGTTTAGCTCATTGGTACTTAAGAAGCCATGAAGGGAAGAGTTTGGATCTAATGAAGATTACCAAGTATGTGCACTGCATACAAATAAAATAGTTTGATTTCAGTAAAAAATATGAAATTATTTTATGCAAACAATGCTAAAGTATGAATACATAGTGAACTACTCAAGTGGTTCCTGAGAGCCCTAGACAAGAGAGTAAACAAGAGTGTTATCTTGATTCAAAGCAACAGTTATTTCTGGGACTAGAACAAAAAGATATCTTGGAGTATCTTAAAGAGCCATGAGTCATTATAACTTTTAGAAACATTTAAATATATAAACGAATAAGTAACTTTCATCTCTAGAGGCCAAAACATTAAGTGATATAGTAACTACTTCAATTGAGTGTGCATTTCTGAAGAATAGAATTTCTCCTTTTAGCTCAGGCCAGGACTAGTAAGTTTAGTCAATTAAAATCCAGCAGCAAAAAATGAACTGGAACTTCATGTATGGAGCCTCTCTTCAGGACTTTTTACTAGTCAGTGAACTTAAAAGCCAAGACACCTGAGTTCTCTGGGGACCTGGGGAGGTTTTCAACTTTCTTGCTGTCATTTGTGGAAATATGAACTTCTTATGCACGATCGTTTTGATTATCCTGGCACCTACCTACACTAGCTACCAGTGGGATACTAACTGCAGAGCAAAGTAGGAGGAGCATTTTAGAGGAATTAATCAAAATAATTATAGGAGAATACTTTCATTAAAAAATAAATTGGTATAATTCTAATAGAATCATAACTCTTTCCAAAGTGCTTCTGTGTATGCTCCATCTTTGTTACCTATAATGATTTGACATTCCGTGCAAATTAAGTGCTTCTTCCAGAGTGTGGGGGGAAAAAATTGATTTAGTGTTCTGTTCAGGCCTTAGCACAATGAAAATGATGCAGAATTAGTTACTTTGAGCAAGAGATTATCTCTCTTACACTTGCTGAATTATAGCCACTCTCTGAAATTAAGTAATGTAGGAAAAAATGAGAAGAAAACATTGACTCATCAAAGACCAACCAAGAGTAGCTTTCCTGTAGGAAAAAGATAGGCTGAAAAGTTAAGTGGAAAGACTCAAGAGTCAAAGGGGTCTACAACCTGAAAGAATTTGTCAGTTACAATAAAGCCTCTCCATTGAAATATCTTTTTGTTTAAAACTAAGTATTTCTTGATTCTCAAATATTTTCACAAAGAACCTACAAGGAAGTACAAAGAGATGATTTCATAATTGTGCTTTGAAATTCTTCAAAATGGACTCTAAGGCCTCAGCAAGAAGCACATTATCATAATTGGCTTATACATGACCATGTTAGAAGAACATGAAAAGAAGCTACAAGGGGCCATAATATGCAAAGTGCATAAAACTGGAGCAAATATTTATAAAATATGATTCCAAGTAGAAGATCTCAGAACCTCATATTATTCCCTTAATATTTTCAATGTGGTGCCCATGCTGACAATTTCTTTTGTCTCAAAAGAGTTTCATCTTGTTTGATTTCTCTCTCCTTTTCCCTCAATTACGTTTTCTTTATTATGATCATTATTACAAAGCACAAGAGGATTTCTTCCAGGAGTCACATTCCCTGAACTTCGAATTTTTTTTCTGTGTTTTTTTTATTATTTTATTTTATTTTACAATACTATTCAGTTCTACATAACAGCCACAGATTCCCTTGTTCTTTCCCTTCCTGCCCCCTCCCCTTCTTCCCAACCCACCCCCTATTTCCACCTCCTCTAGAGCATGGCCTCGCCTGAGAACTGAGATTGACCTGATAGACTCAGTCCAGGCAGGTCCAGTCCCCTCCTCCCAGATTGAGCCAAGCGTCCCTGCCTAAGTCCCAGGTTTCAAACAGCTAACTCACAGGTCCTGGGGGCTCATTGCATGAACTTCGAAATTTATATCTTGCAATTTTTTAAAAAGAAGGCATTTAAAAATAACAAGTGAACCCATATACCTAATATAGTTGCAAAAATTCTGCATTATCAAATTTAATGGAAAACACAACATAAATAATATTTTCTCATATTTAAAATACCGAATAAGTAGCACATTATTTGCAGTTGCCTCTTCCTTTTTGCCAAATGGAAAGTTGACATGTAGCAAGAAAAAGATGCTTAGACAAGACCACTTAACTAGTGGCTTGCTTGATTTGGGCAACTTCTCATTCTGCAATTCCATCTTTGAGAAAACACATCAGGAAAATGTTGATGTTGATAATGAGAAAGCATGTAAAAGGCAAGACAACATCAAAACAGGAGTCTTCAACCAATATTAATGAATTCTCTAACACACCAATAAATTATGACCATTGGATGTATTGTGTGACTCCACTTTAACTTAATGGGTAAATAAATGAATGAAGATGAATTACAATCATTTTATTGAATTTGCTATAGTTAATAAACCATCTAATGAAATGTGTAGGTGAACAAAGTAGAAACTTGGGAAAAGAATAAGAAATGGGTCTACAAAATATTACAGAAAGAAGAGCTCATTGGACAGAATTCCCAAAGATGATGACTTCTGAACTCAACTCTCATCTACAGCATCATTAACCTTTCAGTTAGAGGCAATTTAATGGTCACCCAGGTTCGTGGGGCTCCTCCCAGACCAGCTAAATTTGACTTGAGGAGTGTGGAGTAACAGATCCATGGATCAAAGTTTAAGAAACCTTGATATTATCTAGTCACCATGTCACTTCAAGAATCTCTTAATATGCCTCCAGTCTTGTGCCGTCTGATCTGAACACCTACAGTCACAGGCAGTTTATGACTTCAAAAGGCAACACATTTCACTTTCCATAAGGTCTGACTGTTAATCAAATTGAATTTGGAAGACTACTATGTTCCAAGAACTTTATACACATTATTTTAACATCATTTTTTAAATTTTCACAATAGCTGTGTAAAATAGTTTAATTCCCTCATGTACAAATGAGGAAATGAAGCTCTGACAGAAAAACCTCTAATTGAATGGTATCTCCAAATTCACATAAAGAACTGGCAGAGTTTCTTCTTTACACACATCTTCTCATTTATTTCTTAAAAAATCACTAGTAAATATATATATATATATATAGTTCCAATTTACAACTGAACATACCAAACACTAGAAAGGTTCCTGTGATAATTCAAGGTCAGTCAATAGGTTGGTGATTAAAGTTACTTTGGACTCTATAACCACTGAATTATTACCTCTCCAGCTGAGATTTTACATGTAACAAGCTGTTTGGTTCATTATCTTTCTCCTTCATATCTAATGTAACTAACATAAATTCCATAAAAGCAAGAAAAAATCACAAGAATAAATACTCCGTATGTTTAGTTCATTGCTGTATTTCCAATGCTACAAATAATATGTGGTAGCTAAGTAAATTATTCTCTAATTTATAAATTATTGTAAAAAAAATCTCAAAACTATCATCTCCTGTTTTCAAGGCTGTTGGATATTAAGTTTACAGAGGAGATCTAATCCTCTTTGCAGGAAAATAGTTCTTAAATAGAGTCAGTAGACTTTTTAACTTTCTTTACTTCTTTAATTCATAGCCCTTTTTTTAAAATCATAGCTCATGTGACATGATGTTACCTAGATATTCTCCTCTGGACTCTGCACAATGGTAGTTCAACAACCCAAACAAAGAGAACACAAAACTTAACAATGGGCTTTTGTAATGTTTTAACCCATTTTTTTGTACAAAATTCTTGTTTTAATACAACACAAACAAGATTGTAATTTCCTCTTTCTAGCCACTGTGTCATGTCATTGGACTCTGTTGAGAAAGCAATAAACTGAAACATCTAGGGTCCTTTCCATAATAAACTATGATGCTGTCATTCTATCAATATCTCTGTCTTTAAATACTGCTTCATAATTTTTGCCATTAACTTTCACCTCATTATTTCAAGTTCATCTTTCAGAACTTTAAACAAATTTGACTTTTTCGTCTCATATGTATGCATCTGGTGCACATATACACGTGTATACACATTTTGCATGTGTATGAGTACATTTGTATACAGGTACAAATCCATGTATACATGCATGAGGAGGCTTAAAGTTAATGCCTGTTGCCATCTGTGATAGCTCTCTGTCCTATACTGAGACAATGTCTCTCACTGAGCCCAAAACTTGCTCTTTGAGCTAGTCTGGCTATCCATCTTGCTCCAGGAATTCGTTAGCTGGAATTCCAGTCTGACCACATCATCCACCTGGCTTTTATGTGCATTCAAACTAGTCCTCATGTTTGCAAGGCCATCCACAGAGCCATCTTTCCTGATACAAGTTTGACTCTTCAGTCCTTGGCTCTTCTTATCTATTTTTAATATTATAACTGAGTCATCAGCAAAATCTGCAGCATGGTCTAGTTTCAGACGAGTGCTTGTCCAACAGGTCTACAAATGAGGCAGAAGTCAATGGAGACAGTCTCATTTGGCAAGGACCATTGGACTTTGGGACAGTGCAGAATACTGCTGGAAACGTACAGCCTGTGTGTTCTCTTCTCCCTGGTGATATTGATGATTCTCTTGGAAGTTTTAGTGTCACTTTGTCAGTCACGCATGGGACAGATATGATCATTCCTGGAAACCCCATTTTTTTCTCAAATGTTTTCCCCTGAAATTCTTTGGGAGCTAATGCTTCTCAGGTTTCTTGTCTGGGGGTGCCATCTGTCACTTTAGACTCTGGGAGCTGTTCTGATTCAGTGTTGACAGGATCAGAGACTGACCACCTCTATTTCTGTCAATATGCTTTACATTTTGAAAGATACCACTGCTCTTGAAAATATGTGCCTATGTTTATCACCTTTTAGTTTTGTAAAGACATGGTGTACCTGGCTCGATATTTGGCCAAGCTAGCAAAATGTTAAGTGTTGGTTTTGGTTTAAAAAAATGCTTTGATGTAAAAGTTGGGAGAAAATATATTTGACTTTTTTTTTTTTTCTGGAGGTTAACATTGGAAGATAGGAAAAACTTTTTGTTAGTAGGGAAGAACATTCTTGTTTTGATGTGTAAATAAAGACAGCTGGACCTATTTGGGCTGCCCACTTGTGTGAAACTCATCTGGTGATCAGACAGTTCATTTTTCATAGTGACGCCCCTCCCTTTCTTAGGACCTGAACCCAGGCTGCTGCAGGACCTCAGCACGAGACTGTTATAACAGTGAATTCATCTTAACAATTCTTCATTATATAAAAAGGGACAGAATCAGAGTTTGGAAGCAAGGCATTAGAGATGTACTTTCTGGTTAATAATTACCCACCAATCAAGAGGTTCAGTTCAGTTATTCAACCAGTTGTGAATATAAACTTACTTTACAATGAACTCATGCCCATATTTTAGCATTTAATCCACAAAACAATCTCAAGTCACAGTTTGTAATGTTTTGCTGAAACTGAAATAACTTATGTGCAATACACACTGAGCAATCCTAATTCTAGAGAAATCCTTATCTCTTATTGCTAATTCCGGTACCTCTGCAGTAAAATAGTCAAGCAAGTCAAGGATTCTTCACACTTTGCCTTTACAACACTGAGACTTTTGTCTTTGCTTCTCAACCTCCAACTTCTCGGGAGGGTTTCCTTGGCCAGTGCCCAGCTGTAGGGTTAGGACTGAAACTACTTTCTCATATGCCCATGAGGGTAAATAGATGAGATGGGGTTGTTACAATTATATTATTTTAGTATTTCTCCTTACCATTCTTCTACATCCACCTTTAAGGATATATACCTCACACTGTTATTTTTGGAACATCAAATGTCTTCCTCTTGTTAAATCTATTTTAAACAAATTATCATCAATTCCAATCATTTTAGCCAAATTCCATCCTATTAATCGTTACTGTTACCCATGCAAGTATGTTTATATGTATTTAAAATTTAAACTACTTCCCAAAAGGATTTGTTATATTTAAAGGGGAAATTTTCTAATGTTAGTCAAAGGTACAAAGTCTCAGGTTAGTTTTTGAAGTTTAGTTGCGGGGCGTTTACCCACCAACCCCACAGTTCCACAGAGTTTTCTTGAGTGCAAGCAGTAGGAAATATTAGATAGAAGGATTTAGATTGTGGAGATAAACAAATAGAAAATACAGGATAGCCTTGAGAGGGCTTGGAACCTATTCCAATGGGCCCTGACTGTCTCTGCCCCAGGGTATTTATAGAGACACCAAGGGGTGGTGCAAAAGACCTCCCCGAAGTACAGACAAGTGCAGACCATCTCAGACACCTGCACTCAAGCCTGTGGTCCTAAACATCCTCTCAATATGGAACCGCTGGGAAAAAAGCCACTAAGAAAACAGGCTTCCATATCAAGTGCACAACATAACTAGTTAAGAATGATTAATTGCATATTTCAATCTGTCTATGCTGTCATACATACACACATACACACACACACACACACACACACATATATATGGTATATGTATGAAACCTAACATTGTATCTTATAATTATAAACATACACAATTTGTATCTGGCAATTCAAATATTAAGAGAGATTTTCCCCCATTTTCAAAATATAAGAATAAGGGAAGCCCGGAGGCACAGTGCCTCCATCATTCTCCTTGATACCACTCAGTCTTCAGGAGAGATTTCCTGGTTTCTGTCACCATCACACCTTTCTGAGACTCTCTCACATTCTACCTATGGTTAATGCATTACCAAAAAACCAAATAGTTCATTCTAGACTATATTCTAATACCTTCCATATAGCAGGAGTTAGTCCATTTATCATCTTAAAAAAAATCACTCTCCTGTTCAGTTTTCCCATGGTGCTCATGACGCAAATAAGAGTTGAATGAAGAGAATTTTAAAACTTGGCTTTAATTTATTCATATATTATTTAATATGGATATTAATCAAAGTAAACAACTTTTGTATGAATTTGAATTAGAGGAAAATGTAAAATCTTCATGTGCTTTTATCTGGAAAATTGATGTCTGAGGATAAAATTAGCATATACCTCATTAATGTGTAGTATTATTGTTCAAACCAGCAGATATTACACTACAGTTAATTGTATTAACAGTTAAGACAAAGGAGATCCTTTTTAGTTAAGAATAGCAGCTTTCAACTAATCATTTCAAACATGGGAAAGGAAATGAATAATTTTGTTTAAAAAGTGTTTGTCCTTTGAACTTTATCTATTCAACTTCTGAAATGCTTATTAAAACAGAGTTCTGTGCAGCACATTTGAAACTTTAAATAATTATACCACCCAGTGTGCATTTCTGTAAAACATCAGTAGCTGACAATACTACTTCATAAAACATTTATATTAGATTATACAGTTGCTCTTATAGTTCAGCTAAAAACAAAAAGGAAAGAAGAACTCTGTTAATAAGGTGACAAACTGAAGGGAGTTACAGGGGACTTGTTTGGGGAGGTCATACCTGAAATGATCTGAGGCCCCAGAGCTAATGATGGTAATGTCTTCAACTTACTAACGGAAATCAATACATCCTTTGTTATTCTTTCTGCCAGTGAGCCAGGCCCACACTGGCTAATGACAAAATAAGATCTTTCCCTGGGTAGTGTCAGCTCAAACAATGACCTGAAAAACCTGTTACTGACTTATGCTGATGGGACTATAAAAATTCTCCTGTTCTGTAATAATCTCACAAGGCAAATCTTAACATTAGAAATACATAAAAGTGTTGTGTTCCAATTCTAAAGTCTTCATTAATATATTCCAATTCTCACATTGAAAAATACATATATACACAGTATTAGTCAGCTTGCTGCTATGGTAACAAATACCCAGGATAATCTATAATAAGTAAATTTATGTGAGCTCATGGTTTTAGAAACTGCAATCCATGAGCAGTTGGACTCATTGATCCTGGCAAGAGCACATGGTAAAGCCAAGCTACTCACCTCATGACCAGGAAGAGAGAGAGTGGGGGATAGAGAATCACAGTATATATTCCTTCATGGTGGGCCCCTCATGACCTAAAGACAGCTTCATACTTCTTCAAGTTCTCATTCCTTGCGGATAATGACTGACAAGCTTTGATTTGAACAGAGCAATTAACAATGAGTCTTTGAGGTTATGATTTAAACACACACACACACACACACACACACACACACACACACACACACACACACTGTAAGGTGGAATAACTGTAAAAAGCAAAGTAAATTAAAGAAGGTATCATCAATGAAGATAAGATTGCCTAAGAGGTATTTTAGCCATTGGTTTCCAGTTACTTTTTTTTTTTTTTTTTTTTTTTTTTTTTTTTTTTTTGGTTTTTCGAGACAGGGTTTCTCTGCGTAGCTTTGCGCCTTTCCTGGAGCTCACTTGGTAGCCCAGGCTGGCCTCGAACTCACAGAGATCCACCTGGCTCTGCCTCCCGAGTGCTGGGATTAAAGGCGTGCGCCACCGCCGCCCGGCTCCAGTTACTTTTAAAGTTTACAAAAAGTTTGGAAGTGTTTCACTGACAGAATGATAGCAGCAGTCAAAGCTTAGCATGAGTGCACTTTGAACTTCAGTTCATAACTTACCTTGTACCAAAGTGTTCAAGCTGGAAACCAAATTCCTTGATAACTTCCACTCACTATGTGCAATTTAGTGCCAATTATACAGCAACAAATAGGTCATCTTCTGTGAAGTATCCTTTCAAAATATTTGACAAATTATTGTACTGTTTTTGTTTATTGTGGGGTTTTAAGCATTTGTTATATATGCCACGTGCAATCTTTTTCAGATATATAGAATTAGATAGTTTTCCCATTCTATAACTAATGATTTCATTTTTTGTGCCAGATTTAACAGTATACAAATTGTAGTTTTTTTTTTTTCAATTTTGTAATTACTGTTGTTCTTGTCATAAATATTTGTTTTTCTCCAATATTACAAAAATATGATGTAATATTTTTATTTTGAACCTTTGTGGCTTTAATTTTCAAGCATACATCTGTGACATATATATTACCTTCTCTGTTTTTATATATGTTGTGTGGTAGAGCTCACGATTGGCTGATTATTATACATTTACCAATTGTTCTAGCACAATTTGTGTAAAGGGCCTCTTTTCTTGTACTGCCTTGAAATTACTTTCAAAATTGAATTGATCATATGCATATGAGTTTGCTCTAGTGTCTGATTCTGACTTATTGATTTGTTCATGTGTCCTCAAGTTACTGCTCTACATTTTTGATTACTCTAGCATTAAAGCTAGGCTTGCAGTCAATAAGCCTTGCTTCACTAACTTGGTTTTTATTTTAAACATCATTTTGGCTCTTACTGTTCATTCCTTTCTATTCCTATAATAAGCTTAGAACCCATTCTTTGGCCTCAAAATGTAGCTCAGAGCTTGCATATCCTACCCTGACCTTGATCTCAACCCAGAGCACTACCAAAAATGCTCCTTTGTTAATTTCTGTTAAAATGTAATTTTTTTCATGGATTGTATTGAGTGTATAGATCAAGTAGGGGATACTTAAAGTATTAGCAGTATTGAATGTTGGGTATCTTGGCATGTATGTCAATGTATTTAGTATCTGTCATTAATTTTGGAAGATTATCAATTAAATACATTTAATCCAATGCTATTATCTCAAATATCTATCATTCTGTGTGTTGGGAACATACCAAATCCTCTCTGTTAATAAATTTAAAACTTGACTGTTTTCAAGCATTTTTAACCTACTCTGCTATGCGGAACATTGGGTGTTATTCCTGGTATCTAAATGCAGGCCTACATCTGCTCATGATCTATAACCCACTCTACTCTTCCTGATCTCTGATATATTGCTGTTGTATCATGCAACTTTAATTACATTAATAAGCCATTTCTTTAAAATCCTCTAATTTTTAGTGTGGGACTCTACTGTTCTAAACTTCCTGCTCAGTACAGTTTTTGCTGTATCCCATGTTTAGTATGTTTGATTTAATTCTCATTTATTTTTTAAGAGATTTTTATAAATTTTTCTTTGATTCTGAGCTGCAGCACAGGGAGTGAGGTTGTGCAATTGAGGCTCCTACAGCCTCATGTGACTGAAGAAACAATTCAGACTGTATTTAGAGCCTGTAAAGGATATGGAAGTCCCCTACAAAAGGGGCAGTGGAGACTTTTGGTTGGCTCTCCAGGGTCTGCCAAATTGCTATCAATCATACTTCTTATTTTCCTTGTTCTCTAAGTTAAATATCTTTGATAGAGTGGCTGTGATATCACTACATGGTGGTAGATTTGTCCATATTTTCCTTTTTGTTCTGAGACTTTGTTTTGGTATTCTGGAGGTCTTTTGATAAGTGCATGCACAATTATGTATGTTGCCTGGGTATACTCATATTTTGTCAAGTATATGTACCTATTTTCTTCAACAATTTTCCCTTTTAAAATTCAATTTTGATCTGCTATTAACATGATTTATTTTATGCTTACCATTTGTATTGTCTATATATTTTATATCCTTAGATTTTCATATGTAAACTCATTTACATTTGAAGTGTAACCATAGAATATAAAACATGATTCTTTCTAAATTAGTTTTTTTTAATTTTTGATGTTTTATTTATTTTCAATTTGTGTGCATGTGTGTGTGTGCATGTGTATTTGTGCATATGTGTTGCACAGATATCACAGCATGTGTATAGAGGCCACAGGACAGCTTATGGGAGTAGGCTTGCTTCTTCCAGCTTGTGGGTCTCAGGGATCTAACTCAGGTTGTCACACTTGTCAGCCAGTGCCTTTATCCCCCGAACCATCTCCCCCACTTACAAAATGTGATTCTGTCTTGCTTATTTATTTTATAAAAAATTATGGGATGGGTATAATTGAGAGTAAGCAATGAGTAACAGAAACAAACGAGAACAACAAAATACGGAGCAGTCATCCAGACTGTGAAGTCTAACCATATGAATAATTACATAAATATGAGTAGAATATGCAATCTCTCCAACTAGAAGCTTTCTTTTGGATAAACCCAGCAATTTTCACAGTCCATTTGAAATCTTGTTTTGGATTTTTAGTTATAAATCTCTGTACCACTTCTATAGTTGCTTTTAGTTTAATCTACCTATCTTTATCTTTTTGCAATGTAATTAAACACAAATTCAAGCAAAAAAGCCCCACTACCCTAAAAGGTAAAATGTCATATCTTCACCACCCTTCACGTTATTGCTATCATACATTTTGTCTATACATGTTATAAATTAAACAATTCAATACAGTTTTTTATTTAAACACTCAGTTAACTTTAAATATTATAAAGAGCATGTTCAAATTTACCTACATAGTTATCATTCTTATTGTTCTTATCTCTACCTGTAGATATGGTTTTCCATCTTTTGTAATTTTCCTCAACTTAAAGTACTTCCTTTAGTATTTCTTATAGACTAAGTATTATGGCAATAAATTATCTCAGTTTCTATTATGTAAAAATTCTTTCACTCTCATTTCTGAAGTACATTTTCCCTGAATATGAAATTCTAGGTTAACTATTTTCCCCTAGCACTTAAAAAAGTGAATTTACTTACTTTCATTTTATATTGCCCTTTCCTAAGAAATTGCCCATAGAATCATTATTTTCCTGTAAGTAGTATGTCTTATTTCTCTGCTGCTCCTAATGTTATTTCTTTGGGGTTTTTTGTTTGTTTTTTGTTTTGTTTTGTTTTGTTTTACAACTTAACTTTAATATGTTAATAGCTTTTTTTGATCTATTCTACTTTGGCTTCATGTCTTTGGAAAGTTCTATATTATTATTTTCTTCTTCCTATAAAAGTTGGAGATACTTAAAATACTTTATGCCCTATCCTACCTCTGTCCTCATTTATATATTTCTTAATTCATGTATGTTGGATGTTTTATTATATCTTAGGAATTTCTGCACTCTCAATTTGACTAATATCTTCCACTTCATCGACTCTTCTATTATTATGAACATTTTATTATGCTTACAGAGTGAAATTTTCATTTCTGATATTTCACTTTTGAATTCTAAAATGGGTAATTATTTGATTCTATTTCTCTATTGGAATTTTCCAGTTGTTTACTCATTTTAACAATCTTTTCCTCTAAGACATTAATTATATTTTAAGGTCACCTTCTAACTCCATCATCTGGATAATCTATAAGTCACTTCCTACTTACTGGGGTTTTTTTTCTTACTTTTGATCAAAATTTTCTTATTTTTTCTGCAGTTGGTATAAATTTTTAGGCCAAAGATTTTGGACAGAAACACCAGATTCTGTTATACTTTTCTGAAGAGTCTTTGTTGTGAATTAATTACCTTATCAATTTGAACATGTGTAGTACTGGACTTTCTAGTCTCTTAGAATGTCTCCTTTTGCAGTATTTTCTTTCCCATAAGGTTAATCAATCCCTTAAATTAATACATAACTTTTACCTCTAAGAATCAACCATTATTTAAAATGATCATGACCTAGATCTCAGAGGTAAGTCTGACATGTTTAGCAAGCCTCTGTGAAACTCCAAATTGTCTTTCTCACAAAGGAACTTGTGGTAGTTTAAATATAACTGGCCTTCAAAAGCTCATAGTGAGTGACACTATTAGCAGGTGTGGCTTTGTTGCATCAGGTATAGCCTAGTTGGAGGAAGTGTGTCACTGTGGAGGTGGGCTTTGAGGTCTTAGTAATGTTCAAGCCACACCCAGTGCCCCAGACCACTTCCTGTTGCCTAGTGGTAAAGAGATAAGAACTCTCAGCTCCTTCCTCAGTACCAAGTCTGCCTGCCTGCTGCCTTTCTTTCCACCACAATGATAATGGACTAAACCTCTGAACTGTAAGTGAGCCACCCCAATTAAATGTTTTCCTTTATAAGAGGTGTTGTGGTCACAGTGTCTCTTTACAGCATTAGAAACCCTTACTAAAACATAACTTTATTGAAATATCCATATGACATATTCAGTATTGTTCTCATGAGCTCCCATAAATGTGTGGTTCATGGATCATAGGTAGATAGATGGATAGATAGATAGATAGATAGATAGATAGATAGATAGATACATAGATACATAGATAGATACATACATACATACATACATACAGAGATAGATACATAGATACATAGATAGATGCATAGACAGACACTTGAGAATGTTTTTATAAAAATTTGAGGGTTCTCCTTTTATAATTTCCTCTTTGTTAGAGTGTCCCTGCCCTTAATTTCCAGCTGAATTATCATCCTTGGGTCCCATTATTTGATTCCTAAAGCTTGCTTACTTCATTTCTAGCCGATGAGCCATTTTTAATGACAATAAAATAAAAACTGCATGAAGGTTTGTCTCATAATTGCATCCCGGGTAAGAATTAATCTGATACCAGTTTTCATGATTACCAGAATGAAAAAATGTCAAACTAATTCCTACCTGGATAATCATGGAAAAAAAATTGAAGGAAATATTTTTATTTTTACATGTGTGTATGTATATATATGAGTACAGGTAGCTGGGGGGCACATAAAAAGATATAATATCCCCTGGAGCTAGTTATATTATGATAATAAGCCACCTGACCTCAGTGCTGGAAACTGAACTCTTAACCTCTGAGTATTCTCTCCAGCCCCAATGATGGAAAATTTTCATTTGCCATTATTTCCTTTCTCAATCATTTGACAGCTTAGATTAAAATGAAGTAATGTCACCTACTTCTCTGTAACTGAAGTTACTCTTGTCACTTTACATCTAACTTTATGTGCCAAATTCCACAACCAACGGATCATTTTCTTGATTGTTTCTGCTTAATCTTTTGTGAATTTTCTTCTCCTGAACCTGCTAGTAATATCCGGTCTCACATCTACTCATGTAGCTTGGCCTAGACTTCTAGGATCTGACTGATGATATATCTGCTAAGTAAGCCAAAACTGGTAATAAAATGTGACCTTAATGAGCAATTTAAGCATAACTTACAATGTAGCAGAATATTCTGCCAATTAGTCAGGGGAGCAGAAAGGCTGTACCGCTTATGCTTATGAAATTTTATTGTTTAGCCCAGAAGAAAAAGTACTGCTGGTTTCTTATTGAGGGAAAAATGACTTCTTGTTCCTTTATTAAATGTATTTTAATATTTGACTACTAAGTCAGCAAAGTGCTTGCCTTGCAAGCATGAGGATCTAAGTTCCATCCCTTGAACCCATTTTTTTAAGCTGGAATGATGATATGTTCTTGTAAGCCAATTTCTGGGGAAGTGAAGACAGGCCTCCATGATGCCTTCATAGAAAAATAAAATGTTAAACATCTATACAGTGATGTTAACTTTCTTCTAGAACATAATATGAAGTAATAGTGACAGGATCCAGCATTATGGCATTCTAAAGCCTGGTGAGACATTATAGTGGAATTGATAGCTTTAGGGCGAGGAGGAAGCATGATAAGAATGTTGAGACAGAAAATCAGATAGGAATGTTGAGACAACATATCAGTGGGTAAATCTTACAAAACTAAAGTCATATGGAAGTTTTTTCTTCATATAGTACTATCAAATTGGGAATATTTAATATTTCTCCTGAGGAGATTTTTAAGAAAAATAAGGAATGGGTAATAAACATCCTCATGTGAATTTTATTCTACCGCATACTTTTTTATGTCTCTTTCTTCCTATTACTCTGCAAATAATAATCAAGTTTGGGATTTTTCTTTGTATTCCCACATTCTCTTTACTGCTTTCAGCCTTGATTAGAGGAGCCTTTTTCATGGGTGAGCAGTAGTTAGCGCTGTCACTTAGGACTGCTGAAAGTATTGAGAATAAGTGACAGGGGTCTGTAGACCACCAGCTGTGGGGCCCAGTGAGCATCAGAGCAGAGAGTAGTAAGTAGCTAAGAGCTGTGAGATGGGGAGGAAGGAGCACGCTGAAGTTCTGTCTTCTGGATAGGACATGAACATTGAGGTCATGAGAACACAGCACTCATGCATACCTGCACAAGACTGAGACCTTCAACATCCCGTTCATAAGGCGGTGGGGTGGGGGTCATGAAGCCTCACCCCTCCCAGAGGAGCGATCAGTAGTTAATGGTTGCCAGAGGAGTGGTATAGCGACTGGTAAATTGCCCATGCTCCATGTTCTAGGAAATAGCAATCCCAATTAAACTCAGTAGGACAAAAAGAAAGAAAGAAAGACAAAAGGTGGAGGAGGACTAGTTGGAAAGAAGAAGATGATCAGAAGATGGGAAGAAAATATGAGAGAGGAATAAAGGTGTGAATATGATCACAATATATTATGTACATGAAATTGACAAAAAATTAATATATATGTTTAAAAAGAAATAGAAAAGAAATGTAACTGAATCATATTAATCATATTAATATTCCTATTCTGAATAGGAATAGCCCCATAGGCTCATATGTTTGAATATTTGGTCCTCAGTGGAACTGCTTGGGAAGGGTTAGGATGTATGGTGTTATTAGAAGTGTGTTACTGCAAGTGGTCTTTGAGGCTTCGAAAGACTCAGACCTTCCCCAGTGTACTCTCTCCTGTCTAAAGTTCAAGATGTGAGCTCTCAGCTGTTCTTTCTAGCCATGCCTTCACCCTACCATCATGGAATCCAAGCCCAATTAAATATTTTTTCTATAAGTTCCATTGGTCACAATGTTTTTATCACAGCAATAGAAAGTAATGCAGAAGTTGCTACCATGGAGTGGGCTATTGCTGTGACAGACCTTACCATATGGGTTTGGGGAAGAAACTGGAAAAATTCAGAACTTGACTAGGAAAACAGTTGAACACTGTAACCATAGCTTAGTGTGCCACGCTATTGTGGCTTGGAAGACAATAGTACTGAGAGCCATGCAAACTATAGAGGCCAAGCTCAAGTAGCTTCAGAGAGGAACTGGTAACTAGGCTAGAGATCGTTCTTATGATATTTCACCAAAGAATGTGTCTGCTTTCTTCCCTCCTCCTAAGAACTTTCCTGAGGCCAAATTAAAAAGTAATGCACTAATTTCTTTTCTGGAGGATATTTCAAGATAGCTTAATATTGACTCTGTCATATGTTTCTAGTTATCAATTTTTTGAAGGTCTTCATTTTTTTTATTCTTCATGTACAAAGAGTAGCATGATCTCTTTCATTGTGGAGACAGTCTTGAATAGTCCATTCAAGGTCTCTTAGTCCAACTTAATGAAGCCTATGTCCTTTGCATACTGGCGGAAACACTGACGGCACATGTTCAGGCCATATTTCCGGATCAGACCATAGCGGTTAGAGCAGACGTGGCAAGAGCGAGAAGCCTGGCCGAACTTCTGCAGGTGACTCCAGTAGAGCTGCGGGTGACCCATCTTGCTTTCAGACGGCCAAAAAGGAAAAAGGCTAGTTACCAATCTTGTGCAGGACTATAATGAAAAGCAAGTAGGGCAAAAAGAAATGCAAAATATATGGTTTGGAGAGGGAAAGAACACCAGGAAATTTAATGTTGGCACCAAGGCTTGTGCTGAAAGAAATAAAGGAAAAGCCTAATCTGTATCAGAATAAAGGGGGTGCCTTCAGGGAAAGACCTCACCCCACTAAGCTTCCAAGGAAACTTCTGAAAGGATAAGGCCTGAGGAATTTTCTTCTCTGAAAAAGCAACAAAGCCAAGATGCTGCAAATGTAATTCAAGGCAGGGAGAATTCACCCCCAATTGGTAGCCAAACTTGGCAGTGTCATTCGTGTGGTGTTGCCTTTTGAACGTGAAGGATGTAATAGTAAAAGGTTTGTGGAATATTCCTCTGTGTTTACAGAAAGCCCCTGAGGCCAGGTGTATGGCAGGGAAGGACCTGCAGGGAAGTTCTGAGGGGGGCTGTTACTTAAAACTCTGAAAGTAAAAGCTAGATTGGATTAGAGATGCCAAGATGAGGGAGATGCCAGCGCCATGAGACTTCTCCTCATGAGTGCGACACACAGAGACTGGAAGCAGAACAAGAGAGAAAGAAGTATGTTTAGGTAGCAAAGCCAGAATGGAAGAACCATTTGAACCCTCTAACATCAGACAAGGGATGATAGGGTTTGGAGCTTACCTTGTTGTTGTTCGGTCCTTGCTTTGCTTATGTATTTCCTTGCTATGTCCTCTCTTTTTTTAAATAGCACCATATAGTCTGTGCCATTGTATGTTGGAAATACATAGTTTGCCTTTTAATTTTATAGAGTTGGAATTATGTTGTCTTCAGTCTCAGAAGAGACTTTGGACTTTAGAAGTGTTTAGACTGTGAAAGACTTTGTGATATAGATAGGATAGGATAAAAGGGTAAATTATTGAACCTACTTTTAAAGAGCAACAACTTGTTTAAAAAGTTTTAAATGCCATATTCTGTAGGTCTTTGAAGTGTTTGAAGATTACCTACCTAATTTAATTACACCTATGTATACCTAGAAAACTTAGCATGACTATAAGTTTGACTACCATAGAAGAGCATTTTTTTTTTTTTTTTTGGTTTTTCGAGACAGGGTTTCTCTGTGTAGTTTTTTTGCCTTTCCTGAAACTCACTTTGTAGACCAGGCTGGCCTTGAACTCACAGAGATACGCCTGCCTCTGCCTCTTGAGTGCTGAGATTAAAGGCTTGCACCACCACCGCCCAGCTAGAAGAATAATTATTAATCTGTATTTCTTAATTATCCATTGCAATTTAAATGAGCTGCACAAACATAATACCTTAAACAAGAGTATAAATATACATACATAAAAAATTACCTTTAAATTTGTATCAATAAACTAAAATCCATAACATTGTAAAATGTAGGTGAATTTCTAAATGGTCTTACTAAATAAAAAATACAGAGCCAGAAATTTGGGTTAAAGCCTTAGAGAGATCAAGGAAATACCAAAAGCCACCAACCACCTTACCTCACCAATTCTGCAGCTTCCAAAATGGCGTGATTTCCTGTCTATCCAGGCTTTATATGCCTTGCTTTTCTGCCCTCTCATTGGCTCTCTTATCCCAGCTACCTCACTTCCTCTTCCTACACAGCTCTGTCACCTTCTGTCTGTCTGTACAGACCTCCAGGTCTCTACGGTTGCTACTGGGATTAAAAGTGTGTGTCACCACGCTTGGCTCTCTTCCCTAGTGTGGCCTTGAACACACAGAGATCCTGCCTGCTAAGGGATTAAGGGCATGTGCTGCTTGACTTCTTTGCAGAAAGACATTTGATTGCAAAGGCTGCTCAGTGGAAGAAATATGTATATTTTAAAGGTATCTTGACTTCAAAACTTGGATCTAAGGAAAGGAGGCTCTGTTTTTGTTTCCACAGGAAACAAGAGGCTATAGATTTGTTCCAGGTTAAGATGGATCAGATTTGATCAAGCCAGATCTTCTGAACCTTAACGAATGGTACCTATCAATAAAGGTTATAGCCGAGCTTCCCAGGACTTGACCATAGTTCTTAATTTTCTCAGGATCCCCATAAGACTATTAGCGCCCATAACCAGTAGGAATTAGTATGAGAAGCTATGCCCCAACTCCCAAAATATTGTTTATAAGTGTTTATTTTTATTTTAAGGTGGTTGATTATAAATGCAATCTCTTTCTAAAAGAAAAAAGGGGGATATGATATAGATAGGATAAGATAAAAGGGTAACTTATTGAACCTACTTTTACAGAGCAACAACTTGTTGAAAATATTTTACAATGCTATGGATTTTTAGTTTATAGATACAAATTTAAAGTTAATTTTATTATAGTGTATGTATATTTCTAGTCTTGTTTCAGGTTATGTTTGTGTAGCTCATTTAAATTGTAATGAATAATTAAGAAATACAGATTAATAATTACTCTTCTATGATAGTCAAACTTATAGTCAAGTTAAGTTTTCTGGGTATACATAGATATAATTCAACTAGGTAGGTAATCTTCAAACACTTCAAAGACCTACAGAATATGGCATTTAAAATGTTTTAACTTTTCTGGACAGTGAGACACATCTGCTCCTGGCAGCACTGGTTTACTTCAGAGAGGAGGATGGGCATTGAAAATACTCCATATGGAGTTTATCTTCTTCTTAGGAAAAAAAATGCCATTTGGGCAAGAAACTGTTCTTGCCTGGACTGCTTGACAAAATGTTGTATTGACTGGACATGCAGTACTCACAGGAAGGTGACCACTGAACTTTGCAAGGCAAAATGGTCCTTCAGGTTCCTGCTTCACAGAAGCAGACATTCTACAGGACACAGAGAAAAGTGACTGAGAGACTCTAGGCCTATGGGCTGAATATGAATGCCCCATTGTTGCAGAGGAACTTTGGATGATTGTCCAGGCAGAGAGCTGTCTCTGTCATTCTAGATTTTGAAAGTTGCTTACAATGCTCTTCCTATTTACATAGATAATATTGTATCCTTCTGACATCTTTGATGTAGTTGAAGACTAAATAGTTATAATTACAGTTTTCCTTGGTTACAATAAGAGATAAGGTAGCTATGAAACCTTAGACTCACAAACATAAGATAGATAGGATATCTTTTTTAATTTTGCCAAATACAAATAGACTAGATATTATAACTATAATTGTTGCTTGATAACTGTTTTGTTATATGTAATTTTATTATGTTGAAGTTAAAACCTTCCTTTTGAATAGAAAGAAAAGGGGAAATGATGGTGATATCGTTCTGTATGCTGTGAATATGCGTTGCTCTGATTGGTTGATAAATAAAGCTGTTTGGCCAATGATGAGGCAGAATAAGGTTAGGCAGGACATTCTAACTGGAGAGAGGAAGGAGAAAAGCAGAGCAGAGGAGATGTTGTGAGCTGTTGCCATGAGAAGCACGATGTAAAGTACCTGTAAGCCACAAGCTACGTGGCAAAGTATAGATTTATAGAAATAGGTTAATTTGAGATATAAGAACTAGCTAACAAGAAGCCTGCCATGGCCATAGTTTAAAAATAATATAAGCCTCTGTGTATTTATTTGGGTCTGAGTGGCTGTGAACCAGGTGGGACACAAGAAAACATCCGCTACAACTTTGGGAGTTGGACTAAATGAGTTTTGCATTATGATATGGCCATGAAGCTATGGAGTCCGGGAAGTGGAATTTGGTAGATTAAAAAATGGCCCTCATAGGTTCATATGTTTTAATATTTGGTCCACAGATAGTGGAACAGTTTGGGAAGGATTAGGAGGTGTGGCTTTGGTGAGCTAGGTGTGTCACTGGGGGCAAGCTCTGAGGTTCCAAAGCCTCTCACTATCTTCAGTGTGCTCTCTGCCTCCTACTTATGGTTTGAGATATGAACACTCAGATGTTCCTGCCACCATGCCTTTGCTAATCATGATGGACTCTAACCCTCTGGAGCTATAAAGCCAATTAAATGCTTTATTTTATAAATTGTCTATGTCATGGTGTTTTATCAGAGCGATAGAAGAGTGGCAAATACATAAGTGAGTTAAACCAGTTTCAGAAAGACAAATATTAAATGTTTTCTTTTCATTTGATGCTCCTAGATTTTATATAGATTCATAAAGTCCATGATAACATGTATCTATATGTTACTAAAGTACAACTGAAACCATCTAGTGAGACAAAGGGGGCTAAGGGTAGACAGGGGTTAAGAAAACAAGGCATATGCAGGGGCATGTGCTTAATATACAATATAATCTGTGCAAAAGTTAAAAATAAATAAATTTTTTAAATTAAGTGAAAACCACAGACAAGTTTCTCCAATAAATAGAGACACAAAAATTCCTTTTTTTAATTCTTTTTTTTTCTTTTATAATTTAATTCAATTTTACACATAAGCCACGGATTTCCTTGTTCTCCCCCTTCCCGCCCCTCTCCCCACCTTCCCCTCAGCCCACCCTCCCATTCCCATCTCCTCCAGGGCAAAGACTCCCCTGAGGATTGAGTTCAACCTGGTAGATTCAGTCCAGGTGACACAAAAATTCTTTTTTTTTTTTTTTTTTTTTTTTATTTTACAACACCATTCAGTTCAACATAATAGCCACAGATTCCCCTGTTCTCCCCCTCTCGCCCCCTCCCCCTCCCCCCACCCCACCCCCCATTCCCACCTCCTCCAGATCAAGGTCTCCCCCGAGGACCGGGATTGACCTGGTAGACTCAGTCCAGGCAGGTCCAGTCCCCCCCTCCCAGACCGCACCAAGTGTCCCTGCATAAGTCCCAGGATTCAAACAGCCAACTCATGCAATGAGCCCAGGACCCGGCACCAACGCACAGCTGCCTCCCAAACAGATCAAGCCAAATGACTGTCTCACGCATTCAGGGGGCCTGATCCAGTTGGGGGCCCCTCAGCCTTTGGTTCATAGATCCTGTGCTTCCATTCATTTGGTTATTTGTCCCTGTGCTTTATCCAACCTTGGCTTCAACAATTCTCGCTCATATAAACACTCTTCTTTCTCACTAATTAGACTCCCAGTGCTCCACCAGGGGCCCAGCCGTGGATGTCTGCATCCAGATTCCTCAGTCCTTGGATGGGGTTTATGGCACAACTATCAGGGTGTCTGGCCATCCCATCACCAGAGTAGGTCAGTTCCTGCCGTCTCTCGACCATTGCCAGCAGTCTTTTGCGGGAGTATCTTTGTGGATCTCCGTGGGCCTCCCTAGCTCTCTGCTTCCTCCCCTTCTCATGTAGTCTTCATTTACCATGGTCTCCTATTCCTTGTTCTCCCTCTCTTTTCTTGATCCAGCTAGGATCTCCCAATGTCTTTCCCTGGACCGTTGCCCTTCATTGTTCCCACTCATGACCAGGCTGTTCATGTAGATCTCGTCCATTTCTCCGTGTCTTTTTTGGGGCACAAAAATTCTTAATAAAATATTTGAAACAACAAATAACACAATCAGCTAGGGAAAGAGTCTATGGAAGGAAAAATATTTGTTAACTATGAATCAGAGAGGCCATGTAACAACTGCAAAAGTTGAACACACACAAAAAAATCATTCAATCAATAAATGGTCTAATGAACTGAATAGACACAATTCATGAAAAGAAGAAAGAAAAATAGCCAATAAATATTTGAAAAACTATTCAACATCCTTAGCCATCAGGGAAATGCAAATTAAAACTATGTTGAGATTCTATCTCACCCCAGTCAGAACGGATATCATCAAGAAAACAAACAGCAAATACTGTTGAGCCTGTGGGAAAGCACAACTCTTATCTACTACTGGTGGGAATGTAAACCATGGAAATCAGTATGGATGATCCTCAAAGTTTACAAATAAAACTGCATATAACTAAGCTATACCACTCCTGGGCATATGGCTGAAACATTCTGCCAGTATACCACAGAGATAGTTCTAGTTCTGTGTTTATTTCAGGGCTATTAACATTATTAAGGAAATAGAACCAGTCCAAGTGCCCATCAACAGAAGAATGGATAAAGGACATGTGCTACATATACACAATGGAATTTTATTCAGCCATAATAAATGACATCATTAGATTTTCAGGCTCATGAGTGGAACTGGAAATCATTGTGTTAAGTGAAATTAGCCATATCAAAAAGATGCATCGTGCATATTTTCTCTCATATGTAGAATTTAGCAGATGAAGGATTTTAAGGGAGAGGAAAGAAAGGATGGAGAGAGGGTAACAGAATACAAATAACATGAAAACAATAGAGGAATTATTTGTGGGAAACAAGAGGACAAGCCAGAGTTAACTGGGAAATAAGAGAGAACAATGAAGTGGTGCCATACATCTGCCATTCCAGTACTTGAGAGATAAAGGCAAAAAGATCATCCTCAGTTACAAAACAAGTTCAAAGCTATCCAGGGCTTCATGAGATGCTGCCTCAAGGAAAAGAAAAAACAGGGGAGCACAATGTATAATGATATACACATATAAAAACACCATCATAAAATTCATTACTTTATATGCTAACTTAAACAATTTTTTAAGTTGAAAAGCATTTCTTTTCTCTAGGCCCTAGTGGCATATCACATACCCTAGCTGAGGACAGTCTTGTCTCCACATGGAATCTGCTTCATTATATTAATGCATCAATATAGATACAGATATAATCTTACTCTTATATACAAACCATGAAGATGTACATAATCTATTTACTATTATTTTGAAGCTACAAAAGAGCTCATGAACTGAAATCTTTCCCAAACAAAACTGTTAGTCTGGGCATTAAAGCCCTCTGTTAAGATAGAATGCTTTCTCAAAGGGACACAACTTGGAACTCTGAGAGTCTCCCATCTTCAGCTCTGAATAGCCATCAAAAAGAGTAAACTAAACACTGGGATACACAGGATAGGTGTGTTAGGTAGCAGCAATCAAAGAAGCAAAAGATTCAGAGCTTTCTTGAGCTGCCCAGCAGAATTGGTTACCATAGTATTTAGCAGTGTAGAGATTCAAGTACCCAGAAGAAAACATTAGGGCACTGAGAGCCTGGGAACAAATGGACTGGAAAAGTGCTTCAAAGAGATATTGCCTCTTCTGCAGCCGCAGGAGCTGATCTTTCCTGATCTAATCTGCCTGCAATGCCCTGCTCATGTAAAGATAAGTCACTCCAATGTGGTATTCTGGCTGTGTTCTAGCACTGTACTGCTGCTATTTAATCCTGGGTGTGACTCACAGGTGTTGCTGATTAAACAAATACACATTTAAGCAGGAGGATGTTGCATCTTCAGAAGATGATGTGTAAATGAAGATGAAACCACTGCTCTACAATCATTCATAACTGTTATCTATAAATTGCATAGATGGTGGGGGAAAAACCAATTCACTGAATAACTCTTGCATTAAAAAAACCCTCATTCATAACAAAGGCTGGACTCTTTACAAATGCATCATACAGTATTCAGAACTAGAATCTTTTCCTGCCCAAATTTATATCTGTGTTTAAAACCCCTGCCTAAGAATTTGGCCTTTTATTAGCAAATGCTTAGTTTTTATATGGGGATTAAATGGGACCCAAAAGCATCTCCAAATTGTGTCCCTGTAAATGTCTAACTGTTAGAAGAAGAAAATGTAATGTGATCATCTGGGCTAGTTACTATTATGCCTTCATTTTAGGCCTCCCTGGTCTGCTTTTTACATGGCTCTGACTCTGTGTGGTGACTGAATATTGTCCAAGCTGTGCTGCTGTTCAAAACCAGACTCATGTTGAGTTTGTGAGATTGATATGAGAAAGTACTGGAGAACACAGCTTTCTTATTTGCCTGACTATGCACCAAACACTGGGAGGCCTGAGATAGGAGGCAGCCAAACAGTATACTAGTCATAGCTTTTTTCTCCGTGTTGAAGTAATCTTGAAATAAATCTGTACTTCATGACATTTGTTATATCAAAACTAGATGCTGCCAGATGCTGAATAGCAAGAAACAGCCTCTTCCTCTGTGGCTACTACCAGAAATAGCCAATTAGAGATAATGCTTTATGAGGATATCTCATTCTAAGCTGGATTAATTCAAGAATTGCACAGAGGGTTGTTTGTTTGTTTGTTCCAGTAAATAATAGCTACTATCTCAGACAGGCTGTTCTTAGATCTAGCACTGAAAAAGTCCTAAGGAGGCTACATACATAAGCAGGAAATGAGCCTTTTGAAAGGCCAACCTTAAGCTTTATTTTTTAACTTTAATTTTTATGTTATATGTATGATGTTTTGCCTGCACATATATCTATCAACCACGTGCATATCTGCTGTCCCTGAAGGCCAGAGAAGGTATCAGATTCCTTGATACTGGAATTACAGATTGTTGTGGGTCACCATGTGGGTGCTGGGAATTGAACTCACATCCTCCGAAAGAAAAGCCAGTACCTGTAACTACTGAGTCATATCTCTACTCTCAAGCTTGTTTTCTTAAATAGCTTTGATCTTTTGCTCTGACTTCCTCATGCATGTCTCTTGTGCTGACTAGTTTTATGTCATCTCGGCACAAGCTAGAGTCACTGGAAAGGAGGGAACCTCAATTGAGAAAAGGCCTCCATGAGATCCAGCTGTAAGGCATTTTCTAAATTAGTGATCAATGGGGGAGGGCCCAGCCCATAGTGCCATCCCTGGGCTGGTCGTTCTGGGTTCTATAAGAAAGCAGGCTGAGCAAGCCATGAGGGGCAAACCAGTAAGCAGCACCCCTCCATGGCCTCTGCACCAGCTCCTGCCTCCAGGTCCCCGCCCTGTTTGAGTTCCTGAGATGACTTTCTCCAATAATGAACAGTGATACGGAAGTGTAAGCCAAAGAAGTCCTTTCTTCCTCAAGTTGCTTTTGGTCATGATGTTTCATTAAAGCAATAGTAACCTTAACTAGGACATCGTTCTTTAAATTTTCTTAAAATAGCTTTACTGAGATAAGTCCCATATCATTCAATTCACTCATTCAAAGTGTATTATTCAATGATTTTTTAATACTCTTAAGGACTTCGGAAACTATCATCACAGTCTAATTTTAGAACATTTTTTATTATTCTAAAAGAAATCTCTTAGTGATCACTCTATAATTTCCATCTAGGTGGCCAAAGACCAAGCAGACACCAGTCCTTTACTTTTTTCCCCCTGTTTTTGTATGTAGCCTTCTCAGGACTTTTTCAGTGCTAGATCTAAGAACAGCCTGTCTGAGATAGTAGCTATTATTTACTGAAAGCATTGTGCAAGGAAGTTTTTTGCATTCTATCTTAATTTAATTTACCACAATCACTTTATGAAGTCATTTTTTAGTTTCTCCAACTTTCAGGTAAGCAAACTGGTGTTCAGTAAACTGTGATAGCTTACCAATGTCATGTAGTTGATTGAAGTGATATTATAATCCTAATGGGCATGCTCAAAGTTCTGGGTTTTTCCACTACATTAAAGTGAGCTGTGGTAGAGGAGCTTAACTCTTAACATCCCAACATTAAATCTTGCATTGCCTTCAAAAGACAGTGACTTTATAAGACTTAAACTAAATAATACTGAACACTTCTGAAGGAACAGACCTTAAAGGCAGAATCAATATACTGCACCTCAAAAGTCTTGTAGCTTACCCATGAAGCTCAATAGACAGTATGTGGAGCTTATATGTATGGCTGGATATTTTATTCACAGTTAAGATAACTTAAATGTCTTCATGTCTGTGAGATTATCCATCTGGTTTCAAGTTAGTCTAGAAGAAATAGAGGGTTGTTTAGTAGTATTTGCTCTGCCCATGACCTTGGGCTATATGGCCATCCTATGTGACCCCTTAAAAGGAGAGAGGGGAGAAGGGTCACATGTTTCCTTCTATTAAATGTTTTGATAACTTAGAACTCTGTTGACATGAGACAGGAGAGCAGTGACCAATATTCCAGAAGACCCGAGTTCAATTCCCAGGCCATCTGGTGTCTGATCATGCCAGGATTTAAAAAAAAAAAAAAAAAGGAAGGAAATATGTGACTCCTCTCTCCTCTCCTTTTAAGAGGCCACCTATGACAACAAGAAACACCACCTCTTTGGGGCCTATATCACAAGGTCATGGGCAGAGCAAATACCACTATAGCGTTGTTTTTTATTTTTTGTTTTGTTTTTTGTTTTTGTTTTTTAGGTGTTGATTGAGTGGCTTGTAAAAGAAAAGTGAGAATTTTAAATGTTGTCTTTTTATATATAAACATAAGAAAAACTGCTGGTTTAACTTCAGTGTTGAGGCCAGACTCCATCTCAAACCTGACTGACATCTCTTGTCATGAACAGTAAGGCAAGATCCAGAGGAATGAGTAAAACTGCCTCTTTTTCACATTACTTTGTTATGTCAACATCAAAGAAACCACATGAAAATTTCATGTAGACTTCAAAGTATGAACTATTCTATTGGCTTGGAATAGAACTTTGGACCCTCATCTCATTAGCATCAGACTCCTTTTTCTATTTAACAAGAACTTCTGGTCTTCTAAAGGTAAGCAATGTGTATGGAGAGGACATAACAGAGGAAAGAAACTGCTTACCTGGAATACTATATCATGTGTATCATGAAATGACATGTATATTCTGTCTCTTCAGAAGAGATACTGACCTGTTTTCTCTCTGGCTTTAACTTTAAAACACAAAATGATGCAATGGCATCATTTAGATGATTTCAGTTTTCTAGACTGTGTTCCTATCTCCTTGTCTTTCCCTCTCTCTGCCTTTTCAGTTGAGTAGGATTATCATAAATCTTACTTCCTTTAGAGGGCTGTTAACAAGACTTTTCTTATATTTAGTTGTTTATCCTTTTTAAGAATGCCTGATAGATCATCCTTATGTGAAGAGCTAGAAAATTAAGGATGGATAACTGCCTAACAAATTTTGTTCTTGTCTTGTTTCAATCAAATGATTCTGTATAGTGTTAGAGAATACTATAAACAAGAAGCTCGGCAAACTATTTTATTTCCCTAATATTGGTTTTGGCAGCCTGATGATTACTCTAGCTGCAATTATTATGTTAGGTATTATGTTATCTTGTCAATAGTGCAAGATAATAGGAAATAAAAGAAAGAAGTTGGAATTCGAGAAAGTTCTAAATTATCTCATGTCTTGATTCTTTTTCATCTTCCTCTTAAACCCCCTAACAGTTCAAGGAAGGTAAATAGCAGGTTGTGTCATGATGGATTACCACAACAGTATAACTAAGACAGTTGTTGGAAGCCAAAATGTGGTGGATTACTCACATCTGTTTCCCAAGTTTCCTGTGTCTATTGGCACTAATGATAATCCTCCTTCTTTACAAGCTTAGCACGTAATGTGTCTCCAGGGACTTCCTCGAGAGAGGTGCTGCTTTTCTGTTGATTTAGAGATCTACCTGTGGAAACCATGACTACATCCAAGCTACACAAATTCTTTCTGGATCAGATGATATCATTAAAAGAACTATCAACCTCCTCCCTTTTGTTCAAACATAAATCTAGAGGAAGGTGCCAGCAGCAGTCTGTTAGTAAAATTGCCCCCAAACCCTATGAGTCATTATTCCCAGTTTCTGAGGAAAGTGATCATTGAGGTGCTTTTAAGGTTCTTAATACATGCTTTTTAATTCTCCTTTAATTCTGCCAATTAAAATTGTACTCAACCAACATCTTTTCAGAAAGGAGTGATATTTCTATCCTTTAGGCTTCTGGAAGTATGAGAGTTTGCAGTCACTAAAGTAATCTCCTGCTTTATTCCATATTCTCCGCCCTTAATTCAGACTCATAGATAAATATTAAACTCTTCCTGCAAAAGCTATAAATCTTCTGGTAACTCATCTGGCAGCATTATATAGAGTGATTCTTTCCTTCTGGGGGTTGAACTAGCAGATAATAATTTATCCAATACTATTATCATCTTAAAATTTTTTTGTCATGTAGAGTCCCATTAGGTTAAAAAATATCTCATCATTTTATTATACAGAAGTCCTGGCTTCTTGCTGAGCTGGCTCTTCATCCAGTAATAAACCACATTGAGGAAGTGACATTTCAGGATTAACATTGTGTGCATAGAATGAACCAGCTCTTCCAGCACAAAAATTGGTACTTCCTCCAGAAACACTGATATCCTAATTATTCTTAGTGAGAAATTAGGTCAGCGTATATATCACAGCAACACGAAAATTTCTATAATGAAGTAATGTAAGGAATGCCCATTCAAACCAGGCCCAAAGGTCTGGACCTCTCTGCATATCCATTTTGCTGATGTCACTAATGTTTGCTGTTATTATTGAGCTCATTGTTAAAGCATTGTATGAAAGCAGAGTTTGGTCAGAAAAACTTATCCACCTCCCCTCTTTGTAAAAGCACAGATACTTGAAAAGCATCTCGCAAGGAGGCTATATACTTAGGTATGAAAATCATTCAAATGTTATAGCGTGAAAAGTAAATTTTACTACAGTAAAGTTTATAGCTCTGAGAAAGGAGGTGCTGTGCTTACTCATTGCTCTCAAGAGAATGTTTTCCTCAGAAATGAATGGTTTATTTTTGTATCTGAAGGTGTGAGAGCCACAGGAATGGCAAAGGAGACTGAATGTGTGTCAAAGCTTTATCCTTCTCACTTCACTAGGCTGTAGAAGTTATTAAGCTAAACTCAGACTAACAAACATAGGATATTATATATAATGCTCACAATCTCAAATAGTAAGTGTGGTTTTAAGATTATTTGCGTACCTCATACCTTGGTATCATTGAGAAACCACAAACCACAGAAGAGACTGCTTATACCTCCTGAACAGATGAAATTATTCTGCGAAGATTGCCAAACTCTATCAATAGGTGACTGATCTGACAGGAAGCCTTTGTGCTCTGGTTGGTCTTCACCTGCACAAGAAAAGGAGTTTTCATACAAGAAAATTAAAGAAGAAAACAAGCCTCTTGTGCAGACCAAGAGTCCCTTCCTTGGGAATGGATTTCCTTGACAATTCTATTCCAACATATAAAATCTGAAATCTGAGACTTCAAGCATCCACCTGAATACAAGTCCTTCCTTTTATAGAAAAGGTACCTGAAAGGTGCAAATATTGAGGGACTATCCCAAAGTCACCCAGCTAGTGAGTAGAACCCCAACTGACTGTTTCATTTTCCATTGTGTCTTCCAAATCTTGCTTTGAATGATTTGTAGGCATAGGGATAAAGGACTATAAATCAAAGGTGTTCCTCAAGAATTCTTGCTCTCATACTGTAAAGGAAAAATGGACAAATACAACATTCAGAATTATTTTTCTTTTCCTTTTTGTTTGTTTTGTTGGTTAGTTGGATTATTGTTTGGATTGGTTTGGTTTTTGAGACAGGGTTTCACTGTGTAGCCCAGGCTATTGTGGAACTCACTCTGTAGACGAGGCTGGCCTCCAACTCACAGAGATCTGCCTGCCTCTGCTTCCTGAGTGCCCGGATTAATGATGTACACCATCTCCGCCTGGCTCAGAGTTGGTTTTTCATGAAAATTTTCCTCATTGGAGAGAAATGAAGATTACCTTTGAAAGACATCTGTGGCTCCAAGAAAGATGATACACAGACTTTTCCCTATAGGGCATTCATGTATGTTAAGTTGTGTAGTCATGATGATCACTGGACTATACAAAAAATTTCCATAACTAAAGAGAAACTCAAAATTGTGAAAAGTGGTGGTCTATTGGGAATGGATTCTGTTAGGACTGTTTTGAAACTATGAAAACAATAGAATAAATATGAGTTACAATTGATTTCCATTTGTATTTCTAATTTCACATTCCATTTTCATGATTGTATGGTTTAAGTATTTTGCAAAATGCTATACCATGTCAAACAATGTAAGCTAAGAATATTAAAAGGAAAAGAATAGCATGAATTTGAATAATAGATGGGCATTAAAATTCTGATATTGCTTGCTTCTAACAAATGTTTAATGAAGAGAAAGCAGCACTATTAATTCATTCTCATGATAGTTTACAAGATGAAAACAAAACAAAGTATATGAATATGAATCCCTTTCCATCACAATTTTTATTCTCTTATGATAGCTACATCCCAAGTGTTAACTTCATTTTAGGAAGAATCAATGCAATAATACAATTCATTCCAAATTATTCAGCCTACTGAGTGATATATGGTCTGTCATAGTAAGAATTATGCATTCTTTTCAAAAATCCTGTGTGCTTCTGTGTTGTATTTGTTTTATTTCCTTTGTTAATGGTTACCAATTCACTTGCTTCTGACATGAATTAAGTATGAAATCATTTCTGATCATGACTCATATCTTGCTTTTATGTGGAAATGTACAATAATCAAAAACATATGCTGTTTATTAAATTCCAATTATGAACTAATTATACTCTTTACATGGAACATCATTTACCTCTCACAACAAACCTGGGGCACAGGTATTATTCTCCCAATTTAAATAGGCAAATAAACTGAAGCTTAGAGAAGCCAATATGTGTGTGCATTATGTGCATTTATTGAAAAGATGTGCCAAGATTTCATCCTTAATCTGTCAAAGTCTCAAGTAAAACTCTATGCTCTTTCTACAGTATGAAAATCATAACATCTTGGATTTACAGCTAAATTTTCTCCAGGAAATTTCCAAATCTTTGTGACTGAGGAGGCATTAATGTAACATGCCTACTAAGCAGCCTATACCCCACTAATTCCACAATTTACAAGGTATGAATGTCACCAAATTTATCTCTCTCTCTCTCTCTCTCTCTCTCTCTCTCTCTCTCTCTCTCTCTCTCTCTCTCTCTCACACACACACACACACACACACACACACACACACACACACACACACATACTTTCGACCAACAACTCTTTTGTCTACATCCTGAAACATCCTGGATTCTCTAGTTTTTCCACTTGGGCTTTGGTTTTTAATGTTATATATATAGAAAATTTCTGTGGTGTGGCCTTTCTGGAAATGCTCCAGTGATGACTTTTTTCAGAACTGCTTCTCTATCACCGTCTTTCTTTTTACAGTCTCATGGCCCTGGCTTTAATGAGCATCACTATCTTCACTACTTGAACTTGATCCCCTCTATAAAGAACTTGTGCCTACTATGGAACTATAAAGATAAAATTCTTTTCCTTCTTTCTTCTCATTTGCTCCATATGAGGTTTGTTTCCATCTTTCTTCTCTCACTACTGTGATGAGTAGATCTTTTATATGGTCCATCCTTTATTCTGTCTGGAGTCTAGGTATGCTTTTCAGCAATAAAGAATACCAACAGGTATCCCTTAAACTTTCTCCTTTTGTGGCAACTAATGCCCACTTAATCCCCACATCAATTAATGATCATCTTCAACATGAAAGGCAAATATGTAATCTTTTCTGGAGTTCAGTAAACCAGTTACGTGAGGATCTAATTTTGAATATAGGTTCAAAAATGGAACCAAAACCCTTTGTAACTGCCCTCTATAGATTTCTTAGTAAATTGCCAATTTTGCTGTACTCTACTTTTGCTGAGTTTTCTGGGTTCTCTCTGTTTGATTGTCTGTCTATAGAAAAAGAACCTCTGGTTAGTCACTAGTTGCTGCCATAACGTCAGAAGATTTCAACTGATCATCATGAGTATTTTGAAGGAACTGGCAAATTATAATCTATACAGAACAACAGAATAAAAACCCAGGAGAATTTTACATAATGCATTTCTTAATTCTACTTTTCAGCTTTTGGCAGAAAGTCAAGATCTTTCTATTCACTCCATACAATGACAGTTGTTTAAGGAAATTGAATATAATTGAAACAGACTGGAGAGAAGCAATAATGGCATGTGTCTTAAAAAAAATACTAGGGAAAGAGTCTAGGAGTACAGCCCAGTGGTAGAGGTCTTTGATAGCTGTGTACTTTCCCTTGGGATGAATCTCAGGCATGGCAAAATAAAAAAAAAAGTGACAAAATTGAAAGCAATGAAAGGATACTGACAGAATAACAAAATCTTATGTTTGTATTTTTTAAAAAATGAATATGTATTTAAGGATGAGGATCAACTTTTCTGTATAAATAATTCCATCATTTGATGAATGTTTCTTCATAACCAATATTTTAAACAAGTTTTATTGTTTAGATATATGTGATACAATTCTGTGTCTTTAAAATTGTTCCATCTTAGTGTTAAACTTTGAATCACTGGGAAACAAAACTGTTCAGGGTTAAATCTGGAATAGCTGAAGCGTTGTGAGAGACAGAAAAGCAACTATGCACATAGACTAATGGTCCCACTGTGGTGTAAGATGCTTTGGGAGAGAAGGGAAAGAGCCTTGTTGAGGAAGGGTATTAATTAAATCAGAGTGTTTTAGTGGGAGCCTCAGCTGTCCTGCTCTTAGTTAAGAGCAGCCACTGAGCAACAATTGGGTCACTTTAGTGCTTTTGATTTGTTTTTAAAATAGCACAGCTTGAGCCAGAGATTGCTACTCTTTTGAGAAACACCAGAAAATTATGGATAGTGATGAGTTGGAATCACCTACCAAGAGATGCTGAATGGTTTCCTGGACTCTCAAAAGGAAAGTTGTTCTCTGTAATTTCACTTTCTCTTCTCTGTTATTTGCAGTCTTGCTTAGTGTCTGAAACAGGATTATCATAGTTATGTTCAAAGCATTATTCATCTAAGCCCAGAATCTCTTTTAGAGGATGCTGAATATTTGAAACTGGTAAGATATTTGGACACTATTGATCACAAGACACCTATTGGCCTGAATGATAGCTTTGCAACTACTACAAAATCCAAACAGGCTCTGGGAAAGCACTATAAGTAGTTCTAATACCACTAGGTATAAAGTTAAATGTAAATTATCTGAACATATTCCCTACTTGTTATCAGCATGTCAATCCCTTTTATCTACAAGTATGTAGCCATAAGTTTTCTTGGGTTCCACCCAGCCCCTGTGGTCCAGACAAATCTTTCTCACCCATGGTCCCACAGCCACTTGGACCCAAGTAAACACATAGAGGCTTATATTATTTATAAACTGTATAGTCTATGGCAGGGCTCTTGCTAGCTAGCTCTTATAATTTAACCCATTTCCATTTATCTAAAGTTGCTATGTTGTCCATGGGTTACCGGTCTGCTGGCATCTTGTTCCTTGGGCCAGGCTGGTGTCTCCCCAGAATCCACCTTTCTCTTTCCTGTTTCTCTTCTTGAATTTCCTGCCTACCTCTAAGCTGTCTTGCCATAGGCCAAAGCAGCTTATTTATTAACCAATGGAGACAACATATATTCACAGCACATAAATACATCACCCAGTACAAGTATTTTATGGATAAGAAGGAGTTTTCAAATAAGAAATTTTGCCTCATCTCTAACCAAAATTATTTTTTAGATTTTTGCAAGATTCTCTTTTAAAATTCATCAAAGTGAAACTTAAGTTAATTTTTTTATAATTTGGAAGCCATGTACCTCAGTTGAACATTTTGGTAATGAAAGAGTTATGTTTTGAAATGTAACTTTGATTGGAGAAGGAGGGGGAGGAAGAGGAGGAGAAGAGCAAAGAGGAGGAAGGAGAAAACTAAATAACAATCTCACCCAACAGATGTGAAAATACAACAAAGAAACCCAAAACATATCAGAAGATAGACCACTATAACACCTCCATAACATCACAACTCTTCAATCCCTAAAACCAAAGATAACAAGATAGCTGAAATGGCAGAGAAAGATTTCAGAGTCCTCCTTTTACAATGGACCACAAAAAAGACTCACACAGAAAAAAAATGAAGAAAGGTCTAAGCACTTAACAGTCACTTCTTTGCAGCCCTTTCATGAGTTACAAGTCTTTTCATTCACTATTGCTCACTGCAAAAGGAAACATCTCTAACCAAGGCTGAGAGCATCAGTAGTCTATAGCCACAAACATGAATATTTAGAAAACAATTCGGCTACATGTCCATTCAGCAAAACAACAGTTGTATGTTACTCCCCAGGGCCTCTTACTACCCAGACATTATTTTTGATTAAATTTACAGTATCAGGCATATACTGCCTCCTCTTGAGTGGACCTCAAATCCAATAAGAAAGTAGTTCATTTCCTCTACCCCCGAACTGACAGATCGATATCATAGCAGGTCATATTATAGCACCCAGAGTCCACAGCTGGGTAAGAACATTGATGATTTCTCTCCCCTGTATACCATCTGTTGGAAGTATGAACTCTAGCCATTAGCAAAAGAACTCCCAGCTCAGTTCTAGGTTAATCTTCCTGTGAACTAGTGTCCAAAGTATATGGTGTCTTTAGCAATACGATCTTACTATCTAATTTTGGAGAGTGACCAAACACAATTTGGGCAATAGTCTGTATTGCTTGGGGGATTCACTGGGCTCTTCCTGACCAGGAGAGTATGGCATCATTATTGTGGTGACATTATCAAAGGTGTATGTATATGTTCAAACTTATTAAAATGTATCTATAGCATGTCATAAATTTATGCATTAGTCTGCATATCAATTATACCTTGATAGAAAGCTGGGGGAAAAATTGTCTAGCCTATTCCCTAGAAATAGAACCAAAATTAATGGGTTGCCTAAAAATAATTATGATAGAGCGCGACAAGAGGAAGCACATCAAATGTGGGGCTTGTTTCTGGTGTTCTCTTGAAGATAATCAAACCCAATCATGTAGTATATTTGGAGGCATATAGATGTTAGATGAAAACCAGAATAGAAAGCTGTTGAGCTGAGGATATGATACTGAATGAAACTGTTATATTCTAATTTTTATGCTATGTGCAAGAATAGCTATAATAACAACCACTATAACTACTCATTACAAAGCAGCCACCATTTCTTATGATTCCACTACAGAACAGGCACAGCAATAAGCATTTTGCATGCATTATTCTTGTTTAATTGTCATTCATCCCTGTGAGGTGGATACTATTTTTATCCACAATTTAGAGATGGAGAATCTAGGTCACTAAAAGCTTCGGCAATATGGACAAGGTCACACAGCTTATAAATGGCAGAGACAGGATGGAAAGAAAGCCAGACAGATATTCAAGCCTTGGAAACACCAATAACCAGAGTGACTGTGCAACTCATCTAGAACTGAGATCTCTACCTCATTTGCTTGTATATTCTTGCAATAAATCTTCACCCTTGAAAGAAATTTGTGCATGTCTCTTTCTTACAGCTTTAAAGATGCTAATGCCATCAATTATATCTGACATTTCTGAAACCTCTCTAGTGTGAATCAGGAAGACATAGTCAACATAGATGCATGTTAAATATTAACATAGTTTATGATATTTTACCATATTGTATGGAAGATACTACAGAAAGATACATTGTCTGCGTAGCACAAGCCTATGTACGATAATCCAAGGTACAGAGTACTATGTAAGTACATAAGTAGAAAATCCGCATTACAAAATTTGTTTCAGAATAGCACTAATACAGTGAAATTAATAAGCACATACTATGTGTCAAACATTAAGTGAAGTATGTTGTGTCTTTTATATTATGTAATTCTTATACAAATATTATAATATAACAGCTATTACAGTCCTCTATGTACAGATGAGGAAACTGATGCTCAGAAACAATACACATATTCTGACAAAAGCTACCCACCCAGTAAGCAATAGAACTAGACCAAAACCTTACCATTTGTCTTACCACAGACAGTTCACACACACACACACACACACACACACACACACACACACACAAAAAAAAATTCTGAGTGGTGTAGTTAAGTATCAAGAAGTATGGGAAAGGAAGAAAATTTTCTACCAGGCTAAAAAGAAGAAAATAAATATTGGGTATGAATTTTCATTATTATGTAAAGTTTAGTTATACTTGGGAGTAAGCAAACTTGATATATCAAAATGGAAACTTGCAAAATGGAAACATTAGAATAGGAACATTTGCATTACAAAGGTTTATTTGCTTCACAGAGAATCATTACAGGTTTCCTCTAAATAACAGTCTTTCTCATTGTATCCAGAATATGATTGGATCTCTCCCACGAACTAGGAAAGAAATGAATGTACACACAATTTGAGTAATATGACCATTTTACGCAACAGGATACAACTTTACCATACTCCATATGCAAACTTAGAGGCTTCAAGCAAATGCTAAGCCAACAAGAAAAGAGAATATAGCTTAGTCAACCCCATTTATTTTATAGATGAGAAAATGGAAACTCTAGAGATGTGACTAGGCTCATGATGCAACTAGTTGTGCTAAGGTAGTTAATGGTTTGCTGATCTTTTGATCCTCCTCACCCCAGGTTCCTTTTAGCTTTACCATTCCATTGCTTATCAACTAGAAGCAAATATAGTATCAATAAATATTAGGTAAAATATTCTAATTTTCTCTTTTGTTGTTGAGGATGATTCAAAAGATATGAAATATCCCATAGTAACTTGATACTGCTATTATACCAATTCAACTGTCACTCATTTCTCCCCTCCAATTTCTCCCACCTTGTTAGTATCCCCAGGATGAATTCTATGCATATATCTAAAAGTTAAGAAAGTACTTGCTTGGCTCTGTGACAATGTTCCTTTGTCAATGGAGACTTACATGCTTTCAGTGTGACATCAAATGAACACAACTGCTTTTCATAAGTGGTTCAGAAAAGCTTTCTGTTTCAATTCATGGAGGCTGATGGATTTATTATGTAACTTACAGAGTGATACTTACCAAAGGTTAAAGGTGAAACTCACTGTTTTCACTCCTGATTTGTCTGAAGAATAATATAAGCAATAAATAAGTGAAGTCTGAAAATAAACGATAAACTCCCAAGAAAAATTTTTCATTTGGATGATCATAGATGAAGTGTAAGCATTTACTCTCATGAATTGCAGTGGATGTAATAGCCTAGAGCCTATGTGATTGGAATTTCTATCAAGTCAGTACAGGTTCTTGGTCTTAGAGGTATTTGACTCATGCCATTTATATTTTGATCTGGTTCATTAAACATATAATTTATTGGTTATTAAAATGCCCTGAAGTATTTTTCCATTACAGAAAAAATACAAGAAGTGATTTATGCAGCTTGTGTGTAAATTGATACATGTCATAAAGACAAGATTTTTAATTTGTTCCCAAATAGTACTTCTTTACTATTGAAACTGGTTACAGCTTTCAAAGCCTAATCACACTGAAAACTTGATTAAATCTGTCAGTTGTACTGGTTTGGATGCAAAAATTTGCCTTCCTAAAACTGGTTGCTCTAGATGGTTCATCCTACTAATTTAGCCTTTAGCCTATGCCCTTCTGTAGACTGACACATAAAAATGGACTGAACTAGAAAAAGAAAGTGTTTTTGGCCACTTGAGGTTACATATTTCCCTCAATAGTCATTTCTAACAGCAGCACATGCAAGATGGTGAATCAAAGGAAGGACAAAATGAATGGAAAATGAAGGACAAATATGAAAGGATATTTGGTGAGAAGCATCTCTTTGCTATTTTATCTATTGATCATAAACAGAAATCCCAGCCCAGAGGTTATAGTTCTGGATCATCAAATCTCATCTTCACTTATAGTGGCTTCCCAAAGTATTCCTCCCCAAACACCCATGTTTGGATTTTGAAACAGAATATTTCACACCATAAATGAGAGCTGGAAAAGGTCAACTAGAGATGAAAATCTCTTGCAATACTAATGACTTTTTCAATCATATTTCTCCTTTGAATACATATAGCTTCATTCCTTCCAGAATGTTCCTCGTTTGAGTTTCGCTTCTCCCTTGGTTGCAATGCTAGAGCTATGAATACCTTGATTTGAAGACAAATAAGAGGCTTAGCATTCCAGAGACATAATGACAATAAATATGCATTTGTTGTGTTCTTAAACATTTTATTGTTAAATTCTCCACATATTTAGAGCTATTCTACTCCAGATTAATATTTTGCATGGGGATTTTAACATCATTTAGACTCCAGCAATATTCTGAGGAGCTGCAAATTCTGCTACTTCGCCTTCAATAGCCATAAACTCATTCACCCTACCGATCCTAATGGGGTTAGATTAATGAAGCTTTCAAAAGTGCAGCATTTGGTGAAAATTAGAGAAGTACCTGAAGGACTGGTTATTTGCTAATTCACTAGCAAATGAGGTTGTGATTCTGGATGCTGACTAGCGTGTATGTAATATCCTGCTGTATTGCCTCCAAGATGCACCACATTCAACTCTCTGTCATCCACACTAATGAAGGGGAGCAATAAAACCGATAATGTAAAGCAGCAGGTGACTTCCCCATTCCCTCATTAACCTAAGGAGTTGAGAGAAAGGGATCCCCTCATTAACCTGGGATGTAGAGAAAAAGGAGTGTAAGAGCTGCTGCAAAAGAGGGGTGCAATGTAAATCTTATTTCTTAAAGGTTGATAAGAAAAAAAGTAGGAATGAGTTGTCTTTGAAAACTGCCTACCTTGCCTGTTACCTGCTTCCCCCATGAACTAGTATCCCTGCTAATCTCTTAGCTGCCCAGCATGCCTAGACAGCTATTTCTCCTGTTCTCTCCAAAGAGCCTTGTGCTCTGCATGCTTCCGTGCTCTAATACCCATCCCAAATCAAAGCATACCTGCTTTGTGTTGCATTTCATTTCATCACTGTTCGATGGCTCCCAAGGTGATATAGCACACATGCTGCCATTCTTCCCACCGTGTGCCCATGGCAGATCACATTAATCAAATATGCCACTTTTTTGCTGATCCTGGAGTCAGCTTCAAAGCTATTATCAACAGTCCAGGCAGTCATTATTGCTTCAATGAAGCAAGGAAAAAAAAAGGATGTGATAAAAGTTATACAATGTGGATAGAAAGGTGCTTTCACAGTTTGACAAGAGTATCACAAGTATTTGTAGGGAAGCCCTGGACACATTTCCCAAAAAGTCAGAAGGAAGGTAGATAGACTTTGACTGTCACTGCAGTTATGTAGCTAACATTAGAAAAGTGAAAACAAGAAATAAAGCATTCTAAATTTTATTCTGGTTGATGCTGGAAAGTAACAACATTGACAGATATTTTTAATTTGTTATGTTAAAATGAGCATGCTTGAAAAGTTAAGTAGCCACTAAACTTTGTATTTAAAATTTAATCAGTTCTGCCCATGCTGCTGTAAGAATATATAAACACTTGAAATAGAGAAATAGAAAAATGGGAAGCATGTTGCATAATTCAATGAAGGCAAACATCCTAGAAATCACTATATATATATATGCCCTAAACTCTCTGGCTGAAAGATAAAGATGGTTCAAATGATAGCTAGCAAGATAACTCAGTCAGTAGGGAAACCGAAACCTGAGTTTGATCCCTGGGACCCACATGGTAGAAGGAGAGAACCAATTTCCACAAGTTGCCATGTGACTTCCACACATAAGACATGGAACACACTCGTGTATACACCACACATGTATGAGCGTGCATGCACGTGTGCGCACACACACACACACACACACACAACACACACACACACACACACCAGAAACAAATAAATAAATAATAAAAACAATTTTAGAACAACACTGTACAGATGAACCTTTATAAACTCTTATTATGTGTTTTTCCTAATGTATACAAACAGTTAAAAATAAACAAAACAGAAATTATATAGTACAATAGTGCTTCAAAAACAAGGGGCTGTAGGTACCTTTGTACAAGACAAGACAGACTCTAATGTAAAAAGAAAAATAATACATATTAAAAACAACCATTAAATACTGATCTTCTCTTTGTTGATCAATAATGCTCCCAAAACTTAAGATGATGACAGAAGTCTATGATCATAGCATCCCGGACATCACTGATCTTTTCTGATGGAGAATCTAAGCAGGGTTAGGCATGTTTAGTGCTGTGATGGGAAAAGTCCAGAGAAAAGTTAAATAGTATATCATCTTTGTGAGAGATTATTGACATCATTCTTTCAGTAACTGACATTTTAAGCACAATAAAATAATAAATGGAATACAGAATATTTGAATGACACAATTAGTGAGTTAAATCAAATAAATAAAAATAGAGTATTATATCTAAGAAGTATGTGATAAATATTTTTTGCAAACATATGAGGCACATTCAAGACAGCTGACTCCAAGCTGTAAGGACACCTTTAACAAACTTGGATAAGCAAGTTTTACTCACATGCATTTCTATGCAAAACTATAAACTAGCAGAAATCATACAAAATTCCAAAAATATTAAGGTCAAAAAACACTTTAAAAGAAAAATGAGAAAACATTTAAAGCTGAATAATTATGAAGATTTGTGCATTCAAATTTCTGAACTTAAAGTTGTATTTTGAAGAAATTTAAATTGGCCTATTACAAGATTAGAGAAGTTAAAAGAAATGATTACACCATTAATATCAGGAATGTAGAAATAAATAGCTGAATAAATGAAAGGAAATGGGATTTTAAAATGAGGAATAGTATTTAATGATGTCAAAATCAAATATATAATAACAAGGAACAACAAAAATATAATATGGTTCTTTTACAAAATTTTTAAGTGACAAACTAACTGAATTAATCAAAAATGCATATAATTAATATTAGTAAGGAAATGGGTACCAAAACTATAGATGCTTATATTCAATAGATAAGAGTTTTGTATACACATTTTTCCATTTTTTCCATTTATTGAAAATATTTATTTTTCCTCACATAATATATCCTAATTACATTTCCCCTCCCTCTACTCCTCCCAGCTCCTCCCCACCTCACCTCCCATCTGGATCCACCCCCTTTCTCTCTTTCATTAAAAAGCAAACTGCCTTCTATGGGATAATGACAAAATAAAACAAAACCTAACACATCAGAATAGGATAAAATAAACCAACAGAGAGAAGGCACAAGAATCAGAGACCCAGTCATTCACAAACTCAGGAAACCCATAAAAATACAATACTGGAAGCCATATTACATAGAGAAAGAACACACTTTCTGCTTCCTCTTCTATGAAGTTCCCTGAGCCCTGATGTGATGGAAGCATCTCAATTAATGCTGAATGTTCCAAGGTGTCTCACTCTCTGCATAAAGTCTGGTTATGAGTCTCCATATTTATTCTCAGCTGCTACTAGAGGAAGCTTCTCTGATGATAGCTGAGCAAGGCATTGATATAACAGAATATTTTATATATAACAGAATATTTTATATATAACAGAATATTTTAGGAGTGTTGCACGAATCCTAAATGGTCCTATAATAAAAACCTGGATCCGGATATTAGGGTGAAAGCTCAAAGATCAGAGAAGCAGAGCAAGCCACAGCCACCACCTCTTACCTCACCAACTCCTCAGCCTGAAAGAGTGTGAATTCTTGTCTCCTCCTGCCTTATATTCCTTTCTCTGCCCAGCCATATCACTTCCTGTTTAAACCTTCCTAGTGCTGGGATTAAAGGCATGTGCCATCACTGCCTGGATTAATCTTTTAGACTGGATTAATCTTGTGTAGCCCACTGTGGCCTTGAACTCACAAAAATCCAGACAGATGTCTGCCTCTGCTTTCTAAGTGCTAGGATTAAACGTATATGCCATTACCTGACCTCTATGGCTAACTCTGTGGTGGCTGGCTCTGTCCTGTGATCTTCAGGTAAGCTTTATTTGCTAAGAGTACAAACAAAATATCACCACATTGACATATAACAAAATATCTTTAGGAGTCATTTTATCACTGCATTTCTCTCTCTCTCTCTCTCTCTCTCTCTCTCTCTCTCTCTCTCTCTCTCTCTCTCTCTCTCTCTCTCTCTCTCAATAATATTTGGCTTTACCTTAGGTTCTTTAGTTATTGGTCTCCCAAGCAGTGTCAGATATAGGTTCCATCTCATGGAGTGGGTCTTCACTCAAATCAAATATAGGTTTGTTACTCCCACAAACTTGCTACCATAGCATATCTTGCAGGCTAGATACCATTGTAGATCGAAGAGTTTATAGCTGAGTAGGTGTTTACATGCTGATATGTGGTCTTGTCTTTGTTGGGTGGATGTTTTGTTCCTTGGTTTCTGTTGCCCTATCTGGTTCTTATGAGAGTGTAGTATCTTTGTGTTGCCTGGTAGGAAATTCTTCTGGGATCCTGAGAGGTATGGCTGCTACTGGTTTTTGGTAAAACATTTTTTTCTAGGTATTAACAACTGACACTTAGGAATAGGGATTGGCTGGGGGTGGGGTCCACAAGAGAGAGGTTAAGTAGGGTGTTCCTCAGGATCTGCTTAGTCCCCTGGCAATAGGTACAGAGATTGAGAAGAGGCCACAACAGGTAGTGTGCTACAGAGCTAGGGATGAAACTTGGGGATTGGATATGGAGGAGAGGAGGGAGAGTCAAGATCTGAGGCTCACCTACCTGCTTCATTGGCCTACTTGCTTCTCTGGCAGGCTGGCTGGAGGGATCCCAGTGAATGCCTGCTGGTGTTGAGGACTGAGATAAAGTAATGAGTGAGGAGAAGGAAGTTTGGAGGGAGATCTGTGTGATCCACTGGAGGTGGGACAAAAGAGGAATGGAGGCTGAAGAAGGTGGTCTGCTACAGAGCTGAGGATTAGACTGGGGAATTGAGTCTAGACGAACAGAGGGAGAGGTGAAAATCTGCAGTTAGCTGACCTGCTTCCCTGGCCAGCATGTAGATTGCATTTGTACTAAATTTGGAACATAAACAAACATATTTCCAGAAAAAATATAATTTATAAAACTTCACACAGCATAAAATATAAACCTGGATAACCCTACAGCCATTAAGAAATTTGACAAAGGGGATAAAAATACTTCCAATGAAGAAATTCAACAAAGATAGGATTTTGATATTTCTAAAACGAAACATAAAATAAGTGAACAAAAATACTCTGGATTCATTTTCCTTGTCTCAAGTACCATTTATATGAGAGCCAGACAAAAATACTCAACAAGAACTTGTATGTTTTTGGTGAACATGTCCTTTGCTCCTTCCACTTTTTATACAATAAGGAAGAGTAGACTATTTATCTTTATGGATGGATAACAATTTCAATTATATTATTTATGTTTTATGATATCTATAGTTTGAAAAAACATAAAAATATTAAAATGAGAAACTTAAGACCAACTTGCCATAAGGATATCCTATGACAGTGATCCAAAGTAATTGCCTTGGGATTTTACTAGCAAATAGGAGTTCCCTCTCATATTTCCCCCAGTGGCTAAATCAAATCTCTAATGCTCTTCTTTTCAAACTTACCCTCCTTCCCTTGACTCCATATTAAATTATTCAGGGTTCATGTAGAATCTGGTAGTCTAAAATATCTCACCATCATTCCTCCCTCAGTTTTTATAACTACACCTTCATATACCCTTAAGCTTTCTCCAGTCACAGAGAAAACACTAAGGTAATTATTTCACTGTGCTGTTTCCCGTGTCCTATCATTTCATTCTATCAGTTATTTGCATTTCAACCTGTATCTTCAGTGTCTCTTATCTGTATATTATTCTTCCCCTCAGAAATTTTCCACTAATGACACCATCATCTACCCACTCCTTTAGGCAAAAATTTGGTGGGGGGTTCTTGACTCCTAAGTTTTCCTTCTCTCCCTTTGAACCTCCAGCTTCAAAGCATGACCAAAAATTGTTAAATTTATTCTCTGAAAGTTGCTCACACTTTCCCTTTACATCCATTTCACCAACACTATCCTGATGCCATCCTTCATCCTAACTCACTTCTACACTGATACATTGTACCTCAACTGATAATCCAGAGGAAAATTGTAAGTCTGGGAGTCAGACTGTGTCCAGATGCCAACAACATCTTTTACTATAATTAAGACCTTATGAAAATAAGCCTCTCCAAATCTTGTTTTCCTCACTTGTTGCATTGTTACTTATCTTGATACTGTGTCATAATACCTGACAAAGGCATCAACAGGAGTGATTTATTTTGGCTCTCTGGTTCATCATTCAGCTCTTCAGAGCAGAGAAGGACTGACTACAGGAGCACGAGGCAGTTGGTCACATTGCACCCACACTCAGGGAGTAAAGAGAGATGAATGCTAGTACTCTGTTTGCCTTCTACTTTCTATGGAGTCCAGGACTCCAGTCAGTGGAGTGGTGCTGCCTGTGCTTATAGTGGCTCTTCCCACCTCACTTAACTCAATCTAGAAACTCACTTACACACATGCCCAGAGGTGTATCTCCTAGATCATTCTACCATCTGTCAAATTGACCCTGATACGACATTCATACCTGTAAAATATGGAATGTAAAGTTTGATTTTGGGGGCCCATTACTATGATTAACTGAGAATGTGGATCCAAAACACCTAATACTATGCCTTTTCCATTGTAGGCACTCAATAAATGAGATTTTTTTCTTTCTTTATAACTTTGAACCTATGTGACATGAACACAAATTTGATTGTCATTTCTCATATGAAAACCCTTTGGAGGTTTCAAAAATCAAACCCCATTAACTTGGGAGATAAAAACTCTTCATAAATTGACCATCCACTCATGTTTTGACTCTTGCCTCAAATCCATAGGCTCCTTGAATAACTAAGGTGAGTTGGTCTTATCTTTTTTCAATCCCCAAAGACTAACAATAGAGTCAGGTTCAAAGTAGGAACTCATAAAATACAGACTAAATATTCATTTAAGTACAAGTATATTTTTTTCGAATCTGATGCAGTTTACAGTTAAAAAATCATTAATATTTGAAAATTCCTTGAGCAGATTTTGATGGAAAGAATAGGATGCTACTAAATTAAGGGGGAAATGAGATTTCTATTTTGACATGTTTGTTATTTTGTGAACATATGCATCATCAGGTGTTGATTTACTGTGAAGTTTCTTAAATTGATGCTATAATATCATGTCTTGGGGAAATCATACCTAAGTTCATCATGAAGGATGGATCAAAAGGAAATAGATGGCAGGCAATGCAAGACTCAAACAACAATGTTACACTGCAAATATCTCCAATAGCCTAATTTTCTGTGATAATTATGGTAGTATCAATTTGTATTCAGTAAGAACAGGACTTTTCTTACAAGATCTCAAAATAAATACATTGCCTTGTTTTTTTTTTTAACTACAAATTCTCTTGGAGGCAAAGAGGAATTATAAAATCATAACTCAGACAAATAAAAAGTTAAACCATTTGTATATTTTTATTGTTTTGAAATGTCAAATAGTTTTGTTTTGACTCTGTTGGGACTGCTAAGCACTGTTGATGGAAATCATACAGCAAGATTTATAGATTAACAGTAGTCACTGTGGACCCCCAAATAACCTTGACTGCATCTCTTTGGTGATAATGATCTTGGTTTTCTGTCCTCCTACATTTTTAAAACTGTTAAATCTTTTTCACAAACTCACTAGGTAGCTGAGGCTGGCTTTGAACTCTGTATCCTCCTGAATCCACATCTCAAGTCATGAGATTATGTGTGTACCACCATGTCCAAAGTGTGTTTTCAAAATTGATACTAAAATGCATTCATATTACACTCAAATAAAATATATATGCATGTATGTGTGTGTGTATGTGTACACAAAATGAGCATACTAGTACAGTAGTGAATATAAGGAATTAAGTGATACAACATCCCAATGATGCAAGAGGACTTCATTGTATTGCTTCACCTCTGCTTTTGTGAATTATGCATGTGAATATATCCACTTTGGCATTCTGTCCTCTTAAATTAACATGATGTGAAATATCTACTTACTTATTTCTTCTGTTTTGTACATGAGATTCTATCATCTAAAAGCAACAAGTACCAAAATTGGGAGCTTAGAGGATTTATATTGTATAATACAACTTGACCATAGCTATTCAATCCAAACAACAAGATAGCATCCATTCCTCATTTCCTGTCTCTGTCAATCCCTCAAGGATAATGCCTGCGAACAGATTTAATGACACATCCATCTGAGCTGTATTTGAAATTTGTCCATACTTGAGACATTACACAAGCCGTTTTTGTTCACATCACTGTTACATCTGCTAAACTATTATTCCCAAGAGGATAAGTATGATGGTTAATATTGTTAATTTAATGGGATTTTGATAAAGCCTCTTGATATGTCTATGCTGGTTCCCTAATTTGGTTAGATTCTTGGCATGCCTATGAGGGATTAACTAGATTAGGTTTACTCTGGGTAGGGCCATTCAATGGGCTGGGTTTCTAAACTGAATAAAAAAGAGAAAATATGCTCAGTGTTAGCTTTCATTTCTCTTTGCTTCTTGCCTGTGGTAGGTTGTTCTGTTTTCTTTGTTTTGTTTTGTTTTTTTGTTTTTGTTTTGTTTTGTTTTGTTTTTTTGAGATAAGGTCTCTCTACATAGCCCTGGTTGTCCTGGAACTCACTATATAGTTCAGGCTGGTCTTAAACACACAAGGATCCCCCTGCCTCTGTCTCCCAGAGCTGGATTAAAGGAATGCATCACCATGCCTGCCACCTGTGGTGGTTTGAATGTGAAGTGTTCCTGATAGGCTCAGGTAGTAATTACTTGGTTCACAGTTGGAAGTGCTCTTTGATGAGGTGATGTAGTCTTGCTAGAAGAATTCAGTGGGACTGGGCTTTGAGAGTTTGTAGCCTCACTCTTCTTTCATTTTACTCTCCGTGCTTCATACTTCTGTTTAAGAATGTGAGCTTTCAGCTTTGTGATCTTGCCTTCGTGCCTTCTTCTTGCTGCTATGCCTGCCCACCATAATGGACTCTTATCCCTGTGCAGCCATAAGCCAAAATAAACTCTCTCTTCACTAAGTTTCCTTTTGTCACAGTGTTTTACCACAGCAACAGAAAAGTAACTAATACACTGCCTGAGGATGAAATGCAGCCAGGTGCCTCAAGCTCCCTACAGCATTACTTCTCACCACGATGGACTCTCCCCCTCAAACCGTGAGCCAGAGTTAACACTTACACTCTTAAATGGCTTTTATCAGGGCATTTTATCATAGGAACAGAACAAAAACTAATGCAGGAACATTGTTCATTCTATATACTAAATGTCTAACCTGAACATGAGCCATAATAGGCTATCAATTCCAAATTCATAATTATCTACATGAAATGACACTATAACTTCTCTACAATTGACATGATGAAATAGGTAATAGGTAAGTTTATTGTATTTTGGTAGCAATAATAGCAGTGTTTGGATATTTGATCAGAGTGATGAGAAAATACACTGAGACCCCCTCCAGTGGCTCTCCACTCACTAGAACTGGTTAGACATTACTTCCCTAATGTTCTCTGGAGATATTTTCTCTTTGGATTACCCTTATCCAGTCAGAAATGAACCATTTCCTCTTTCTAGTTGATACTGAGCATGAAAATCCCACTCTGCTTTCAATAGGAGCTCAGTTATAATCAAATGAACATGGACATTACAAACTGGTGTCTGCTACCATTTTGATCTGGAGTGGGCCCCCCCAAAGACACTTATGTTGAAAGTGTGGTACTCATTGTGTTGTGAATTGTAATGCAGCCAAACCTTTAAAAGATGGAGTCTAGTTACAGAAATGTCAGTGTTTTAGTCATTTTTCCATTGTAATAACAAAACACCATGATCAAAGCAACTTAAAAAAGCAAACATTTAATTTGGAGGTTTGCTTACAGATACAGGGGGTTAGTCCCTGACCATCATGGCAGGAAGCATTGCATCAAGCAGGCAGGCATGGTGCTGGAGCCGTACTTGGGAGCTTATATCTTGATCTACAGTCAGAAGGTAGAGAGAGTAAAACTGTGCTTGGCCCAACCCCAGTGACACACCACCTCCAAGAAAACCACACCTCGTAATCCTTCCTGAACAGTCCCAAACAGTCTACCAACTAGGAACCGAACAGATATCCATCCTATGGGGGACATTCTCATTTAAACCACCACAGTTACTCTTCAGAATATATGCCTTCAAAGAACACATTAGGCCTCTGATCTGATCCCTCTCTCTCTCTCTCTCTCTCTCTCTCTCTCTCTCTCTCTCTGTTTAAAAGCTTACTCACCATACAGTACTGTCAAATTTTATTTTGCTATCACAAGTCCAAAGGCAGCAATTTGATGAACCATAGACTGAAACCTTGGAAACCATGAGGTATAAACCTTTCATCCTAATAAATTGTTTTTCTCAAGTATTTTATCACAATGACGTAAGTCTAACTAACAAATGTCCCCAACTCTAACATAATTCAGCACATGTTCATATGAGAAAAGGAAACAAATCTAAATTTAAATGTATAAAATCATCTTAATTATATTTTATGACATTTCTATGTGTAATATGTATTCATAGGCAAAAATTCTAAAAGAGAATCTTTCTTTTTTATGTTTTAGAGGCATAATTTCAGTGTTAAATATTACAAGACAATAGCACAAAGTATACCCACATATCATTTGCATGGATTCACTCATTAGCATTTTATTCCATTTCATTTATTGGTGGCTATTTCCTTCCCATGTGCATACATCTACACACACACACACACACACACACACACACACACACACACACACACACAATGTAGTCAGAAGGTTTCTCTGGTCTTGCCCTGTGTGGTCCAGACAAATCTTTCTCACCTGTGGTCCCACAGCCACTCAGACCCAAGTAAGCACACAGAAGCTTATATCACTTACAAACTGTATGGTCTATGGCAGGCTTTTTGCTAGCTAGCTCTTTATCTTAAATTAACCCATTTTTATTAATCTATGTTTGGCACATGTTCCATGGCTTTACCAGTCTGCTGGCATGTTGCTTCTCCTTGGGAGGCAGCTGATGTCTCTCTAGACTCCACCTTTCTCTTTCCTGTCTCTCTCCTTGGATTTAAAAAAAGATTCTAAAATGGAACTAAAAATAGCTTCCAAGGCTGGGTGGTAGTGGCATATACCTTTAATCCCAGCATTTGGGAGGCAGAGCCAGGCAGATCTCTGTGAGTTCAAAGCCATCCTGGTCTACAGAGCAAGATCCAGGACAGGCACCAAAACTACACGGAGAAACTCTGTCTCAATAAATAAATAAATAAATAAATAAATAAATAAATAAATAAATAAATAAATAAACTTCCTAGTTGTGCCTCCAAAACTACACGGAGAAACCCTGTCTCAATAAATAAATAAATAAATAAATAAATAATTAAATAAATAAATAAATAAACTTCCTAGTTGTGCCTCTAAAACTACACGGAGAAACCCTGTCTCAATAAATAAATAAATAAATAAATAAATAAATAAATAAATAAACTTCCTAGTTGTGCCTCTCAGGCAAGGCATGAGCTACAGTATGGTAGGTTCACAGAGTGGAGGCTTGACCTACAGCATGGCAGATTCTGACCACAATACACAGAGATGTCTCCAAGCCACAGAGCATGCTGCATGGCCAATTTAGCTTTTGCTAGTAGAGACAAAAAAAATAGGTTTCTGGGCTACACACTCCTTGATAGAGGCATAGACCCACTGCCTCCCAGAGTCAGAGGAGAGCATTCCCAGAGCTGGCAGTGAAGTACCTCCACCATGTTGCAAAGCTGAGATGGGTGGAGCCAGCAGCTAAGGCTGCTGTTTCAACCCTAGCCATGCTGCAGTTTAAAGCAACAGATTCACAAAAAGACAGATTCAGAAGCAATAAAACTCTAAATGATTTACATTATGTGTAAAAATGCATATAGGCTTGGAAGAGAGAAGAAAAGGGTGATAGATGGTTATATAAAGAAATAGTTTCTTTTAAAAATAAAGTATTTAAAGAGAAAGTAAAAGTAATATAAAAATAAGCCACATAAAGATGGAAATTACACAGAGTCTGCATTATATTGTCTTTGGGATTTTTAATTGCAGAAAGATATTTGATTTTAAAGGCTGCTGAGTTAAGCCTATACATTATATATGTGTGTGTGTGTGTGTGTGTGTGTGTGTGTGTGTGTGTGTGTGTGTTTAATATGTATATTACAGGTTTCTTGACTTCAAATTTTGTGTCTAAGAATACCTTGCTTTGGAAAGAGGTTCTGCTTTTGTTTCCATAGAAGATAAGAACCTATGGATTGCTTCCAAGCTAATCTAGTTTGATCAAGAAAGACCCCCCTGAGAGGTCTCCAGATGTTCCAACAACTAGAACAGCTTCAAGGCAACTGGCTCAGCCAATGCAACCTCACAGACTACTACAGTCGGGATTTGACCTTAATTCTTAATTTTCTCAGGATCCCCATAAGATTGCCAGTGCCCCCAACCAGCAGGAAGTAGTTTGAGAAGCTACACCCAAATTCTTAAAATATTGTTTATGAATGTTTATTTTTATTTAAAGGGGGTTGATTATAAATTCAATCTCTTTCTAAAAAAGAAAAGGGGATAGTATCGATATGATAGGATAAAAGGGTAGATTATTGAATCTACTTTTAAAGAGTAACAACTTGTTTAAAATGTTTTACATTGCTATGGATTTTAGTTTATTTGATATAAATTTAAAGTTAATTTTGTTATACTGCATGTATATTTCTACTCTTGTTTAAGGTATTATGTTTATGCAGCTTATTTGAAATTGTAATATACAATTAAAAAATACAAATTAATAGTCATCTATAATAGTCAAACTTATAGTCATGTTAATTAGGTTTTCTAGATCTGCAGAGATATATTACAGATAGAGAGGGAATCTTCAAACACTTCAAAGTCCACAGAAGAAGACATTTAAAATGTTTTAAAAACTTAGACTTTTTGGATAGTGAGACACATCTGATCTTGGCAGCACTGATTTACTTCAGAGAAGATGATGGGTATCAAAGAGACTCCATATGGAGTTGGCTTTCCTTACAGCAAAAGTTAGCCATTTGGGCAAGAAACTGTTCTTGAGTGGACTGATTGACAAAATGTTGTATAGACTGAACCTGCAGGACCCATGGAAAAAAGATTACTAAATTTTACCAAAACAAGGCAAGATGTATCTTCAGGTTCTTGCTTCACAGAGGAGACTGCCAGACATTGTACAGGACACAGGGAGAAGCAACAAAAAAAGCTCTAGGCCTATAGGCTGAAGGTGAATGCCCAACATTGCAGAGGAACTTTGGGTGACTGTCCAGGCAGCCAGTTGTCTTTGCTATTCTAGATTTTTGGAAGTTGCTTATAATTCAATTCCTGTTTACTTAGGTAATCTTATATCCTTCTGGGTTCTTTGACATAGTCGAAGACTAGATAGTCATAATTTTTCTTGATTATGATAAAAGATAAATTAGATATGAAACTTTGGACTCACAAGTATAGGATAAATGATAGAATATTTTATTTAATTTTGCCAAATACAAACAGACTAGTTATTGTAACTGTAATTCTTGCTTGATAACTGTTCTATTAATTGTAATTTTACTATGTTAAAGTTAAAAACCTTCCTTTTTGATCAGATAGAAAAAGGAAGTCATGTAGGATATCTTTCTGTATGCTGTGAATGTGTTGCTCTGACTGATTGATAAATATAGCTTCATTGGCCTATGGCAAGGCAGCTTAGAGGTAGTTGTGAAAACCAAACAGATATATGGAAAGGAGAAAGGAGAAGAGGGGGAGAAATCAGCACCACCAGGAGAAGCAAGATGTGAAAGTACTAGTAAGCCACAGCCACGTGGCAAATATAGATAAATAGAAACGGGTTAACTTATAAGTGCTAGCTAGCAAGAAGCCTGCCATAGGCCATACAGTTTATAAATAATAGAAGCCAGGACTGGGTGGGACCAGAGGAATGCTGAACCACAAGGCAGGGTGGGGACCTGAAAAAACTTACACACACACACACACACACACACACACACACACACATTACTTAGTCGACTTAGTATTGTCTTTTTTTTCTGAAGTGACTACTTCTAGGTCCTTCATTTTTCTGACTGAATTCCAGGATGATAACCAATGACAGATCCTGGGACACCTCAAACTCTTAGTCAGAAAGGTATGATTTCTTCCTCAGAACAAACTAAAGTCTTTTCAAGACTAGAGAACTTTCTCATCAAGTCACAAAGATGTTTGAGCAGCCTTTGTTTTGGGTTTGTGGAGAGTTCTTCAAAACTAATGAACTACTTCTACTGTATTGACATAGTCATGTGCCATCCCATCCTTCATAGGAAAAGGAGAAACACAAGCATTTAGGAGAACACCAGACTGTCCTTTGGAGCCTTTGTCAGTGAATCCCACCTGGCAACCCTCCCCCACATCCTTTTTTCATCTTTGTGGTGATCAGAAGCCAGCATCTCACATTTGAGTACCACACAGGATCCTAGTATGGTCAAACTAATTATTGGACAGCCCCAGCAGACAACTGCAGCAAGACAGAAGTAAAGCATGACCAGAGCTTGGGAAGTGCAGTTTCCTTCCACAATGCCTTCATAAATTGTTTATATGCCTTCATAAATATTGTGAGGACTTAACAAAAGTCTTGCCTTTTAAATTTCAGAGATTGAAAAGAGTTATTACATTTTTTTCTGAAATAAATAAAACAAATGTTTGACTATAACATTTAAAGATAAATTGAATGTAGATTATTTAGAGTAGAATGTGCAGGGCTTAAAACTCCCACTACATAAGCACTTTATTGAGGAAAATAATTTTGAAAATTTATTCATAGAGTCATTAAGGAACTGTTTATTGAGCCGTTTGAAGATAATCAGTAAAATTACTAGCCAATTTTACAAAACCTTTACATCAGAAAAGTAGAGACTACAGTCACCAAGAAGTCATTATTGTCACAAGTTAAAACTCCATATATGTAGCATATATTAGCTCTTTTCATTAAGAAAATTATCCTATTATCTATACAGCATATAATACAGATTAAGGCCATTGGGGCATGTTTCCTAATGTAATATTGACAGAAAAATAAACTTGAATTTAACCACCTACAAAGAACTCTATTGAACCATAGTACCATAGTACTAAAAGTGGGAAATAATGCTGAAAGTAACTGAACACTTATTTCTGTCTTCACTGGGGAGTGGCAATATGGAATCACAGAATTTCTCAGCATTAGCAAGACACTCCACAGGGGGTGGGTTGTAAATGGGAGCAATAATCAGTTAACTGGCCTGTGCTGTAAAGCACTTTTAAAGACCAAGAACAGAAGACCTGACATATTAATAAGTCTTCTATTACAGGAGCCCTGCATCTGCAAATGGTGCCTACAGATGACTGCTATTCTTTCTTTATTTATCACTATGGTAGGAGTTAATTGCTGGATTCCTGTTAGTGCCTAGCTATCTAGGTTGCTAGACCTACATATTTAATCAGTGCCCAAGTGTCAGTCCAGAACTTTCAAGCTGTGTGTTCTTCCAAAAGGTTTTTGATTTCATAATGTCCTCACTTGTCAATTTCCCCATGACTGAAATACACTGTTATAGGATTTATCTCAATACCCATGCACTTGCAGGTGAGTGCCTGGCCCATGGGCAGGAGTGTGTGAGTGTTTACTAAATATCTACTATGGCAGTATTTGAGTCCCACCACTTGCCATGTGTTGCCTCTTTTTTTTTTCTTTTTTTATTATTAAGAAATGTTTTATTCATTTTACATAGCAATCACAGATCCTCCTCTTCCCTCCTCCCACCCCTCCAGCTTGCTCCCCCAACCCACCCACCCCATTCCCTCCTACAAGAAGGTAAGTCCTCCCATAGGCCTTACCATGAAATATTCTGTCTTTCTTGGCTTGAACTTTTGTCAATGCTTTCTTTGTTAAACTTAGTCACTGAACAAAAAGAGAAGCCAGGATGAAGAGAAAGTTTCCAAGTGTAAAGTTAAAGGTAAATACAGAATATCGCCAAAGAATTTGTGTTGGATTTGAGATTAATCCCCCCACCACCACCACTGACTCACACACAATGGTGAGTAGAATGATACGTATTAAGTCTGTGGACAAGAGTACACTAAGTTATGGGTAAGTACCTAAATCCAGCAGAGAGAAGAAGAGGTAGATGTGAAAACTATGTAAGTACTTCTATAATATTTGTACTTGTATAAACCATTCCACTGATGTCATATCACTCATAGCCATAACGATTGGCTGGTACCCATAGCAAGTACATTTCAAAGTTAAGTGACAGAAATTGATAAACACTTTACTTAGTCATTACATTATACTTTTATTTGAGAATATTTTGTTTCCTTTTTATACTAGGTAGAAAAGCAGGGTGACCCTAGCAGCCATATAACAAATGATAGATTAACAATTCAAAAGCATAACAAATTTATTTATTTTTTATTTTTTTAACAAATTTATTAATATGCACATGAGATCCATATAAAACTATGAAAAGCAAGGGCCAGATAATACTTGAACCTGAAATACTGTCTTCATGGTAGAGAATCAAATGGATAGGGCAGCAACTGATTGCAAATCAGGTTGAGTAGAAGCACCACACCAAACAAAATATTCAGTATTATGCAAAGCAAATCCCCCAGGTAATCTCTGAATTACAGTCAGAAGACTAGATCTTACAAAGCTCACCTGGGTATAGTGATAACTTGTTTTCCTGCCGTCTCTACGTTTAACCTTTCCTGCTTATTTGATAAGATTTCTAAACAGACTGTGGGAAGACAGTGGTATTTCTTTTTGAGCAAGTTTCTTTAGTCACACAAGGAAATTTTAGAAACAGAGCCCCTCTATGTGCTTGGAGTCAAAACAGGAAAGGTTAGGGAGACCTTGACTCTGAAACAATTACTTCAACTGAACATGACAAAGCACCATGTGTTTTATGGTATCATTTTCTGAGCCCCAAAATTATATAAATTGGTAATATACCAACCACTACCAAAATCTACAGGCAGTTAAACTGGTACCCTCTAACTTGCCAGAGATTGTGTACTGAGCCTCAATTTCTGTCAGAAAAAAAAAAATGTAAGTGTTTTAATAAATTATGCTTTAGTGTTAGGTCTTATTTTTTTTTTAAAAAAAAAGTGCTTTAAAAGAATTTGAATAGTTTCAATACAACACATTTCAAATATGACATATTGTACTCCAAAAAATTAAAAACGTGATAAATGCTTAACCCATGTAACAAATGAACTTGCATATTAAGTGTTTGTATTCTACATTAAATGTATTCATCTTTTTCTGTTTATTTGAAGACTGGGGGAATGGATTAAAAAGATTTTCTGCATTCTCACTTTGCGACTATGTTCTGTTTCAAAACGAATGAATACAAAAATATAAACCACTTAGTTTTGTGTGAGCACTTTATTTCAATATGTGAGAACTCTAAATCTCCATTCTAAACCTAGTATCACACTATTGCTCAAATTAATTTACTTAATGAAATTTAAAATACAGCCTATATGCTTCACCTCAGGTGCTCAACAACCACATGTGACTAGCAGCTCTTATAATGGATACACAACATTGACAACCTTGCAGATAATTCTGTGGGGCCTCACAGCTCTGGAGGTTCAAATGAATATCGAATGATCCTCATTAACTGCACACTTCTCTGACTCTTCTTTTCTAATCATTATTGCTGATTGTAGACAGATGATTTTGATTGCCCATTTATTAGAAAAATCTGACTCATTACAACAGAGAAAACTGACAAGAAAATGATTTATAGAGATCATTTTTCCTATTATATTTTTATTTATGTTATACTAATACAGTAATTACATTACTTCAAAATATGTGATCCTTAAATGTCAGTTAGTTGGAATGGTCAATAGATAAGGTGTTACATCAGAGAAATTTTCATCTGATGCTTAAGTAATTGAATATTTCATTTCAATCCACTTAATAATATTGTTTTGGGGGGAAATATAGGAGCCTACTTCCCTGTCTTATATTTTAATTATAATAAAATTGTCTTTTGAATGCTAATACTGTTCTAGGGCCTTAAGCTGTTCATGCTGTTAATCTATTATCCCCATAGAACAAACTGGAGAGTGGCTTTAGTCACTGATCACTTTGTACATAACCTGAAAGTTGGATTTGTAATTAAATATTTTATATATGGGCCATTTTATAATAATGTACCCTGATCATCTAAAATATTGGGTTTCAAAGTCTCAAAAATATTTATACAATGTGAGGTTTCTAACAAGGGGCAGAGGAGCTAGGTATTTTTCGTCCAAACTTGTGCTAAAATTGGGTCCCACTGTGGTGTCACACACCTTTAATCCCAGCCCCTTGGTGGCAGAGGCAGTCAGGTCTCTGTTAAACTGAAACCAGCCTGTTCTACATAGTGAGCCCCAGGATAGCCAGGGCTACAGAGTAAGATCCTATCTCAAATATATTAGTAAAATTAGAAAGCATACTCATTGTGATACTGTATTCCAAAAATAGTTCTTTGTGTTTCTTGTTAAAACTCTACATGATCTATTTTAGCATTTAATTCTAAATTTCCACATTAATTTCCCAAGCTGTTTTATTGAATTTTCTTACTGTATTAAAAAGTCAAAGTAGAGAAAAATGGTTTCAGAGACACAAAGAAAAATTTTTCCCATGAAGTCTGATGAAAGAGGTTTATGAAATTATCATCATTATCATCTCAATCTAAGAATATTTCCCTAGATGGAAAATAAGATACTGGAGGAAATGAAAAAGAAAACAATAGGCTCTTTTTCAGTAGACAAATACAAGTTACCGATTACATCATTCTTCTTTCGCCTTGTTCTCCCATACAGGCAGCGAGCCAAAAAACAGAAAATAAGGTGAAGGCTGCATGTGGAACATATTCCTGCCGTCTCTACTAACACTATCAGTCCATGGCACAAACATAATAAGTAAAACTCACTGTAGCTAAATAGGGCAGTGTGGGGTGTATTTGATGAATGTTCCTTCTACAGGACTTGTTCCACACAAAATTGATTTAAACTGTACTCATCTAGAAACATTTCATACACATCTTCATTGAAAAGCTGTCTTTAGACACAATAGGAAACAGGGTGGAAAAAGAGATTCTAGAGATTAGCATATGAAAGTCAGCAGCATGGGAAGCCAGAAAACTATTAGCCTACCTGGGCTTCATTCAACCATAAGAGCATGTTCAAAAAAGTTAAATAAATAAAAGACCCCCTTGTATGAACTTTGGAGAGGTGGGTACTATACAAATAACTCATAATTGGGCATACTCCCCCACCCCATCCCAGCTGTGTGTTCTTGGTCATGAACATACATGCCACAGGTCCCATCTGGCACAACCTCTAGGCTCTGTGTTTCTCCTTTAATAATCTATCTTCTTTCATCTAAATGTCCATGTGTCTACGTGCAATTTGCTGTATAGGCACAACCTGGAAATTCTAGCAACTGTCCTCCAAACTCAAATACACACATGTATCTTGGCGTGCAAGCCAAGAGGAAGAAGGAAGCACAAGATGCTTCCAAACCTTTCTCTCTCAAAAAGGGCAAGGAAGTGTGCTTTCCCCCTTCCCTTAGTGCTTGGAAATGAGAGGCAGATTTCTGTGGGTGAATCCACCACAGCTTGGGAAAAACAGATTCAGTATCTCTTTCCTTTCCTCTCCCCTGCCTACAACACCCATGAGTGAGGATTGAAAGTGAGTCTATACCCTCTGAGAAATTAATCGAGTGGCAATGGTTGCTAGGCCTAGATTTAAGATTGGGTGGCAGCCATGGAGTGACCATCACATTTAATCTGTAAAATGGCTGGATCCCACAGATACCCCTCCTCTGATGGTGAATAGGGCCATGTTATCATACAAATGCCCTCACCACAGGCAGAAGTAACCATGTGATTTTGTTGCCTTCTTGGCAAGTGATGTCACTAAGATAGTGATGATCACGTGAGCCAAGATGGCAATGATGATGTAGGCCAAGTTGGTGGCAATCCCATGAATCAAGATGGTAACTGTGGTATCACTAGCCAAGATGCCAGTGATCATGTGACTAGCGAAAATAGTGGTATCCAAAAAATTTCCTGTTACTGGATGTCAGTAAGTCCCCCAGTAATCATGACACCACTAGAATTTCCCATGACACTGGCATTCATTTACACATTCCAGAACATTTCTCCTTATTTCTTCCTTCCCTTTACCTTCTCAGATACCAACCACGATGGCAAAAACATGAGGTCCAGATAGGAATCTCATATGACAAGCATTATGGCAGCTCTTTCCCAGACAATCTTCACACCTAAGACAATATGCCCAAATATTTCTCCCTGTTATAAGTTTCCAGGGGTGGGAACAAGGAAGTTTGTAAATTGAATGTAGACTCCATTCTCTCCAGGATCTTACTGCCCACAGCTACGAAGGTAGACACCTTCCAGTGCTTCCAATATACATTTCTTTTTTCTATAGAGACAATCCCCAATGGAGACAAGAGCTTGAAATCTGGGATTATATCTGCCATGGCTTATGAGTTAACAAAACTCAGGTGACAAGGAATGAAGAAATTACAGATACATGTAGATGTAACCAACCATCTTATTAAATAAGAAACACAGAAACAATGTAAAAGAGAAAGCCGAGAGGTCAGAGCTCAGAGCTAAATCTCACCCTTCCTTCTGCTGTCCCAGCTTCGCGAAAAGAGACCTACCTCCTGTCGGTTCGTTTTTTTTAAAGTAGGTTGTTCTGCCTTCTCATTGGTTGTAAACCCAAACACATGACTGCCTTGTCACTGTCTGAATGTACAGCCCCCTAGGTCTTAAAGGTATATGTCTCCAATGCTGACTGTATCCCTGAACACACAGAGATCTTATGGGATTAAAGGCGTGTGCCACCACCGCCACACTCTTGCTATGGCTCTAATAGCTCTGACCCTGAACACACAGAGATCTTATGGGATTAAAGGCGTGTGCCACCACCGCCACACTCTTGCTATGGCTCTAATAGCTCTGACCCCCCAGACAACTTTATTTATTAACATACAATCAAAATAATATTTCAGTACAATTAGATTACCACCACAGATACACATACAGAAAAGTTAGAATCAGGTGGGTTGTGCACTCTGATGAAGATGCACCAACAACTTGGAAACTCAGGGCATTTTTTTAACATCTAAATTGAGTAAGCAGCTTTGATGCACACAGCCAAACAAGGAGGCAGTCTTAGGTAATCTTAGTAAGAGGTCTTTGTAGCAGGACAGTCTCAAGCCGTAAACATCCAGGAGAGGGGGAAGTGGTTAGGAGATCCTGTACACACTGGTTTTAGCTAATGGTGAACAATTGGTAATATCTGTACTTGGACCAGAGGAAGGCTTTGCCATTTTGCTGAGCCTCACCTAGGAAAGGCTTTGCCATTTCTGTGAATCTAAGGCAATGGGGTCCTTGGTAAGGTGGTGCCTATGCCAACAACACATTAACTCAGGACTTCATCTACTCTTTATACATTCACCTTGGGCTTCCTCTGATCCCACATCTCCTCCTTTCATATTTCTTAGATGCTTGTGATAAATCTTCACATTTAGTTTAGGGACAGTTCACTGCAATGTTCAGCACTAGATCATAAAGATGATAATAAGAAAGACCATAACAGCTGCTATGCCTAACAAAAGTAAAAAGGAATGTTTTAACAAGCTAAAGGAATTGGAGCCTCAAAGCTTGTCAAAGATTGTTTTTGAACTATTAGCAAGAGAAATAATCTGATCATAAGACTTTTGCATTTCTAGAATGTGCAAACATAATAGGGCACATCCATGCTATCATTATTGTGGCTCCAAACACCCAGGAGATGTTGCCCGTTTAATTCTCAATTACATCTTCTCTAATTATAAGGAGTCATTCTCACAAATATGTTGGTTGTCCCTGTGACATATTAAATCCTGTCTAAATCACAGGGCTCTAGCATGGAACAAATACTATAACAGAGCCCACTGGAACCTCAGATGGATAGAGAAGTGGCCCCCTCCCTAAAATGCAGGGAGTCATTAGTAGAAAGAAGTATGGAAAGATGTGGCCAAGTCACTGCATGAAGAAGTGGTAACCCAGGCCCATAAGTCTAGTATGCTTCTGTCCTGACCCAATGCTCCCTCATGGATATGATTAACAGATACATCAGAAATAGAGGTACTAAGTTATCTTCCAGAAAAAGGCATTGTTCTCCCTCCTCTGCCATTTACATCACCTTTTTGTGCCTACCACTCTTCCTCAGGTTCTAAAGCTCAGGGCACATCCTACCCTCAGCTCAATGAGTATAACTCTTTGCAGTCTCCATGGATTTCGAAGATTTTGCCTTTTACTCCAGTATTTACAATGACAGCTCCAGTGTAGTCGGGATAGTGCAAGCCTCCTTTGGTCAGACCCTGGATCAAAAGTGACAGCAGCTTCTCCATAGGACTGAGGAACTCTGCTGTCACTGCCAGCTTGCTTGTTGTGTGGGCCATAGTTGGTCACTTTCAGGTCTTCTCCAGCCATTGGTTAAAGGTAATGCATGAGCAGACACTTTGGTCTCAGTCCCTGCTCTTCTTCCCTACTGCTATGTAGCCTGTCTTGATAAAAGCCAGTGACAGCTATGTTCTATAACATCAAAACTCTGCCTCTCCATTCAAAGAATCTGCCATTTCCTGAGAACAGGTTAGGCAAATCATTAATTAAGCAATGCACGCACTGTGTTCGTTTTCAGCCTGTCATGCATGACTATGTTAACCCCAGAGGGTTACATCCCAATGCTCTTTGGCAGATGGATGTTCCTCATGTGTTCCCCTTTGGGAGAGTGCAATTTGTGCATGTTTCTGTTGATACCTATACTCATATTTGTTTATGCCTCTGCTCACACAGGGAGGTAACAAAACATTCTACTGTTCACTGCTTTGCCACATTCACTGTTGTGAGCTATCCATGATGTTTCAAGAAGGACAATGCCCTTGCTTATAAAAATTTCCATGCACAACATAAAACAATTTCACAACTTGGGCATTCCTTACAACCCAAGGGACAGTCTATTTTACAAAGATACCACAGATGTCTCAAACAACAATCAGAAAATCAAAAATGGGGAGAATTCTCTACGCTTAACAATTCTTTAAATAAAGCCTTATTTACATTAAATTTTAAAATAGTGCACAGAAGACGGCTTCACTGCTGTAGAATGGTACTGCTCTCCAAAGGACAGAGGAGTAAAACCCAGCGTGTTATGGAAAGATGTCATGGTAGGAAAACAGTTTGGTCCATGCCTGTGTTGATGTAAGGATGACGGTATGCTCGTGTCTTCCCTGATGGTGTGGAGTGGTCACTTTGGGTACCTTCAAGGTACACAGAGATCCAGTGAAGAGCCTGATTCCAGCTGAGATTGGAACCCATGGAGAAACCAAAGGGCAGCTCTTGAAGCTGATTGTGTGGTCCCAGAGGATGAGGCCTGCTAAAACAATAAAGACGATACCATCCTCAACGTGGGGTCAGAGGTTAACCCTCTGGGGTTAACATAGTCATGCATGACAGGCTGAAAACGAACACAGTGCGTGCATTGCTTAATTAATGATTTGCCTAACCTGTTCTCAGGAAATGGCAGATTCTTTGAATGGAGAGGCAGAGTTTTGATGTTATAGAACATAGCTGTCACTGGCTTTTATCAAGACAGGCTACATAGCAGTAGGGAAGAAGAGCAGGGACTGAGACCAAAGTGTCTGCTCATGCATTACCTTTAACCAATGGCTGGAGAAGACCTGAAAGTGACCAACTATGGCCCACACAACAAGCAAGCTGGCAGTGACAGCAGAGTTCCTCAGTCCTATGGAGAAGCTGCTGTCACTTTTGATCCAGGGTCTGACCAAAGGAGGCTTGCACTATCCCGACTACACTGGAGCTGTCATTGTAAATACTGGAGTAAAAGGCAAAATCTTCGAAATCCATGGAGACTGCAAAGAGTTATACTCATTGAGCTGAGGGTAGGGTGTGCACTGAGCTTTAGAACCTGAGGAAGAGCGGTAGGTAGTATGCCATTGTCAGAAGCTTCTGTAAATGTAGTCTTAGCTAAAGTAAGGGGTTGAGACTCTGTGACCTTGGGAAAGATAAACCCAAGATTTGATGAAAAGTATAATATCTTTTATGGCTAAAGATGAGAATCAAGCTACCTAGCGTAATTAGCCAAAGAATATTGCCAGGCAGTAGACTGTTGGGACAGTTGAAGCTGATCTCCTTAATATGGGATGGCAATTGTCTCAGTGCTTTACCTAGCATTTCTATAACACATGTGTTCCCTTTGAGATTAATTTTGCCACCAAATCATAGTGAGAGTTCAGGACCCTGGAAGGAGAATGTCTTAAATGGATCCATTCCAAAACATCCTACAGTTGCCAGAGTACCTCAGTGAGGGCCATAGATGATTTTAGGAATCCTAGAGAAAGACACGTGGATGGGTCCCATCTCTGTGCTCAACTCTTGGGCATAGCTGCTTCTGCTGCAGCCAGAGCTGTCTTAGCCTCAGAAGTAGGATGGCCTGTAGAAAAGGGATAGGTCTCTCCTTCTAGAACTTGGAAAAGTGGAAAAGGTTCCTGGGTGGTAAGATTAAGTGAGGATCTGAGCCAATTAACATCTCACAATCCTGTTTGAAAATCATTAAGACTTTTAAGACCATTCTTGGAACTGTCTTGTGTCATCTAGCTTTTAAGGGAGCACAGCACCTTCCCCTGCAATTGTACTGAGTTGTTAGAACAGAAAAGTTTGTGTAAGCTTTTCTGGTGCAAATTGAAGGCCCACGTCCTAAAGACTATTTTTTGAGGTTGACAAAGATTGTTGCTAATTCAGAAGAATCAGTGTGACTGATTAGAATATCATCCATGTAAGCCCTGTGGCTGCTTTTGTCACATAGAGCTTCATAGCTTCAGCAGCAAATTCCTGACACATAAAGGAGTTGTTTTCATGCCCTGAGAATGAAGCTTCCAAAGCACTGTGCACATAGAACATAATTAGGCAAAAGAGGGGCAAAAACAGATTTTTCAAGATCACTGGTATGACAGCTTGAATGAAAATGGTCCCCATAGGTTCATGTATTTGAAAAGTTGATCCCCAGTTGGGGGAACCATTTGGGAAGGATTGGGATGTATGGTCTTGTTGGAAGAGGTGTGTCACTGGGGGTGGGCTTTGAGGTTTCAAAAAACTCAGCCATTCCAAGTTAGCTCTCTCTTTGCCCAGTGCTTGTGGATCAAGATGTAAGCATTCAGCTACTGCTCCAGCACGATGCTGCCATGCTTTCTGCCATGGAGATCAGGAACTCTAACCTGCTGGAACCATGAGCACCAATAATCATATTATAAGTTGCTTTGGTGTCCATTCACAGCAATAAAAAAGTAAATAAGACAGCCAGAGTGTAGTGGAATGGTAAAAAAAAAAATTTAAGTCAAATATAATTAAATAAAAATCGAATGAAGTAGCAATAGGCAATGGCAGTCCTAGCTTGAGGGTTCTCACTGCCTGCATGATTCTATTTATAGCCATTAAATCCTGCAACAACCTCCATTTACCTGATTTCTTTTTTATGACAAGGATAAGAGTGTTCCAAAGACTATTAGATGATCCTTTGTTTCCTACCTATAATTGTTTCTCCACAAAAGCAGCCTTGGCTGCCAGTTCTTCTCCCAGGAGCAGCCACTGATCTACCCAGACCAATTTCTCTGATAACCAAGTCATCAAGAAGTCATATTACCCTGAGAGTTGCCTTGTAGCATTAACCATGGCCACTGACAAAAAGATCAGCCATGGGATATCCCAGCCGTTGCCTTTTATAATTACCCTGATTTGTGGGACTATTGTAACTTGTTGAGTTTTACCTAAACTCTTAATGGGTTATATTCCCTATGTAGCATCTGATGAGAGACAGTATGGTTCCAGCTATATAAAAGAATTTCCATTTGTCTCAAAATATCTTGGCTCCATAAATATAAAGGCATATTGGGTAAGACATATGGCCCAAAGACACCTTAATGACCTTCGGCATCCCACAAGCTAATCATGGCAGAACTTTGTGATGGTGCCTATGCCTCACTGACTTCCTGTAGATCATTAGCAGCCGGTTGAAGTGGCCATGCTGGGGTGCCAATGTCATTTTGCAACTATAGACACATAGATCCAGCTGTCAAGAAGCCCAAGGAAAGCTTTACCATTCAGCTTCATTTGGGCATGTTTCTCCATTACTCTTTGTATTCAATAAGCACAATTTTAGGACCCCAAATCCCCATATTTACAGGGCTGAGCCATGAATCTTTCTTTCTTTCTTTCTTTCTTTCTTTCTTTCTTTCTTTCTTTCTTTCTTTCTTTCTTTCTTTTTTTAAGCACTGGAAAATGTTACCAGTTGAATTATTTTTGATTTAAGTGTAATATCAAGATGAATTTTGGGGCAACTAAGTCAGTACCTTAATGTCCCTTTTTAAATCTTCATTTAATATAACAAGTCAATATGTAGTCCCTGTAGGCTCTGACCATTTCTTCCTAAAGTAAGTCTTACTGTGCCAGGAGGCAAGGGCCCATATACTACAGTAGGCATGGCTTGGAGTCTCACGTTAAGGTTTAATATAAGTCAGGTGGTAGAACTGAGGTCCACTCCCCCAGTGTTTGAGGTTGCCTGATATTGCTGATCAATGGTGCACTTTAGTGGCTAAGTGTAGCAGGAATCTTAAAAGTTCTTATTAATAAAATCAAACCCTAGGCCAGTTATTGGGGTCAATGCTGGTAGATCAGAGAGACAAACAAGCCACAGCTATCTCACCTCGCCGGATCCTCAGCTGGTCTTGTCTCCTCAGACTGGATGCTTCTGAGTCCTCATCCCAATAGCTTTCAGCTGAATTGCTGCTCGAAAGCCTGAAGCTTAACCAGCCACATGCTTAACCAGCCAAAATCTCAACCAGCCAAAAGCTTCTAGTTTCTGGTCCTCATGCCTTATATATCTTTTTGCTACCACCACTCCCTGGGATTAAAGGCTGGCTTTCTGGGATTAAAGGCGTGTCACCATGCTTGGCTATTTCCACTGTGGCCTTGAACTCACAGAGATCCAGAGGGATTTCTATCTCTGGAATGCTAGGATTAAAGGTGTGAGTGCCACCATTTTCTAGCCTTTGTATCTAGTGGCTGTCTGTTCTCTGACCCCAGATAAATTTATTAGAGTACACAATATTTTGGTGAACACAATACCACCACATTTCCTCTCTTTTTGTCTAAAATTAAAAAGCTTATAACTAATACAAGAAAAACTATTTTCAATAAGTATATGCAATATACAGTCAAGATTACATTAACAATGTCTAGTCCATTAACATTTGACAGATCCAGACAAAAAACTCCATTATATATATTAACAATGTCCGGTCCAGTAACATCCAATAAACTCAGACCATAAAATTTTCATTACTTATCTTATTTAAAACAAGTAGTTCCTTTTTAAAAGTAGATTCCATAATCTCCCTTTTTATCTTATCATATCCATATTCTCTCCTTTTTCTTTTCATAATACATTCAGTAGTCTTCCTTTTGTCATTTTTATATCTTCCCCTTTTTCTTCAGTGTAGATTCAGTGATCTACCTATTTATCCTATTATTTCTTTATCTTTTTTTCTCAGAGTAGATTCGATGATTCTATCTCATATCTATATTCTCTTTTTCTTTTTGCTTTCTAGGGGTGAAGATATCTTTAGGGAATCTTGAAAAGAAAATTTTGGGGTTAATCATCAAGTCCTGTATCATTTGTCCAGTCTCTGCATAATAGGAAAGTTCAGGGCTTGTTTCAAGTCCTTGTTTGAGTAGTCTGTCAGGCTGGATCATCTCAACTAGTCCTCTCGAAATTGTTCTGACCAGTTTGTAGTCCAAAGTCGATTTTTCCCTGGTATTAATCAGCTTAATGGCTTTATCATAGTCCATGTGGAATCATCTTTGTGGGATCCTGACATCTTTTTGAAGATTTCAAAGTCACTGTTAGGCATGGTCATGGTTTCCTGCAGACTTTTTTTTTTTTTTTTTGCCTCCTCTGTGGTTTGGAGCAATCATAGTCTGATAAATGTCTGTCTCTCGGAACCATGAACATTCTTCCCTAGAACAGAAAATCTTCACAGCAATTTTACCCCACCATTTGTCTTGCCAAACTTTTCCAAACTGACCTTTGCCGATGCTTTCTTGTAACACGATGGTCCTGGCAATTCTTCTCTGAACCAGCAGCAGTAAACCCTTCGTCCCAGGTAGCAGCATCACCGCAGTCACCAACACGATGAGAAGGAGCTGGCAACGTGGAGCAGTAGCCACTGCTTCCATGGCTCAGTCCAGGCCAAAGCTTCTCCCAAGCCTCCTAGGCTGGCCTCAAACTCGGGATCCTACTGCCTCTGTCTCCTTCAGCAAATCCTACCAGACAGCGCCACCACAACTGGCCAAGTGTAGCTTGGGCCTGAGCTGGGGCTCACAAGGCCACAGGCAAACAGCTTTTTCATGAATTCGTAACACGAACGTTGGGCGCCAGCTAAGGGTCATTGGTTTGCCATGTTGGTTCATGGGGCCCCACAGGATGATAGTTTCTACTGTTTGATAGGACCGGGAAGTGTCCCATCACTAGAAATTGCCCACGAATATCTATTTGTAATCAGCCCAGTGGATTCCTCTCTGATGTCGCAGGCACAGACACAAGTTATATGCAGACCATCTATGGGTTACTGGGGCCCACTTATTTTTTTTATTTGAAATTTCTATGAGGGCAATTATGTGCAAAATGTCCTATTTTTCTATGTGTATAACAGGCACCATTCTCTCCTCCCCCCACCCCAGGCATTTAACTTCCTTAAGGGATGCTACATGAGCCACTCCTTGAAAGTGACTAGGACCTATGTCTGCACACAATCTAATCACCTCTTATAAATGTAAGCACTTATACAAACCCCAAAGTGCCTCCTTGGAAGTGTTAGCAATTGTTTTATAAGCACCTTCCCTGCCTTGGGGTCAGCTATATCTCATAGCTCAAGTTTGATCCTGAGAACCTAAAGAAAATGGCTTCAATACAATGTGAGTGATGGGAAAATTCGGCCAAAGGGTGGAAGTCTAAATTATAATACCTTCCTACAAATTGATCTGTTTTACAGCAATAAAGGTATGAGCTTTCTTATGTCCAGGTCTTCTTGGCTGTCTACCAGAAAAGTGAGTTGTGCAAAGAGTAATCAAAAAGGGAGAAACACTGATACATACCTTAAGTGATCCCTTTCTGTGTGCAAATTGTGTTTTTCAAATGAGAAACTATAAGCAACGGGGCCCAGATAAAGTATCTCCTCTCATTTCATGGAGTCCCATCCCAAATCCATATTCTCCCATTGGCCCCAAGTAACCATAAAGAATGAAACTCAGCACTCCAGAACATACTAAAGTTAGAACTTCCTATTAACCATCCTGCCCTAGGCCTGCAGAACTCTTTAAAGAAAGTACCAGTCCCATGGGACGACACACAATGATGTTACTTTTGTACAGATCTCCAATAATACAAAAGAAACTCAGAAGCTTCTCTGAGGACCCCTCCAGATTTACCATAATCTTTAGACCATGAGTTTCCCTTATGCCCTTACACGGAAGAACTTGGACTTAGTCTTAACTACTTGCAGCATCCCATGGAGAAAAGTAAAGGACCTGTAAGGAGAGGAAATAGCATTCGACAAGTTACTTAGTCAAAGTCCTAATGTCCATCAGCCAGCGACACAGGTCATCAGAGATCAAGAGTCCACTTATTGGAATTATAACAGCAGGAACACCTAGATGTAGAGTGATAATAGAAGGTCTTACTGCAGAAAGGAAAAATGCATTAAGATCTGCTAACTATTACAAGTCAGAGAGGTCACTCAAGAAAGGGAAGAAAATCCTGTTTTATTTTTCAATAAGCTTCCAGAAAATCCACCAACCTAGATCTCTTATCTCCTGAAAGATAAGCCTTTCCAGGTCAGCATTTTTTAGCCTCTCATATCCATAGAAAACTCCTGAAACTACAAGCTCAGCTGTTGGACAGTGTCTTCAAAAAATGGGTCTAGATAAGATCAATGGGAAAAGAGGGGAAGAGAAAAATAACCCTGATCATTGCATTTAAGTTTGAAGATGCTATTGGCCAGATCTATCCACCAAAAGATCCCTATTAATATACCTCAGAGATTAGAAAGCCAAAATCAGGAGTGCTGGACAAAATCCCATTCCATTGGGCATGTTACTGTAACCACCCCACCCCACCCACTATAGCCATGTCCTCTGTGTGAAAATATAAGGCCTGGCTTTGAAAGGTGAATTGTCCCCATACTCAGAGTAGGAAAACCCCAATACTCAATATCATGGCTATCTTATGGGACTAAGGGTTCCCAGGAAACAGGCTGTTTTCAATTCCTGACATTTAAAACTCTGCTGAAGGAGCTCAGGTTACCCTAGATGTGGCTAGTAAGAAAATTAGTCTTATGGATACTGAGGCCAATTAGTCAGGCCTTCCCTTATTTGCTGGAAATTCTCTACTGATTTATAGATATAGTAGGGGTAGAAGGAATCTCCCAAACACAGTACTTTGTTCCTCCAGTACTTTGTCAATTTGAAGACAAGTATGTATCACTGCTTGACCCCAAATGCCCTTCTTGCCCTTTGTGAAATGATTTCTTAAGCTTCCCAGGGTCAGTCTTGCAATTCCACAATATCCCTATAGTCATGAATGTCCTAGCCCTTGAAGTACTCCCAAGAAATTCTAACAAGAGTAAACTCAACTATCCGAGATACAGGGATCCATGGTTGAAGCAAAACTTCTTGCCCAATAAAAATCCACTTAAAACCTGGGTAATTTATTCCAGTCAAAAATAGTATCCATTGAAAAAGGAGGCTAAAATGGAATTACAAACTATCATTCATTTTTTTCTAAAACATGGCCTGCTGGTTTCTACCCAGTTCCCATGAAATAAGTACCTTGATTCTTTCTGTAGTTGAGCCTAGTGGAGAGTACCACATGCTGCATGAGCTTAGAGTTATGAATGAAGTAGTAATCCTGCTGTATCATCTGTTGGAAAATTCTTATACTCTTCATTCTTAGGTCCTGAATCTACTCAATGGTATACAGAGTTAGACCTAAAATGCACCTTTTCTCATTGCTTTGCATCCGGACTCTTGGGACTTGTTTGTTTTGGAATGGAAGGACCCCATCACTAGAGATTGCCAGCAGAATACTTGAACAATCCTTCATCAAGGGTTTAGAGACAGCTCCTACTTTTTTGCTAAGGCACTGTAAAAAGACCTTAAAGATTAGTTTTGTCAATGGGAGCCGATCTACAATATGTAGATGATATTTTGATATGTGTATCCCTACTAGGGAAATCTCAAACCAAAATACTACCAGAGTCCTAAACTTTCCTTGCCTTTAAAGGCCACCTAGTCTACCAGTAAAACGTCTAGAAAAATGCAATATTTGGGATATATTTTGACTCCTGGGGCACACCAATCATTTCATCACTAGATAAAGTCACACTCAAACTAGTTCTATCAAAGACAAAGGTACAGGTTTAACCCTTTGGGTGGTGGCTGAATTTTATCTTATCTGGAAACCCAATTTTTGATTAATGGAAAAACCTCTCTATAGGTTATCAAGGGCCCAATTTCAAGATCCAAGCTCCGAGTTGCTTAACTGGGAGGATTAGCTAGAAAAATCCTTTAATCAGATAAAACCAACTCTTTATTTTATTTATTTATTATGCATACAGTGTTCTGCCTGCATCCCTGCAAGCTGGAAAAGGGCACCAGATCTCATTACAGATGGTTGTAAACCATCATATGGCTGGTGGGAATTGAACTCAGGACCTCTAGAAGAACAGCCAGTGCTCTTAACCTCTGAACCATCTCTCCTGCTGGTTGTGGTGATGCAGGCCGGTAGATTTGCTGAAGGAGGCAGGAGGATCACGAGTTAAAGGCCAGCCTGAACTACACATTTAAAACCAACTCTTGTAGAAACCTCAGCACACAGCATTCCCAGGCTCCAAAGACCCTTCTTTTCAACTGTGTCAGAAAAACAAGACCTTGCTCTTGGGTGTTAACTCGGTGCTTAGGGAAAGAACCGAGACCTTTAGCATACTTTTAAAAGAAATTAGGTGTTGTACCTTCAGGGTGACTTATAGACAAATTTCTAAATTTTCTTATTAAATAAAAAACACGGAGCTAGAAATTTGGGTTAAAGACTTAGAGAGGTCAGGGAAATACAGAAAGTCACGAGCTAACCTCACCTCACCAACTCCACAACTTCCAAAGAGCATGCATTCCTGTCTACCCAGGCTTATATGCCTAGCTTTTCTGCCCTCTCATTGGCTCTTAGCCCAGCTACCTCACATCCTCTTCCTACACAGCTCTGTCACTGTCTGTACAGACCTCCAGGTCTCTATGGTTGGTACTGGGATTAAAGGTGTGTGTCATCACACTTGGCTCTGTTCCCTAGTGTGACCTTGAACACACAGAAATCCTCCCTGCTAAGGTATTAAGGGCATGTGCTGCCTGACTTCTTTGTTTACTTAAAGTGGCTGGCCTTTCCCCCCTGATCTCCAGGCAAGCTTTATTTATTAATGCACAAATAAAATATCACCACATTTCAGCACAAATAAAATATCACCACATTGGCTCCACTGTCTAAGAGCTGCAAAAGTCATAGTACTACTAAGCCCTAAAAGATGCTAGAAGTAAAGGGTCATGCATATTAGCTGGAAGTAGACTAACAAAGTTCCAGGAAATCTTAGTTAGTCCAAAACTATCAAACTTATGGCACCAAATCCTGCCTCACTTATGCCCCCTGAAACTTCTGATCTGACACACTTACATACTAAGAACATCTACTCCTCCTCCTGTGACAACTGGGATGACTTAAATGACAAGTCTGGAGAATCCAGATGAAATATTGTCTACTGATAGGAATAGTTATGTTTTAATGGAGATCATAAGGCAGGATATAGAGTGGGCAGTCAGAGAAAAATTATTGAGGCTTCTCCACTATCCCCTTCTATTTTTGCCTGGAAGGCCAGACTGATGGCTTTAACAAAACATTTATATCTATACTGTAAGAAACCATCTTCCATGATGTTTGTTCCAGGTAGCCTTGAGTTGCTACTCTGATTTCTTTGAATAATGGGCTGTGATAAACCCTTTCCACTACCAAGTTGCTTTGAGTCATTGTATTGATCACAGCAACAGGCTAAATCTAGAACTGTCATTCACACCAAGGGCCATCAGAAGAAAATGTCTAACCTGTCAGGCTGGTAGAGAGGCAAACAGGCAGCCTTGAAACTCCCCAAAAGGTATCACTGTTCCTTCCGAAAGTAAATGATCTAAAGCCAAAGTATATGTTGCAAGAGGGATAATAGGCTCAAGAACAAGGTGGTAGCTGAATGAATGAATCTATGTGAAGAATAACATACCTTAAGCTGACAGTGGAAAAATAATTAATGAAATACATGGCTTGTTTATGTGTGGAGAGATACTGCCCTAGAAATGGTGACTTGACTGCTCCTAGAGCAGGAGCTAACTGCCAGTGTAAAGAATGTCACACTGCATGGTTATGCATACCTAATAACTCTGGCCATCCTCCTCCTCCTCCTCCACTCTTTGCAGTCTAGAGGACAGGTGCACATCTAGGTGAGGACCAGCAAATTGACTTCACTCAAATGCCCCCTTGCACCAGCATAAAGTGTCTGCTGGTGCTTGTTTGAAGCCTTTGATGGTGAATAGATGCCCCAACATCACCACCACTAGAAATAAAAAGGCCCTTTAGAAGAAGTTGTCCCAGGGTTTGGCTTCCCTTACTCATTGCAGTGTGACAATGGGCCATCCTTTACATCATTTTCCCATCTTTTCATCGTATTTAGGGCCCTATTAATAAAATATCTCACTCTGCTTAAAAGCCATCATCCTCAGACAAGGTTTATACTAGCAAACCTCTGAAAATAGCTAAAACTGTTGCCCATCACCCTAATGAGAGAACAGCTCTGAAACAGAACACCAAGCTCAGTTCCTATAAGTTATTACCTGGAAGTCCCTTCTTCACACTAGATCTAATCTTAGATTTTTGAGAGCAATCAGATAGTGCAATACATTCATTTTCCCCTTCCCTTTTACAGGAACAAGACATTGTCTTAGTTGTTGTTCTATTGCTATGAAGAGATATCATGAGAAAGACAACTTATAAAACTAAGCATTTAATTAGGGGCTTGCTTATAGTTTCAGAGGGTGAGTCCATGATCATCATGGAAGGAAGCATGACAGTAGGTAGACACAGTGCTAGAACAGTATCTTAGAGCTTCCAGTTAATTCACAAGCAGCAAGCAGAGACTGGGTCTGGTGTGTACTTTTGAAACCTCAAAGCCCACTTGCAAAGACATACCTTCTCCAACAAGGTCATACCTCTTAATCCTTCCTAAACAGTCCACCTACTAGAAACCAAACATTACAATACATGAGCCTATGGGGCGAATTCTTATTCAAACCACCACAGACTTTCACAGGTTCCTACTTTAAACAAGGTGGGTGACCTCACCACTTCTTCTGACTACTGGGTTTGCTTAAAGCTGCAACAACTACACCAACAACTATCTTTTAGAAGCCTACCAATTATCATGGAGGGAAAAGGTTACACTGAAGCCTTCTTTCTATGTATTTCTAGTATAAGCCATATACTAAGCCATCAACAATCCAAGACCTAAGTATCCATATTTGAAGGACTGAACACATCTTTGAGTCTGAAGGCCACATAAATTTCCTTCATATAAAGGTGAATTTCTCATTTGAAAAGAACTGGCCCACTTACATGGGTACTAAATGTTCCCTGTAAACTATCAGTGTGTGGTTTGTATAAGAAAGAAGAGTCACACTGGCAACCAAAGTGATGGAGACTCAAACTATAAATCCTTTGATCTAAGTTGCCTCATGTCCAGGGGCAACAGAATGTTTAACTACTCTCCTAGGCAACCATCATCATGACTCTGCCTGATTAATCAGTGGTACTAGGGACAAGCCTTTTGCATACCTTTGTCAGATAATGGTGTTTTGTCACCCTTCAATCAGAGCAAAGACTACTCAATCTATTTTCTGAATTTCAGTTTTCTCGTCCTTGTTACTCTGAATGTGGCCCAGCAAGACCCTCACAATAGCACCTCTTCTCCTCCAGGGTATGTAGATAATAATTTCCTTGGAAATTGTACCTTGTCTATTGTGTATTAGGATCCCTCTATCTTACCTCAAATTTTTTTCATATCTACAGCATATAAATATGCTTGAATCCAGGGATCAGCTACTGTTATAAACTTACAGGACACTTGATGCTCACTGTCTTGCCCTGGAAATGATGAGGTTTATATACTGCTGTACCCATATTCCCAGACCTACCAAAATATATCAGAAAAAATCTCAACTTCTGGGTACATTACCAAGTTGGAGTCTTTTCTCCAATCCTCCCAACTAAAACCTCCTATAGAAAAAGAACAGATACAGCCCCAGGGCTACTAAACAATCCTGAGTTCTGTGGCCTAAATACTGACTACCTAGTGTTAGAACCATTATGATGGAGCTGGAGAATACTCAGAGGTTTATTTACACCTACGGGAGTTTTAATTCAAAAAGGTCAATCTAAAACCTGTCCTTGGCACTACAGAAACATGGGAGGCCACCCTAATTGCACAACAGGAAAGCCTTAACTCTCTTATAAATGTTCCTGCAGAATAGTAAGGCCTTAGATATTTTGGCAGCCTAAGCAGGAGGAATTTATGCAATGCTTAACAGAATATACTGTGTTTGGATTAAAAATTCACACAAAAAAGTTGAACAAAATTTTTATAAAATTAAAGATGATTAATATATACTAAATCCTTGGGGAATAGAAAGAGAGGTCATTGGTTAAGAATGACTGCTGCTCTTTCAGAGGACCTAAGTTCAGTTACCATTATCTAAATTGGCTCCCAATCATCTGTTACTCAAGTCCAGGGTGTCTAATGCCCTCTTCTGGACTCCATAGGAACTCGCACACATGTGACATATACCCATACAAACATGCACACATTACACATAAAAGTTTTAATATATACTAAAATATAGTTTCTAATATCTTAAAAGTTATGACTAGGCATTCTCTTTGGATCCATGGGGAGCTGTCTATAAGAAACAGTAGCCCCAGTGACTCCAATAATTATATTTTATTAACTTGTGTTTTTGATCCTTGTATCCTAAACCTAATAACTTGATTTGAATCTTTTAAATCCTAACAATTACTACAAATAAAAGTGCTGACATCCACGACTACCAACCAGCTGTTAACACAGAGCATAAAATGGAGCCTTCTTTTTCATCCATGGACAGAATAGAGAAAAAGTTCCATGTTCTTTTTCAGGCAGGACCTCTGCCCTTCATCAGGATGGAAACAGCTACAGAAGATGAATCGTCACTCTTCTGTACCCCAAAAGATTTCTGTGACCACATTTTCACTGAAGAATTGAGGTAAGAGAAGAAAACAGTGGAGAGGCAGATGCCAGACATTAACATATGAAAAGCACAAATATGGAAAGAGTAGAGGCCCTTAGCCCACACAGGCTTCATTCAATCAAAGCAGTATGATCTAAAAAGCTCACCTCATTATATAAACTTTAGAGAGACTGGTAATATGTAAGTGACCCATAAAAGGTCATAAGCTCTCTCCCTCATTTCTTTGTCTTGGAGTCAGGCCACAAGCCAGCTCTGATGCATCTCCTTTAATAAGCTATCTCCTTTCCAGTGACTATCCCTGTGTCTGCACAATACATTGTAAAGAGGCACAAGAACTTGGACACTCCAGTGGCTGTCCTCCAGACTGAAATCCATGCCTGTAACAGTCTGGACTCCTAACCATTTCTTTCCCTGAACTACTAGAGGATTTATTGAGCATATGATTCATTTATCAATTATTCATTCAGTGCCTTCCAACATCTTTTTAAATCAATTTTATTATTTTTCTGATCATAAAATCTAAATGTGTTATTCTTAAAAATATGTTATGGCAAGTTCTAAAGAATAATATAAAAATCATCTATAACCAACCAACAGGAAATAATCCCTATTATGACTTAGACAAATTTCCTCTTCACATTTATATGGTATAAAGATATAAGTATACTTCTTTTGTTTCTAAAACTAGCGTGCATTCTGTTCATTGTCATATTTTTTTCATTTAGTATTACTGCATAAACACTTCCTCATACTTTAAATATGTTTTAAACAGGTTAATGGGAACCTTACTTCCAGTATGAATGAGTAAGCCCCTAAAATTATCCTGTGACAAATTAAAAACCATAAAGTAAAAGCTTGTGGATTTCAGAAAAAAGTCAAAGTTTGGAGGAAGTGACCAGCATTGAATAAATTGCACATTTTCAGACAAAAGAAAACTGAACTGTGAGTCAGCAGCAGATCTAGAGAATGTTTTTTTTTTTAACTTAATCATTTAAATGAAAAGAGCACTTTCTCTCTTAGTCTCCTTGAAATACATCATGTTCCTTCTTCCCTCAGATTCATTTACATAAATAGCTCAGGACAAAGCCACTTGCAGATAGCAGCTCAGAGGTCACACTAATGCTTCTGTCATCAAATCAGTAGGGACAAGCTTTCCTTTGGGACTTTCAGAGGGGCCTAGGAATCTTCGGGCACTGGAGCTTGAGACAGAGCTGGAAATGAAGGTGGAGCTGGAGGCAAAGCTGCTGTCTGGGCCTGAGTCTTCATTGCAGACTTGGCCTGACCTTGGCCTGTCAGAACCTGAGATCCTTAGCAGTGAAGGCTGGAACACATTTCCACAGCTCAGGGTGAACATGCAAGCAAGTTGAATAAATTTGCAGCTTACCCGTTTGGAATCTCGGGTTTTCACTCCTAGGCTTCACAAATGCCTGGATAGCTTCAGCCTGTGTACACAGAGCCTTGGCCTTGTCTTATGTGGTCTTCAGGCTTTTCTTGCTGTGCTTCTTCTTCTTCTTCTTCTTCTTCTTCTTCTTCTTCTTCTTCTTCTTCTTCTTCTTCTTCTTCTTCTTCTTCGCCACAGATATGTTCTTCTACAACTTTGAGTGCCTTACTTTAAGAAACTCTCACTTTTGTGATTAGAATTTCTTTTTTTCCCTTGTCTTCTAGTTTTATTTTATGTGCTTTTTTGTTTAGAAAAAAACCTTGAAGATGAGTAGGAAGGGAAATACAGAAGATCTGAACAAAATTGAGGGAGAGTAATAGACATGATCAAAATATTTTAGCAGGCTTTATTGGACTGCCAGCCCCCAAATCATGACATGAAGACTTATTATTAATTCTGAGTGCTCAACTTTAGCTCTAGGCTTGTTTCTAGTGAGCTTTTTTAACTTAAATTATCCCAATTCTATTAATGTACAAACTGTCCCAAGGCTAGTTTGCCTGATCAACATGTTGTCCATCCTGCTTTCCTGGTTCCTCATTGTCTGGCTGGCTGACCCGTGGCTGGCTGGTCCTGAATGGTTTGGCTTTGGCAGGCTCCTCTTTTCACTCTGGTCACCAGCCATGCCTGTCACTCCTCTCTCTAGCTAATGGTCATTCAACTTTTGTTTTTTCTAGACCATTCAGGTACCTTAGACAGGTATGGTAGCAACAACCCAACTCTAGTTAAACAAAAGCAACATAAACATGTAGCATATCTTTACACAATTAAAAATATATACAAATATTCTATTCCACAACAAAATAGTGTTCAAAATTTTCAGAGAAAAAAAAACAACAAAGAAAAATTTAAAAAACTTGTAGGAATTTATGAAATCCTCAAATAGTAAAAAATAGAAAATTGATTAGTCTTTCCCTTCTCTTAACCTCCCATCTGAGTTATTGATTACCCTTTTATCTATTTCTTCCTTACTTGAATGCAGAAGGCATATTTCTTTTATCTAGTTTGTAAGTACAATCTCAATACCTAAAATTGTGATTGGCACATGATAGCTATCCATTGCTCAGTAAATTGTCACAAAAATGAAATATGCATTTATTAAGAATAAATAGTATCAAGGAAAACAAAGAAATAAAGTATTCAGCATTCTGTGGTGCTGTAAAAATGTAATTCAGTCTTATACATTTCTTATTTAGTTTTACAATAAATGCCTTAGCACCCTTTAAGATAAGAATTCTGAGAAGGAGACAGGGACATCTCTCAGTGGTACAGCACTTATTTAGGAAGTAAAAATTAATGGTTCCATCCTCAGGACCATTCCACCTAAAAACACCAGAAATACCATTTTTATTGGTAAGGAAATATAATTCTATATTTTAAACAGTGATTATATGAAATCCAGGAAACTGCATGAAGTAGCTCTTTGCTTACATTTAATTATTAGTTATATATGTAGCTTTTTTTCTTTTATTTTACAATACTATTCAGTTCTACATAAAAGCCACAGATTCCCTTGTTCTCCCCCTTCCTGCCCCCCTCTCCTTCCCCAGACCACCCCCCATTCCCACCACCTCCAGATCAAGGCCACCCTCGAGGACTGAGATCGACCTGATTGCTCAGTCCAGGCAGGTCTAGTCCCCTCCTCCCAGATTGAGCCAAGCGTCCCTGCATAAGTCCCAGGTTTCAAACAGCCAACTCATGCAACAAGCCCAGGACCTGGTACCACTGACTAGATGCCTCCCAAACAGATCAAGCCAATCAACTGTCTCACCTATTGAGAGGGCCTGATCCAGTTGGAGGCCCCTCAGTCTTTGGTTTATAGTTTATGTGTTTGCATTCGTTTGGCCATTTGTCCCCGTGCTTTATCCAACCTTGGTTTCAACAATTCTTGCTCATATAAACCCTCCTCTTTCTCGCTAATTAGACTCCCAGCACTCCACCTGGGCGGACTAGCCGTGGATGTCTGCATCCAGATTCCTCAGTCCTTGGATGGGGTTTCTGGCACAACTATTAGGGTGTTTGACCATCCCATCACCAGAGTAGGTCAGTCCCGGCTGTCTCTCGGCCATTGCCAGCAGTCTTTTGTGGGGGTATCTTTGTGGATTTCTGTGGACCTCTTTAGCTCTTTGTTTCTTCCTTTTCTCATGTGGTCTTCATTTACCATGGTCTCCTATTCCTTGTTCTCCCTCTCTGTTCTTGATCCAGGTGGGATCTCCCGCTCTCTTTCCCTCGACCTCGCCGTTCATTGGTCCCACTCATGTCCAGGCTGTTCATGTAGATCTCATCCATTTCTCCGTGTCTTTCTTGGGGTCCCGTTTTCCAGGTAGCCTCACTGGTGATGTGAGTAGCAGTCCAGTCATCCTTGTTCCACATCTAGCATCCTCCTATGAGTGAGTACATACCACATTTGTCTTTCTGAGTCTGGGTTACCTCACTCAGGATGATTTTTTTCTAGATCCATCCATTTGTCTGCAAACCTCTTGTTGTCATTGTTTTTCTCTGCTGAGTAGTATTCCATTGTGTATATGTGCCACAATTTATTTATCTATTCTTCAGTTGAAGGGCATCTGGGTTGTTTCCAGGTTTTGGCGATTACAAACAATGCTGATATGAACATAGCTGAGCAAGTGCTCTTGTGGTATGATTGAGCATTTCTTGGGTATATGCCCAAGAGTGGTATAGCTGGATCTTGGGGGAGATTGATTCCCAATTTTCTAAGAAAGCGCCATATTGATTTCCAAAGTGGTTGTACAAGCTTGCATTCCCACCAGCAGTGGAGGAGAGTTCCCCGAGTTCCACATCCTCTCCAGCATAAAGTGTCCTCAGTGTTTTTGATCTTAGCCATTCTGACAGGCATAAGGTGGTATCTCAAAGTTGTTTTGATTTGCATTTCCCTGATGATTAGGGATGTTGAGCAATTCCTTAAATGTCTTTCAGCCATTTGAGTTTCCTCTGTTGAGAATTCTCTGTTTAGTTCTATAGCCCACTTCTCAATTGGACTGTTGGTCTTTTTTGATGTCTAATTTCTTGAGTTCCTTATATATTCTGGATATCAGTCCTCTGTCACATGTGGGGTTGGTGAAGATCTTTTCCCATTCTGCAGGCTGTCGCTTTGCCTTGTTGACTGTATCCTTTGCTCTACAAAAGCTTCTCAGTTTCAAGAGGTCCCATTGATTGATTGTTTCTCTCAGTGTTTGTGCTACTGGTATTATATTTAGGAAGTGATCTCCTATGCCAATGTGTTCAAGACTACTTCCTACTTTCTCTTCTAGCAGGTTCAGAGTAGCTGGATTTATGTTGAGGTCCTTGATCCACTTGGACTTAAGTTTTGTGCACGGTGACAGATATGGATCTATTTGCAGTCTTCTACACGTTGATATCCAGTTATGCCAGCACCATTTGTTGAAGATGCTCTCTTTTTTACATTGTACACTTTTGGCTTCTTTGTCAAAAATTATATGTTCATAGGTGTGTGGGTTAATGTCAGGGTCTTCAATTCGATTCCATTGGTCCACATGTTGGTTTTTATGCCAATACCAAATATGTTTTTATTACTGTAGCTCTATAGTAGAGCTTGAAGTCAGGGATTGTGATGCCTCCAGAGGTTGTTTTATTGTACAGGATTCTTTTGGCTATCCTGGGTTTTTTTGTTTTTCCATATGAAGTTGAATATTATTCTTTCCAGGTCTGTGAAGAATTGTGTTGGTATTTTGATGGGGATTGCATTGAATCTGTAGATTGCTTTTGGTAAGATTGCCATTTTTACTATGTTAACCCTGCCTATCCATGAGCATGGGAGATCTTTCCATTTTCTGACATCTTCTTCAATTTCTTTTTTCAGGGACTTAAAGTTCTTGTCATATAGGTCCTTCACTTGCTTGGTTAGTGTTACCCCAAGGTATTTTATGTCATTTGTGGCTATTGTAAATGGTGATGTATCTCTGATTTCCTTCTCAGCTTCTTTGTCCATTGTATATAGGAGGGCTACTGATTTTTTTTTGAGTTGATCTTGTATCCTGCTATGTTGCTGAAGGTGTTTATAAGCTTTATCAGTTCCTGGGTGGAATCTTTGGGGACACTCAAGTATACTATCATGTCATCTGCAAATAGGGAAAGCTTGACTTCTTCCTTTCCAATTTGTATCCCCTTAATCTCCTTATGTTGTCTTATTGCTCTGGCTAGAACTTCAAGTACTATATTGAATAAGTATGGGGAGAGTGGAAAGCCTTGCCTCATTCCTGATTTTAGTGGAATTGCTTTGAGTTTCTCTCCATTTAATTTGATGTTGGCTGTTGGCTTGCTGTAAATTGCCTTTATTATGTTTAGGTATGTTCCCTGTATTCCTGATCGCTCCAAGACTTTTATCATGAAGGGGTGTTGGATTTTGTCAAATGCATTTTCTGCATCTAGTGAGATGATCATGTGGTTTTTTTCTTTGAGTTTGTTTATATGGGTGTATTACATTGATGGGCTTTCATATGTTGAACCTCCCTTGCATCCCTGGGATGAAGCCTACTTGATCATGGTGGATAATTGTTCTGATGTGTTCTTGGAGTCTGTTGGCCAGTATTTTATTGAGTATTTTTGCATCAATATTCATGAGGGAGATCGGTCTGTAGTTCTCTTTCTTTGTTTCATCCTTGTTTGGTTTAGGAATCAGGGTAATTGTAGCCTCATAGAAGGAGTTTGGTAATGTTCCTTCTGTTTCTATTATGTGGAACAATTTAGAGAGTATTGGTATTAACCCTTCTTTGAAGATCTGGTAGAATTCTGCGCTGAAACCATCTGGTCCTGGGCTTTTCTTGGTTGGGAGACTTTTAATGACTGTTTCTATTTCTTTAGGGGGTTATTGGACTATTTAAATAGTACATCTGGTCTTGATTTAACTTAGGTATGTGGTACTTATCCAGAAAAATGTCCATTTCTTTTAGGTTTTCCAGTTTTGTGGAGTAGAGGTTTTTGAAATATGACCTTATAATTCTCTGGATTTACTCAATGTCTATTGTTATGTCCCCCTTTTCACTTTTGATTTTGTTGATTTGGATTCTCTCTCTCTGTCTTTTGGTTAGTTTGGATAAGGGCTTGTCTATCTTGTTGATTTTCTCAAAGAACCAACTCTTTGTTTCATTAATTTTTTTGTATTATTCTCTTAGTCTCTAATTTATTAATTTTGCCTCTCACTTTCATAATTTCCTGGCGTCTATTCTTCCTGGGAGACTTTGCTTCTTCTTGTTCTAGAGCTTTCAGTTGTGCTGTTAAGTCACTAGTGTGGGATTTCTCCAACTTCTTTATGTGGGCATTTAGTGCTATGAATTTCCCTCTTACCACTTCTTTCATAGTGTCCCATAAGTTAGGGTATGTGGTGTCTTCATTTTCATTGATCTCCAGGAAGTCTTTAATTTCTTTTTTTATTTTTTCCTTAACCCATTGGTGATTCAGTTGAGCATTATTCAGCTTCCATGAGATTGTAGGTTTTCTGTAGTTTTTGTTGTTGTTGAAATCTAACTTTAAACCATGGTGGTCTGATAGAACACAGGAGGTTATTCCAATTGTTTTGTATCTGTTGAGATTTGCTTTGTGGCCAAGTATGTGGTCGATTTTAGAGAAAGTTCCATGGGGTGCTGAGAAGAAGGTATATTCTTTCTTGTTAGGATGGAATGTTCTGTAGATATCTATTAGGTCCATTTGGGTCATGACATCAGTTAAGTCCTTTATTTCTCTGTTAAGTTTCGATTTGGGAGATCTATCCAGTGGTGAAAGTGGGGTGTTGAGATCTCCCACTATTAATGTGTGGGGTTTTATATGTGGTTTAAGCTTTAGTAATGTTTCTTTTACATATGTGGGTGCCCTTGTGTTTGGGGCATAAATATTCAGAATTGAAACTTCATCTTGGTGGATCTTTCCTGTGATGAGGATGTAATGCCCTTCTTGATCTCTTTTGATTGATTTTAGTTTGAAGTCTATTTTGTTGGATATCAGGATGGCTACCCCCCGCTTGTTTCTTAAGACCATTTGATTGGAAAGACTTTTCCCAGCCTTTTATTCTTAGGTAGTGTCTGTCTTTGAATTTGAGATGTGTTTCTTGTATGCAGCAGAAAGATGGGTCCTGCTTTCATATCCATTCTGTAAACCTATGTCTTTTTATAGGTGAATAAAGTCCGTTGATACTAAGGGATATTAACGACCAGTGATTGTTCATCCCTGTTATTTTTTGGTGGTAGTGTGTGTGTACTTCTCTTCTTTGGGGTTTTCTGCTGTGGCTTTATCTATTACCTGTGTTTTCGAGTGTGTATCTGACTTCCCTCGGTTGGAATTTTCCTTCTAGTGCTTTCTGTAGTGCTGGGTTTGTGGATAGGTATTGTTGAAATCTGGCTTTGTCTTCGAATGTCTTGTTCCTTTCATCTATGATGATTGAAAGTTTTGCTGGGTATATTAGTCTGGGCTGACATCCATGGTCTCTTAGTGTCTGCATTACATCTGTCCAGGTCCTTCTGGCTTTCAAAATCTCCATTGAGAAATCGGGTGTTATTCTGATGGGTTTACCTTTATAGGTCACGTGAACTTTTTCCTTTGTTGCTCTTAATATTCTTTCTTTATTCTGTACATTTAGTTGTTTAATTATTATGTGTCGAGGGGACTTTTTTGGGGGGGTCTAGTCTGTTTGGTGTTCTATAGGCTTCTTGTATCTTCATAGGCATTTCCTTCTTTAAGTTGGGAAAGTTTTCTTCTATAATTTTGTTGAATATATTTTCTGTGCCTTTGAGTTGGTATTCTTCACCTTCTTCTATCCCTATAATTCATAGGTTTGGTCTTTTCATGGTGTCCCAAATTTCTTGGACATTTTGGTTCATGACTTTGTTGGCTTTAGTGTTTCCTTCGACTGATGAAACTATTTCTTCTACTGTACCTTCAATGCCAGAGATCCTCTCTTCCATCTCTTGCATTCTGTTGGTTATACTTGCATCTGAAGTTCCCCATCTTTTACTCAGGTTTTCTATTTCCAGCATTCCCTCTGTTTGTGTCTTCTTTATTTTTTCAATTTCCCTTTTCAGGTCTTGGACTGTTTCCTTTATTTGTTTCATTGCCTTTTCATGAACATTGATGCAAAAATACTCAATAAAATACTGGCCAACAGACTCCAAGAACACATCAGAACAATTATCCACCATGATCAAGTAGGCTTCATCCCAGGGATGCAAGGGAGGTTCAACATATGAAAGCCCATCAATGTAATACACCATATAAACAAACTCAAAGAAAAAAACCACATGATCATCTCACTAGATGCAGAAAATGCATTTGACAAAATCCAACACCCCTTCATGATAAAAGTCTTGGAGCGATCAGGAATACAGGGAACATACCTAAACATAATAAAGGCAATTTACAGCAAGCCAACAGCCAACATCAAATTAAATGGAGAGAAACTCAAAGCAATTCCACTAAAATCAGGAATGAGGCAAGGCTTCACTCTCCCATACTTATTCAATATAGTACTTGAAGTTCTAGCCAGAGCAATAAGACAACATAAGGAGATTAAGGGGATACAAATTGGAAAGGAAGAAGTCAAGCTTTCCCTATTTGCAGATGACATGATAGTATACTTGAGTGTCCCCAAAGATTCCACCCAGGAACTGATAAAGCTTATAAACACCTTCAGCAACATAGCAGGATACAAGATCAACTCAAAAAAAAATCAGTAGCCCTCCTATATACAATGGACAAAGAAGCTGAGAAGGAAATCAGAGATACATCACCATTTACAATAGCCACAAATGACATAAAATACCTTGGGGTAACACTAACCAAGCAAGTGAAGGACCTATATGACAAGAACTTTAAGTCCCTGAAAAAAGAAATTGAAGAAGATGTCAGAAAATGGAAAGATCTCCCATGCTCATGGATAGGCAGGGTTAACATAGTAAAAATGGCAATCTTACCAAAAGCAATCTACAGATTCAATGCAATCCCCATCAAAATACCAACACAATTCTTCACAGACCTGGAAAGAATAATATTCAACTTCATATGGAAAAACAAAAAAACCCAGGATAGCCAAAAGAATCCTGTACAATAAAACAACCTCTGGAGGCATCACAATCCTGACTTCAAGCTCTACTATAGAGCTACAGTAATAAAAACATATTTGGTATTGGCATAAAAACCAACATGTGGACCAATGGAATCGAATTGAAGACCCTGACATTAACCCACACACCTATGAACATATAATTTTTGACAAAGAAGCCAAAAGTGTACAATGTAAAAAAGAGAGCATCTTCAACAAATGGTGCTGGCATAACTGGATATCAACGTGTAGAAGACTGCAAATAGATCCATATCTGTCACCGTGCACAAAACTTAAGTCCAAGTGGATCAAGGACCTCAACATAAATCCAGCTACTCTGAACCTGCTAGAAGAGAAAGTAGGAAGTAGTCTTGAACACATTGGCATAGGAGATCACTTCCTAAATATAATACCAGTAGCACAAACACTGAGAGAAACAATCAATCAATGGGACCTCTTGAAACTGAGAAGCTTTTGTAGAGCAAAGGATACAGTCAACAAGGCAAAGCGACAGCCTGCAGAATGGGAAAAGATCTTCACCAACCCCACATGTGACAGAGGACTGATATCCAGAATATATAAGGAACTCAAGAAATTAGACATCAAAAAAGACCAACAGTCCAATTGAGAAGTGGGCTATAGAACTAAACAGAGAATTCTCAACAGAGGAAACTCAAATGGCTGAAAGACATTTAAGGAATTGCTCAACATCCCTAATCATCAGGGAAATGCAAATCAAAACAACTTTGAGATACCACCTTATGCCTGTCAGAATGGCTAAGATCAAAAACACTGAGGACACTTTATGCTGGAGAGGATGTGGAACTCGGGAACTCTCCTCCACTGCTGGTGGGAATGCAAGCTTGTACAACCACTTTGGAAATCAATATGGCGCTTTCTTAGAAAATTGGGAATCAATCTCCCCAAGATCCAGCTATACCACTCTTGGGCATATACCCAAGAAATGCTCAATCATACCACAAGAGCACTTGCTCAGCTATGTTCATATCAGCATTGTTTGTAATCGCCAAAACCTGGAAACAACCCAGATGCCCTTCAACTGAAGAATAGATAAATAAATTGTGGCACATATACACAATGGAATACTACTCAGCAGAGAAAAACAATGACAACATGAGGTTTGCAGACAAATGGATGGATCTAGAAAAAAATCATCCTGAGTGAGGTAACCCAGACTCAGAAAGACAAATGTGGTATGTACTCACTCATAGGAGGATGCTAGATGTGGAACAAGGATGACTGGACTGCTACTCACATCACCAGTGAGGCTACCTGGAAAACGGGACCCCAAGAAAGACACGGAGAAATGGATGAGATCTACATGAACAGCCTGGACATGAGTGGGACCAATGAACGGCGAGGTCGAGGGAAAGAGAGCGGGAGATCCCACCTGGATCAAGAACAGAGAGGGAGAACAAGGAATAGGAGACCATGGTAAATGAAGACCACATGAGAAAAGGAAGAAACAAAGAGCTAAAGAGGTCCACAGAAATCCACAAAGATACCCCCACAAAAGACTGCTGGCAATGGCCGAGAGACAGCCGGGACTGACCTACTCTGGTGATGGGATGGTCAAACACCCTAATAGTTGTGCCAGAAACCCCATCCAAGGACTGAGGAATCTGGATGCAGACATCCAGGGCTAGGCCCCCGGTTGGAGCGCTGGGAGTCTAATTAGCAAAAAAGAGGAAGGTTTATATGAGCGAGAATTGTTGAAACCAAGGTTGGATAAAGCACGGGGACAAATGGCCAAACGAATGGAAACACATGAACTATGAACCAAAGGCTGAGGGGCCCCCAACTGGATCAGGTCCTCTCAATAGGTGAGACAGTCGATTGGCTTGATCTGTTTGGGATGCATCTAGTCAGTGGTACCAGGTCCTGGGCTCGTTGCATGAGTTAGGTGTTTGAAACCTGGGACTTATGCAGGGACGCTTGGCTCAGTCTGGGAGGAGGGGACTAGACCTGCCTCAACTGAGCAATCAGGTCGATCTCAGTCCTCGAGGGTGGCCTTGATCTGGAGGAGGTGGGAATGGGGGGTATGCTGGGGTAAAGGGTAGGGGGACAGGAAGGGAGAGAACAAGGGAATCTGTGGCTATTATGTAGAACTTAATAGTATTGTAAAATAAATACAAAAAAAATAAAATAAACTCCTAAAAAAAAACACTTCTTCTTACCCTTCCTGCCCCTGCTGTCCTTCCCCTCAGCAAGTGGCCTACTTCCTGTGTATCTGTCTTTTTACTGACTTTCTATTCTGCCTTCTCATTTGTTGTAAACCCAACCACATGACCTCCTCGTCACTGCCTGTTTATACAGACCTCCAGGTCTTCTGTGGTTGGTATTGAGATTAAAGGCATGTGTCTCCATGCTGGCTGTATCCTTCAACATACAGAGACCTGTCTGCCATGTGTTCTGGATTAAAGGTGTGTGCCACCACCACCTGGTTTCTGCTTTGAATTGCTATTAGCTCTGACCCCCAGGCAACTTTATTTATTAACATACAAATAAAATCACATTTCAGTACAGATGAAATATCACATTATATTGCCTTTTCTATTTTAATAAAAAGAAAAAAGGAAAAAAGTTATAACTAATATAAGAGAAACTATATATAAAAGTACGATAACTATATACCATATATACAAGCAGTAAATACCTAAACAACGTCTAGTCCATTTACATTTGACAAATTCAGAGAAAATAATTCCATTATCTATCCTATTTTGGTAAGTCCAAAATGTACCTGATTCACTTTCTATCCTAACTTATATTACTAACAGAGCTATCTTATAACGTCTTTCAAATTTATACACTTACACCTCTTTAGTTTTTTAGGTATACATAGATATATTTCAGATAGACAGGTAACCTTCAAACACTTCAAAGACATACAGAATATGACATTTAAAATATTTTTAAAAATTGAGACTTTGTGGACAATGAGATATGTCTGCTCCTGGCAGCACCAGATTTACTTCAGAGAGGAGGATGGGCATCAAAGACACTCTATATGGAGTTTATCTTCACCTTGGCAAAAGAAAAGCCATTTGGGCAAGAAACTGTTCTTGCCTGGACTGCTTGATTGACTGGACATGCAGGACCCATGGGAAAGTGACCACTGAACTTTGCTTGGCAAAATGGTCCTTTAGGTTCCTGCTTCACAGAGGAATTCTACAGGACACAGAGAAAAATGACTGAGAGACTCTAGCCCTGTGGGCTGAAGACAGATGCCCCAACTTTACAAGAGAACTTTGGATGACTGTCCAGGCTGCCCGCTGTCTCTGTCTACTGTTGCAAGACTCTCAAAAATTGCTTGTGTACTTCTCTCCCATTTCTCAGGTAATACTATATCCTTCTGAGGTCTTTGGTGTAGTTGAAGACTACATAGTTACAATTTTCCTTAGTTATGATAAAAGATAAGTTAGATATGAAACCTTAGACTCACAAATATAAGATAGATAGGATATCTTCTTTAATTTTGCCAAATATAAATAGACTACTTATTAGAAATAGACTAGATATTGTAACTGTAATTCTTACTTGATAATTGTTTTGTTATCTGTAATTTTACTATGTGAAAGTTAAAAATTTCCTTTTTGAAAAAAAGAAAAGGGGAAGTGCTGTGGGATGTTCTGTATGTTAAATGTGTTGCTCTGATTGGTTAATAAATAAAACACTGATTGGCCAGTAGCCAGGCAGGAAGTATATGTGGGACAGGGAGAGAAGAGAATTGTGGGAAGTGGAGGGCTTAGACAGAGAGACACTGCCAGCTGCTGCCATGAAAAGCAAGATGTAAGGTACCGGTAAGCTACGAGCCACATGGCAACTTATAGATTAATAGAAATGGGTTAATTTAAGATATAAGAACAGTTAGCAAGAAGCCTGCCGTGGCCATACAGTTTGCAAGCAATATAAGTCTGTGTTTACTTGGTTGGGTCTGAGTGGCTGTGGGATTGGCAGGTGGGAGAGATTTGTCCTGACCGTGGGCCAGGCAGGACCAGAAAAACTCTAGCTATACTCCATGTAGTCATTTACATCACATAGGGTTAGGTCTCAAGGAAACCTAGCACAATTCTCACTTAGTACCTGTGGCTCCTACCAGCACTTTTCACTCAGCCCCAACCCTAAATCTCTCCAGCTCAGGGGCTGGACTTCCCTTCCCTAAGCTTCTCTTTCCTATATATTTCAGCCAACTTGATCCACATGGTTTCTTGGCTCCTGGTTGGCTCTGCTCCTGGATCTCTGCCTTGATTTGCTTGCCCCCTTTCTCCTCTCTCACTCTCTTCCTCTTCCTACCTGTCTTCTCAAGGCCCAGTTCTGTCTGTTGCCTTGGTTCTGTCTGGACCCTTCTAGATGCCCCTAACTGTACTCTTCCCTTTGATCGACAGTAAACCAGAATTTACCTCAGACATACCTTGGAGCACTCATGTCCTAATTTCTACATTCACATATCACTGCAATTTGTCTGCATTTCTGGGAAAAACATGACTTTCACTTTCCTTCTATTTTTCTTTCAGACACTGACCAAAACATAGACATGCTTTCTGAGATACCCTGAGCTTTCTCACTCCCTCTTCTTAAGCTTCCTTCTGAGTCCATTTCTAAATTGTTAATTAATGAGATAAGGAATTCAAAAGAAGGAACCCCAGTTTTCCTGGTAATGATATCATAGGATTACCACACTTTATATAGGCTCTATAATGCTAGTCTTTAAGAGACTTTCTACTACAAAATGTTCAGCTATAATCCCTAAAGAAACCACTAGGAGGGAAAAAGAAGTGGTTATAGGTTAAATTTTAATAGATGAATTAAAATCAAATTCTAAAATATATTCAAGTAATCTAAAAGATATCAAGATAGAGAAAATAAAAATATAAAATTAAGAAGGAACAATAAAAAAACAAATAGTAAGTTCATAGTCCTAAAGACAAGCATATTGATAAGTACATTAAAAATAGTATACTCAAAAGTAAATGTCAGAGATGCAAAAATAAATCATGACTCAAATATAACCCATTTATCACAGGTATACAGTATAGATATATGGAATTGATATAACATATTTTTCAAATCCAGCCACAGAAGATGTATCAGCACCAGGTGTGATAAAAGGTATTGCAAAAGCTATTCAAAACATCACATTCCACTCTCTGGCCCCTATAGGCTTGTAGCCATAACATAATGCAAAATGTATTTAGTCCAACTTCAAAAGCCTCCAGAATCTATAATGGTCTCAACAATGTTTTAAAGCCCAAATATCAAAATCTCTTCTGAGATTCATGCAATCTCTTAACTGTAATCACCTGTAAAATCAAAATCAGAAGGCAGATTACATACTTCCAATATATAATGGCACAGGATATACATTATTATTTCAACATGGGAGAAAAGGAGCCTGGTGAAGAAATACTGGGCCAAAGCAACACTGAAAACCAATTGAAACTCCAAACTCTGTATCTCTGTGTTTCATGTCAAATTGCCCTTCAGATCTCCAAATCCTTTCAATGTTGTTGGCTGCAACACACTTCTTTCCTTTGGGCTGGTTCCATCCTGTTCCTTGGAAGGTATCCCACAGCTCTGGAATCTCCAACATTTTGGGGTCTCCAAGGAAATCCAGGCTCACAGCTTTACAGAAAGACCTTTCTGGGCCTCCATGCAGGGATACCCCTGCCACATGGCTGGCCTTAGCAGCTTTCCTTAGTCATGGACAGAGATACCATAACCCCTTTCTTCTATCTTTGACCCTAGCCAGAACCATGTAGCCAAAGCTGCCAAGTTCTACTGCTTGGTGGGGCTGGAACATAGCCCCCTTATTCTACTACGTCTTTAGTAACTTTTTGTTTTCCATGGTTTCCTTCACTGATTAAGCTTGGCTGTCTGTGAACTTACTCTGTAGACCAAGCTGGCCATGAACTCAATGATCTGCCTGCCTCTTCCTTCATCTTCTAAGTGCTGGGATTAAAGGTTTGTACCACCACCTGGACCTAAGCTATTCATTAATTCCTTTCACAAGTCGGAAGATTGGCTGGATGGTATCTTGCCCTGACGTCTCCACTCCCTTTATTCCATTTAATGTCAGACTTGCCTTTAATTTGTTTTTCTCTTTGTATACAAGATTTAGCTCCATTCCACTTCTGGGTGCCCATTTTCTCTTCAAACTGTACATTTTGTATTTTTTCTTACTCACCTTGCTTCTTTGCATTACACATCTTTATAAGAGTGGATGGCAATAATTATACAACAGAGTCAATACTAGGCTCTTTTGAGATCTCCTCTGCCAATGGAATTAATTCAAAACTCTTCACTTTAGCCTCAGGCAGACTTCTCCAACAAGGGCAAAAGGCAGCCACATTCTTCACCAAAATATCACAATGATACCAAGGAAACATACTAAAATTCTTTTCCTTGGAAACATCACAAGCTAAGCTTCCACAGTTCAAATCACTCTCAGAACCACTGTCTTCCATGTCCCTACTAGTATGGCCCATTAAACCCCACTTAAAGAGTTCAACTGCTTTTCAAATCCAACCTTCCAAAGTTCATATTATTCCAAATGAAAACATGGTCTAGCCTATCGCAGCAATACCCCAGTCTTTGGTGCCAAATTCTGTCTTAGTTTGGGTTTCTATTGCTGTAAAGAGACACCATGACCATGGCAACTCTTATAAAGGAAAACATTTAATCAGGCTGGCTTATAGTTTCAGAGGTTTAGTCCATTATTGTCATGGCAGCATACAGGCAGATATGGTAGGGAGAAGGAGCTAAGAGTTCTACTTCTTGATCCACAGGCAACAGGAGAGAGTGTGTACTAGACATATTTTGATCATATAGTGAGATCTCCCTAACCCCACAGTGACATACTTCCTCCAACAAGGCCACACCTACTCCAACAAGGCCACACCTCCAAATTGTGCATTCAATATAGGCCAAGAATTCAAATATATGAGTCTTTGGGGGCTATACTTATTCAAACCACCACAGAACACAGTGGCAATTTCTTATGATATGTTATATATTTCTTTTTAAACATACATATAGTCACTTAACCATTTTATTCTTCATTACCTAAGAGAAATAAACACATTTATAGAAACCTACCTACATTGTTAATAAAAGGATTCAAATGTGCCACACAAAGTCTTTTGGTGGTGTCTTAGTTACTTTTCAATTACTGTGATAAAACACCATGACCACAGCAATATATAAAAGAAAGAATGTAATTGCATTTATGGTTTCAGAGAGTTAGAGTTCATGATGGCATGGCAGAAGGTGACTGGAGCAGCATCTGGGAGCTCACATCTTGAAACAAAAACCACAAGAAAAGAGACAGCACACTGAGAACAGGTCTTATGAGACCTCAAAGTCAGCTACCAGTAGCATACCTCTTCTAACAAGGCCTCACCTTCCAATCCTTCCTAAATAGTTCTACCAATTGGGAACCAGTTATTTAAATATGTGAGCCTTTGAGGGTTATTATCATTCAAAACAAAACATTACGTTTTTAGGCCCCATATGCTTGCAGCCATATCATAATTCAAAATGCATTTAGTCTAACTTCAAAAGTCCTCATAGTCTTTCAGTTCTCATCTCAATTTAAAAGTCCAAGTATCTCTTGAGACTCAAAGCAATCTCTTAATCGTAACTCCCTGTAAAATCAAAAAGCAAATTATATACTTCCAACATACAATGAAACAGAATGCATCACCATTCCAAAAGGGAGGAATTGGGCCATAATGAGGAAAATCTGGACCAAAGCAATACCAAAATCTAGCAAGGGAAATTCCAAATCCTGTAGCTCCATCTCCAATGGCAGAGAGTTTACATGGCTGCATTCCTCTGGCTTTTCTGTCTGCAAGATGAATTTCCTTTTTGAGCTTGTTGCACTTTCTGTTTGCAGCTCTCATTGGCAGATATCCCAGGGCTCTGGTGTTCCTGGTACCAATTTCTATTGTTAGGGATTATATTGTTATGATAAAACACTATGACCATAAACAACTTGAGGAGGAAAGGGTTTATTTTACTTATACTTCCATATTACATTTTATCATCAAAGGAAGTCAGGGCAAGTACTCAGCAGAGTAGGAACCTAGAGGCAGGAACTGAAGCTGAAGCCATGGGAGAAGACTGTGTACTGGCTTGCTTCTTGTTGTAGCTAGAGTTTTCCTGCCTTGCCCACAGTCAGGACAAATCTTTGTCACCCGTCAGTCCCACAGCCGCTCAGACCCAACCAAGTAAACACAGAGACTTCTATTGCCTATAAACTGTATGGCCGTGGTGGCAGGTTTCTTGTTAACTGTTCTTATATCTTAAATTAATCCATTTCCACAAATCTATACCCTGCCACGTGGCTCGTGGCTTACCGACATTCTCACATGCTACTTGTCCTGGTTTCCATACACTTGTTCAGTGTGCCTTCTTATAGTGCTCAGGACCATGGGCCCAGGTTTGCCACTGGCCACAGTGAATTGGGCTAGCCCACATCAATCATCAATTAAGAAAATGCCCCACGGGCTTGCCCACAGGCCAATCTGGTAGAGGTATTTTCTTAATGCCCTCTTCAAAAGTGACTTCTAGCTTTTTTTTAAGTTGACTTAAAAGCTAGACAACATGGGCAATGATGAGAATGGTATTTATTTTGAGTGGAATTGTATTTACATGTGTATATTTGTCAGAATTCACCAATAAACTGTGTATAAAATATTTCAACACAGTTGATATTTTTAAGTAGGAGAATGGTAGTTGCATTTTGTCATTTGTACATGTATAAATTCTTTTCAATCAAGAGCCCATTATTAGTTGTTTGGGCAAATATACCACATCCTAAATAATTGGAATCAAGTAGTCAAATCCAAATAAAATCCTAAACACTATGTGAAAGCAATCAAAGATATGAGGAAAACTATACACGGAAGATTTGCCAAGATGGAGACTCCTTACAAAAAGACCAGTTTCTATGAATCCAACAGTAAAGAATAGTCTGTTGTAGGACAGGATTTATTTACACATGAGGGAGAAGAAGCAGTATTTGTCATTCTGATCATGGGTTATCTCACTTAATATGAATCTCAGTTCCACCCTTTTTTCTGCAAATTTCATAATTTCATTTTTCTTTACAATTAAATAAATTCTGTCATATACATGTATATGTACCACATTTTCATTATCCCATTCCTATGTCAATTCTATTTTCTTGCTATTGTGAAAAGAGGACTGAGAAATATGGATAGGAGGATACAGAGTTTTTAGTTATGTATCCAATAATAGCTCCACTTTCCATACCCTCTCGCCAACGTTTGCTGTCATCTCTTGTCTTGATGCTAGCCACCCTGCCTGAGGTAAAATAGAATTTCAAGGTACTTTTAATTTTCACTTCTCTAATGGCTAGGGATTAATAATAATCCTTTTAAAAATAATTATGGGCCTTTTGTTTTTCTTTCTCTCTTCCTTCCTTCCTTCCTTTCTTTCTTCTCTTTGAGACTTGTTTATTCAGCTCATTAATCTATTTACTGATTGGATGATTTGACTTTGTTGCTGCTTAATTTTCACAGTTCTTTATATAATTGAGTAGTTCTCAACCTGTGAGTCATGACCTCTTGGGGGTCTTAAGTGACCTCACTGGGGTCACTTAAGACCATCCAAAACCACAGATATTTACATTATAGTTCATAACAGTAGCAAAATTACAGTTGTGGAAGAGCAACAAAAATAATTTTATGGTTGGGGGTCACCACAACATGAGAAACTGTGTTAAAAGGTCGCAACATGAGCCGGGCGGTGGTGGCGCACGCCTTTAATCCCAGCACTCGGGAGGCAGAGCCAGGCGGATCTCTGTGAGTTCGAGGCCAGCCTGGGCTACCAAGTGAGCTCCAGGAAAGGCGCAAAGCTACACAGAGAAACCCTGTCTCGAAAAACCAAAAAAAAAAAAAAAGGTCACAACATTAGCGCAACATTAGGAAGATTGAGAATCACTGTTTTAATTCACTGTCTGATGTGTAGTTGGTAAAGGTTTTTTTTTTTTTTTCATTCTATGCCAATAAAGTGTCCACTCTGGTGAGTTTCCTTTATTGTGTAGAAGTCGTTTAATTTCATGTAGTCCCATCTGTCATTTGGTGTTATTTCTCTTACTATTGGTGTTATATTAGTGTCTTGCCTATATTTACAACCTTTAGCAGTTGCATTGCTTCCAGTTTTAAATGAAGGCTCTTGAATTCATTTTTGTGCAGGGTGAGAGATATATATCTAATTTCATTGTTCTGCAGATGTATACTTAGTTTTGCCAGCATTGTTTATTGAAAAAATTGTCTTGTTTTCAGTGTCAGAAAACTAGAAAGGGGCCCATAAATTGTGGAAAAAAAGAGGAGGAGCTTCAAGGAAGGGGTTGGGGAGGCAATAGAACACAAAAGATATTGAAATGGAAAGAGGGATACTGGGAATGAAAGAGTATTATAAAAAGAAGGAGTGAGGGCAAGGAGACAGGGAGGTTGGAGAAGGAGTGGAGTCAGGTGAGGAGTAAGAATCAATCAAAATAACGCATGTGTGAAAATTTCATAAGAAGGGAAGGAGCCTGGAGATGTAGCTCAGCAGTAAAGAGCACTGGCTGCTCTTCCAGGGGTGCCAGGTTCAATTCCCAGTTGCTCACAACCATCTACAATTCCAGTTCTAGGGGACCTGATAGCCTCTTCTTACCTTTACAGGCACTACACATGAAAGTGGTGCACAGACATACATTTGCCACTCATGTATATAAAATAATAAAAATAAATTTCTTTTTAAAAGGCCATAAGGAAACCTATTGCTTTGTAAACTGATTTTTAAAAATAATTTGTAAAAATAAGAACACTTTGCCAAATGTTTTCATCTGCCATTTGTTTGCCTTAGGTATGGAAAACCTCAGACAGGTCATATGTTTGGTGCTTCATATGGTCCTAGGAAAGGTAAAATCACAAATATACTTGACAATGGTCCATTAGACAAACTGTTTTGAGAGGCTTTCATGACAGAAAATAGATATTGTGGTACTGAGCAAATCTTAGTTTGAAGCAGAGAATGAACATCTTATTTGCTAAAGCCTGGCATATGTCCAGCCTCATTAGCTGTGTCCCTCACGCTGTCTGTACTTCTTGTTATAGAGTCTGCAGATGAATTAGGTAGCACAATGTCTTCCTTCTGAGCTCTTTGGAAAAGGAAGACTATAAATCCAAGACATTTGTTGTTTGCTGGGAGAAGGAAGATCTATTTACTCTGTGCTGGCCTTTTTGGAAGCCATGGTAACCTATAAATCACCCGGTTACATCAAAGAAGAACAAATGAAAGAGCATGAGGAGCGAATGTGAATCAAGGCTTCAACACTAATCTCTAGAGACAAAGTTAGACGTCAATGACAGTCTTGGATTTTTCTGAACCTTTCCCACTGTCTTTTCTGGATAGGACAATTACTAATTCTGCTCCATTCTTTAATAGTACTCAATACGTATGGATAAATATTTGTTCAAGGGTTTCTGTTCACCATTCATTGATGAGACAACGTGATCTGGAAAGAGACAGGACATCTTCTTATTTCATTGTTTTCATTTGTTCCTGGTAGGGATATTGCCCGTAATCATGGCATTGAGATACTTCCTTAAAAGACTCATCTATTATTGTATAAGCAAATGGAGATTTTAATTGTTCCAATTTGTATTTGCAGTAATCAAAAGTTGTTGGTTAAATTTGGGTAATATTTCTTTAACTGTATAATCCCAGTGTTGTTTTGGAATAATTAGCTGTTTGGCTTTTGAAAGAAAGAGGAACCATTTTCTCAAGGAATGCTATATCAGTGTTTGTTCTTATATTACAATAGTGTTAGTATTTCGTTTTCACATGAGTGGTGGAGATATTCAATAGTAATCAAATGTTTGATATTCTTGCAGAGCTTCAGAATTTGATTGAAAGAGAGAATTTTTATCTTTGTTTCTATTTTGAACAAGAAGTATTGAAGAATTTGAAAAGCAAAGACTAATAGTTTTAACAAAAATTTTTGAGGGGTTTGCTGCTGATACGATCAATCTACCCTAGCAGAATACCAACATCTAAACATAGTCCAGCCCTGAACTGGCACAGCACTAAGAAACTGACTCCACCATCTGGTTTTCTGGCATTTTTATCAAGTCTTTTTAATTAAGTTCAAATCGGTGATCTCCTTTCTGTGCCTCTCCCTCTCTGGCTGCCATTAGGATGGAATTCATTTCCAGAGCACTGCAGAGTGCTCAAGTGAAACTTTAACTGAGCAGTATTTTCCCCCAGCTTTTCACACCTTACATATGCTGGCAGAAGTCATGTCATGCTTGCCCAGTAGTGCATATAATTCAAGTTTATTAAGCTATGAAGATGACCATTACATGCAAAGCTGGGCAGCCTTAAGAGACCTAAATGAAAAATGGGACCATAGAAATTAAAGGTCTCTGTGGAGTCAGGGAAAGAGAAAGAGAGCATTCCGATTGCACCTGGAACTTAAACCACTGAAACCATGTGCATAGTAGAAATATTTAAAACATTTTCAAGTTAAGTTGAGTGTTGTATTCTCTTATAAAAATATTTCTACAATGTTTGAAAGATTTAAAAGTGGTCAGATTTGAAAAGGTAATGTAGGTAAAATATGCTCATAAACATTAAAACTAGTTATTAGAAAGACGTAACTAGCTTTATAATTTAAGTTTTAAAGCATAAATACTTGCAGCTTAATCTGCACTGACAATGATTGTCGAAGCCTAGAATTCAACATTTACAAATTCTCATTCACACACACAAAACACACTATTATCACACAACTTGTGTCTTGAGAAAATTTTTTGCTTTTTAAATCTTTGGCCTCCCAGTCAATCCCAAGTTCAACCAACTTTTCTGAGTTCTGGTAGTTACCTGGACCACTGAGGCATTGCCACAAGACTTCTTCTCTTTTGAAACATCCTTTTTCTCTAGATATTAGGATAGCTACACCAGCTTGTTTCTTCTGTGGTATATGTTGGTGTGGGATTATCTATTGCTTGATTTTTCATGGATGTGTTTAGCTTCTTTGGGTTGAATTTTCCCTTCTAGTGCTTTCTGTAGGGCTGGGTTTGTAGACAGGTATTGATTAAATCTGGTTTTATCCTGGAATATTTTGTTTACTCCGCCTATGGTGATTAAGAGTTACCTTTTCAGGATGTTGAGAAAGATGCATCATAAGCACAGGCTGGAGGCTGGGGGCTAGATGGTTTTGAGGAAGAGGTCTTGGTGGACTCTTTCATAGAGCAAAGGGAAGCAATGCCTTCTGGGAAATGAGCTAAGTTTTAATCTAGTCTTTAAGATTGGAAGTCAAAAACAAAAATATTAAGGAAAGGAAAACCTAATTGATCTTTGAAGTATTGTTATGTGGAATTGAGTGGGACTTTTGAGGCCTTTCTTCCAGAAAACAAGGACTTGGTTGTCAGGCCTATATTAGGCCTAAACCTTGGTGCCATGTAGTTGTACTTAAATCATTTCAATGGAAAGTGTCTTAGTGATTAGAACTTCTAGTGCAGTTTGGAGTTCTTCCATTTGAAAAATGTGATATTTGCATGGGATTGTTTGAATCTTGTTTTCTAGTCCCTCCCCATCACCACCCTCATAGTCTGAAGGTAGATTTTTCTCTTTATAAAAATCTCTATAAATTTGCTATCTAACTCAATCATTATTTCATTAAGTACCAGAAAGCTTTGTTTATTATATATACTACACTCTGGGAATAAAGTCCTAAAGGAGGAAAAAAAAAAGTGGTCAGATTTGATCATGTCAGCTCTCTGCTGTTAATTTACAATGATCCCAAGTTACTAAAACTTAATCTTCTGTTCTGGCAATTGGAGTACATTTCCCTTCAGAACTAACTGAGTGTGGTATAATCTGAAATCATTTCTTTTTTGATAGAAAGGAGAATATAGTCAGGCCAACATGGTATGCATGCTTCCTTCAGAATCAAATAAAGGTTATTTCTGAGAAAAAAGGATGGCTTGCCAGGGTGGCTTGCCAGGGTGAAGTCCGAAAGACTAAGATACATTCTTATGACATTTCCAGAGGCAGAGAAAGTAGATGGCTAAGAGGAAAAGCCACTTGCCCTGAAAGCATGAAGGTCAGAGACTGGTTCCCTAGAACTCAGTAAAACTGGGCTGGTGCCAGATATGATGGCACACATCTTTAGGAGTCTGAGGCACATGGGAGTCTGAGGCAAATGGTTCTCTGTGAGATCAAGGCCAACCTGGGCTATGTAATGAGACTCTGCCTTAAAAAATATCTATATGGGCACGTTGTGCTTCCTATTATCTTATCTCAGTTTAAGGAGGCAGAGATGAAGCATCACTGGAGCAAACTGTCTAGCTGGATTAGCCAAGCTACAAGCTCTGATTTCATCGGGACAGACATTCCCTCAGTATATATGGGGGACCCAATGGCCTCCATGATTGCACACATATCTAAACATGTATATGCTCCCATATGCATGTGAACACACATACACAGGCAGGCACACCACATAACATATGTATATAAAAAATAAAAGTGACTAAGAATCCCACAAAGCATTAAAGATTTTTAAGCAAATGTATATATTATTTTCTCCCCTTTGGCTATATTGAAAAGTACTCTGTAAGCTCAGATAAAATGTAAAAAAAAAAAAAAAAAAAAAAAAAAGACTGGCATTTCCTAATTCAATAAGACAGTCTGGAGGACAATGCCTTACAGAGCTATGAGCTCCTGCCACACCAAAATGCTACACAGACAACTCAGAACAAATTGAGCAGACCAAAAATTTCATCCCTATATAATCTGGCATGCATAAGTAGGTTAAATTGCACTGCTATATTCAAAATGCTGATTCTGGATTTCAAAGGAGCAACACTTGATGAATTCATGCCCATAGTGATTTCCTATGGGATACTTAGGCTTGAACAAAACAAAAAAAAATAATAATAAATAAAATCAATCTGACCAGCACAGCTACTGAACTCAACTACTAAAGAATTCTATGACCCTACTCCTTAGAAGCCCTACCCTTTCACCCCAGCAAGCACTTCTTGTTGCTTAAATAGTTCTAAATAATGCCTATGATTCTTCCCTTTCAGCATTTAAGGTTAAATTTTCCATTTTTCTTCCAATGCCCTACTTGCTTTTTAACCTGAAATGGACAGTGTTCTTAGAACCTGTGTGCAACATCTGTTCACATTGACATCTGAGGTTTGGAGGGCAGAAGTGCTCACATTTACACTAAAAGGACATGAAGGGGGACTCCCATAGCCCAAGAAAATAATTTTTTACTGAGTTTTGCTCACCAGACTGTAGCTTCCCACAATTTCTGGCTATTCTGCTCTCTAAGCACTTTATAAATAAATGTATGTGCAAGAGCTGCAAACGTTCGTTCTTTTTCATTTTTTTCTAGGTAGGGGGTGGGGCATCATTTTGGAGCTAACTTCAACCTTCATTACGCTAACCAACAGCTACAGTCTTTGCTGGCAGTTTAAGTGACCCTGAAATAATTTATATATTTTTAGAATCCTCTCCTAAGGCAGTCAAGCCAACCACAGATTATTAAATTCATTGAGTTTTTTCCCTTTTACACATTTCCTTACTTCAGATGAGCTAAACCATTCAGCAAAAATATAGGATGCAGTGGAACAAGCAGAGGCCTGCAGAGCGGTAATAATTATAAGCTAGTGTCGAATTGGAATACTTCTGCAGAACGCTAAGGTTTAATATCATCCGTTCTTTTCCTCTGCATTCCCAGTGGGACAATTGACTCAATTTCTCCAGGCACAAATCTTTCATAACCTCATCTCACCTTTCTCAGCTCTTCCCCTAGCAGAATGATCCAGTGGAGCCCAGACCTCCCCCTTTACTGATGTAGTCATTTTACCTTGCCAGGCCTTATTCATCCATCCCTAACCTGCAGCACTGTTTTTTAAGAATCAGTCATAGCCAGAGGGATCATTTACCAATCTAAGTAACAAATCTTGACAAACTTTCTTTCCCTGGTTAACAAGTTCAAATTCCTTCAGGGTTCACTGCTTAGTAGAGGATCTAAGTTGCATAATAAGTTCAAAGAGAAAAATCCCCCAAAGGGAATACAGTATTTCCAAGCCCCTAGAGATCTGCCTCACCTGCCTAAAAGCAAGGCCTCAGCACAATCTTGCTAGGACCTGGTTAACAATCAAAGATCATAGCTCTTCCTTTCAGACATGAAATATGACAAGACAGCCTTAAGGAGAAAGGCAAATACCTTTTCACGAATGTGCTGTTTGCCTCACTTGGCATAAATTGTTACTCACGCTTGGCGAGATGATAATTACAAGGCTTTTGTTTCACTGGCCACCTATGGCCTAATATTTCAGTACAGATTTCCTAGTGAACAAGTCACCTTGCGATTTGTAGTCATGCAAGCTATAAATCTTGGTCATAGGTTAGGAATAGTCCCCAAAATTTGTCAGCAGTTCATGTTATGCTATGATATCTCATTTGGCTATGATATGATAAAGTGTGACAGCTACTGTCTATGACTAATCACAGTCTCATCCTGAAGCCCTCCTGCGGAAAGGAAGATTTCAGAATCCTCATAGGAGAAGCAGCAGCTTTACCTATCAAGCAAAGTTTAGCTGCATTGCCAGCTTCTTCCTGTACAGGGAGACGGAAGTTTACAGGAATGGCTTTATCACATTCCAGCTTTCACTACTTTTTAGATTTCAAATGATTAATCTTCATAACATTCCCAGATCAATATTAGGGAGGGTTTTCATATTTCAGGCAGTAAGAAATCTGAGGGCAGATATATGTCTCAATGTTCCCATGGGAAATGCATGGAAGACATAAAATGAAGATAGAGCAGAAGACAGAAAGATAGATAGATAGAATTAAGATATGATTTTACTACATGTGAATAATTTAGAGCATCCACATTTTGATAATAGAAAGAACACAGAAAAGCTAGTTATTAGACCAGAAGTACAAGGGATATGAGAAGTTGACATGCAGCCTATCATTATTGGCTTTCTACTTTTCAAAATCTAATGGATTGCTTCCTGCTGTAGCATCTGCCAAAATGCATAAAAATATTTCAGATATCCAAAGGAGCTTCACTTCCATTGATCAGGGTTTATATATTGATTTGTGGTTACAAGAGACCCATTGTTTCCACTTCTCTCTGTTGTAATGAAAATGGAATGCACACTAATTTGAACTGAAAGTAGATAGGTAATGGCAGAGAGCTGTCCTTATGTTATTTTTTTTTCCATTTCATTCTCAGGATGTTGGTCACATTAAATCATGCTATTTGTTAATGATCACAATAATAGCCCAAGCCCACTGTGATACTCCCTAAAGCCATACTAAAATCAAAAGGTATATTTTCAGTGTCTCTGGTATGTGACTATTAAATGTACAAGTTTGAGTCTGGATCGCCACATGAAAAGAGAGAAAAATATTTTAGGCTTTGAAATTAAATTTTCAACAACCATACACACACACACAAACACACATCACTCATATGTTCACTTTATAGGTTGTTTCCGGGTTCAGTCTAAGGTGAATTAAATTTATATGATTTCTGTTTCATAGAAATTTACAATCTAAAAGAAAATGTTGCAAGCATATATTAAAATGATCTAAAATATTTTTAAAACATTATATAAGACCTAAGGTAAAATAAAAACAGAAAGTTAAGTCATAGACTCCTAGGAGAGGTGGTATTTTCATAATCTTTTAACTGACATTAAAGAAGGAGCCTGATGAATTGGCGTTGCAACAATATTTCAGGCATTCAATAGAAAAGTCTTCAAAGTTAAAGAGAGACTTCAGAAAATGTAGTCGAGCTACTGACAAAAATGGCTGCTTAATAAAGGTGGCCTGCTCCAAGTGTAGGAAACACTGAAGAGGATAAGAAGACAAATTACATGAAGATGAAAAGTAGCGGAAGAAGTCATTTGGTTAACATCCTTTAAAAAAATCTTGTATTAGTGTGTGTGAGTGTGTGTGTGTGTGTGTGTGTGTGTGTGTGTGTGTGTGTGTGTAAGTATAGTACCCTCAGAGTTCAGAAGAGGGTTCAGATCTCTGAGCTGGACTTACAGATGGTTGTGACCTGTCTGATGCAGGTGCTAAGAACAGAACTTGAGTCCTCTAGAAGAGTAGAAAGTGCTCTTAAACACTGAACTATATCCCTAGCCCATGGCCAACCTCTTGACTCTGGATAAGATAAACCTGTTATCCATTAAAAATTGGGGAAAACCCATGTTCTTAAACTGTTTCAAGCTGATTTCTTCATTTAGCATGCAATTTCAATATTTTCACAACTTTCAAGCCTTTCTCACAGACTTTTTAACCAACCATAATCCTCCTACTATTTCAGCAAAGCTTACTTTACAGAGAAAATAGAAATGAACAAGTTTTTTTAAGCCAATCATCAAAGAAAACTTACACTTCTAAACCTTAAAATACAAATATATAAATTTTATGCAACTTCAATTACAGTTAAAATTGTTTAGAGCAAAAATACAATACAGTGGCTGATAATAGAGCTTTCTTTTTTCTCACTGTACTGAAACACTTATTTTTTTCTTTTCTAAGATACTGTTATTGACATAAATTCTTTTCTTTTGATTAGCATATCACTAACATTATTAATTGATACTCCAACATGCTTCTTTGTTTTGTCCTATGAAATGTGATTTTGATATATCTGTGAGTCCTGAAACATGATGCTATTTTTATAGTTTTATTTTTGTCATCATAAAGATTATTTTGACCTTCTCATTCCTGTTCCAATTACTGAATCTCTAATATCCAATGAGCACCTGATATGTTCTGCACTTAACATACCAGGCCTCAGACATAATAGAATTTAGGACTGAGGGTATGGCTCAGTTTCCAGAATGCTTGTCTAGCATGCATGAAGTCCTGGGTTTGGTCACCAGCACAGCATCAAACTTCCTGTAGTGTTGTACACTTGCAACCCCACCATTTAGGAAATCAGGAGAATTAAAAGCTCAAGGTCATCCTTTGGTACATAGAACATTTGAAGTCTGGAATACGTGAGACCATCACAAAAATATTTTTTGAAATATGAAGACTCTTGTGTAAGCCATTTTCATCAGAACAATAACAGCAGTCTCTGTCTTTAGAATAGATTTCCTCACACCTTGTCTTCACTCAACAAACAAAGTGAACTTTCCCAAACTAAAGCTAACTCTGCCATTCTGTTGCTGAAAGTTCTTCAGGCGGCTTTATTTTGGAGGCCCCAAGGTAGTCTCAATACCCTACTTCGACTTCCATAGTAGTGTGTACTTTCCATCCTCAGACTGCCTGCTCCTTTTCATATTTAGTTTTCAGATGTGGTCATTCCTTGTATCTCAGAAGCTCTATGTAGAATCATCCACACAAACTGCTAGTTCTTTTGTTGCTCAATTCTCTCTCATTATCTAACTTCTGTATTACCAGTTTTCAGCTTAGAGGTCAGCCTAGGGAGCATCACTTCTGAGTTTATAATGCAAGTTGAATTGTGTTCAGTTAAAGTTGTTCAGACAATCTTGACAAAATTGTGATGGACCTAAACAAAAGAAATTTCAACTACTAATCCTGACATTCAAAAAATATATTTGAATGAATATAGAAGAGTAAGTCATGACTTCTTTCCTCGAAAGCAGTATATCTAGCTTATGAATTAGGCATAAGGGGTTATAATGTAGTGCAGTGAATTGATTATAATATTATAAAAAGTAAATTAGAAAGAATCTTTGTTAAGTCTGATGAAGATTATGTAATCTTGGGATAGGAGTCAAAATCAAGGCACTCTCACAAAGGTGATATTTGAATTTGGCCTTATGAGAAGGCTTGTATCTCTAAGTTTTTCATTATTCTTTTCAATGTATTTCTTTTTATTTTATGTGTACAGGTGCTTTACCTGCATTTATGTCTGTGCACTACATGCATGCAGTGCCTTTGGAGACCAGGAAAGGGAATGTTGGCTTCCTAGGAACTAGAGTTACAGAGCCTGGTTCTGTGAGAGCAACAGCTTTAATCACAGAGCAATTGCTCCAGCCCCCATCCTTTCATCATTGAGACAAAATAACTGAGAGAAAAAACATTCAAGGTTTTTGTTTGGGTTCCTGGTTTTAGATGCTGCAGTTCCTCCTGCACTTGCAAGGTTGGGAGAGGGGAAACTGAGTATTATAGTGGGAAGCATGTGTAGAGGAATGCGATTTACTTCTTTGGGGCCATGAAACAGAGAAAGAAGTATCTGTGGACAAAGTATATATCCTTCAAAAACATTCCACCTATGCACTTCCTTCAACTGGGTACCAGTTGTGTATTCAGTATCATATTCTTCTAGAGTAGCATATTTAGCTCTGAATTTATCAATGGGTTATTCATTGATGAGGTTCCAGCCCTCTGAATACTGCTTCCATCTGGGAAGCCAGCCTTCATCACATGAGCTATTCAGGTGGATACTTTGTATCCAACTATGACAGTAAGTTAGATTTGTTTTCCCCCCAAATATAATAAAATTTACAATAACTCTTAAATATGTTTCCCATGAGGTTCTTATGTTTGTGTGTGCTTATAAAAAATACTGCACAGCAGCCATGGGCTGCATATGGTTATTTTACATTTAAATTAATTACAAATAAATAAAAATAAACATTTAGCAACATTTAAAGGGCTCAGTAGCTACATGTGGTTTTGTCATTTGACCAATGAAAATTGTAGAACATTTCCATCATTGGAGAAAGCATGTTATAAGAAATGCAACCCTTTGTACATTTCATAAATTTGTACAAGGCTTCTGTTGTCTGTATGGTAGGTATGGTACTTGATACTGATGTGTACAAAGACAAATGACAAGTTTCCTAGTTGCACAAGGCTCTCACTAATCAGTTGGCCTTCCTTTACCCATGCAGATTGGCTATGATATTTATTTATTTATTTATTTATTTATTTATTTATTTATTTATTTATGTGCAGTTCAAGATGATTAGCTCTTAAAGTTTATATGGTCTTGTAACTTGCTGACCGTTATTCAGCTGCTTAGAAATCAGAACCATTGCTCTGAATGGAAGGTTAAATAAATCCTCTATTTAGTATGTACCCACTGTATGACCACCCTATGCTAAAGTCTATGGCAAATACAGAAGGAATCTAAAACATCTCTTCTCTCCATGAGAGTTTGGCTTAATGATTGTTCAGTTAAAGCTGTTTTATAAGCCATAAATGTATTTTTATCATAAAACTAACTAAAAAGATATGGCTTAGTAGTTAAGAGCATTCATTTCCCTTGAAGAGGACCTAGGTTCAGTTGCAGAGGATCTAGGTTCAGTTCCCAGTACCTACATGGCATCTCACAGCCATGTGCTACTACAGCTCCAGGGGATCATATGTCCTTTCTGGCCTCCAAAAGCATCAAGAACACATACGGTACTCCTCCAAACATATAGGCAAAACATTTATGCATATAAAACAAAAACATATATATGAGATATATATATATATAATTATGTATGTACACTTTTAAAAATAAACACAATCATAATTGGAAAGACTGGATTCACATACGCATAATGAGTACAGAACAATATACCATAGTATATAACCAAGTGCTAAAGTGTACACTATTAATTTATAAATCCTATGCAAATTCAGAATTGAGAAAGAATATCATGAAGCAAGATGATCACAGAAGTCCTTAAGGTAGAAGTGCTACCAATCATAAAGTAGTTGATGGTCCAAGTAACGAAAACCAAAACTAGGGTCAGCACAAAGGGAGCTTTATCAATTTGTGTCACTCTAATGTTCAGATATAGGATTCAGATAGATTTATCAAGTGATTCAGCCCCTTAGTCACCTTTCTCCCCTGTCTCCTCTCTGCATTACGTTTTTATTCTGTACCAGTTCATTCGTAGGGAGGATCTCTCTTCACAGTGGAAAAGGGCTATCAGCATTGCCACACATTTATACCTCTCTTTCAGCATCCTCAGTGAAAAAGAAGCATCTCTCCAGTTCCCTCTCCTTGGGCCATGCTGTTATCTGTGAACAATCGCTGTGACAAAGAGGATGGCATGCTCTCACTAGTCAGATCTTCTTCACGAATTCATCACAGGAGAGAGCGGAGGGAGTTTTTAGAGCTGGATAAGTATATTCCCACAACATCTTGTAGATAAAGCAAGGACAAACAAAAGGGTGTGCAAGGTAGCTCAGTGGATAGATGCAATTTCTGCCTAGCCTGATGACTTGAGCTTTAATCCTCAGGACCCACAAGGTGGAAGGAGAGAATCAACTCCCACGAGAAGTCCTCTGGCCTGCAAATGTGTACGACAACGTGTGCACACACCCTCCCTACAAACTCACTAACGAAATAAAATGCAATAGAATAGTTTAAAAGTAAATTGTAAAAAGAAAACATGGAAATTAAATACCCCAAATTCTAGTCAAAGTAGGCCTAAAATACTGAATCCCCTTCTTTCTACCGACAGAGTTGGACATCCAAAGAAAGGGAACAAGAACATAGGGAATGCAGTGAGTGTGGCTCTGTAGAGAATGCATCCTCTTTTACTACATGGGAACTTCTCAGGGAAGAGGACAGCCAATTGGTTTTCATTTACCTTCCTCAGCATTCTGGGGGCAAAACGTTGAAATTTTGTTGAATCATTTAACACAAAGCAAAACAAATATAGGCCAACAAGGACAAAGTGGTGAAATTTGTGCCTTCCCATCCAGTCTGACTATATGTTGTTTTATCTTTAATGCTTCTCATTTTCTGTTTCTCTACAGTAACTTCTTAGATTTCAGCAAAACAATTAGTGTAAATATTTTCTTGCTGACACTGCCATCTACCCTCTGTCTTCCTGAATCTGAAAGACAGCTTAATTTCTAGAAACCAGGTCTTACCATTTGGGGCCAGCCAAACACATAGCCAGTAAAGCAAGATGCATGTCATCACAGATTAACATACTGGGAAAAGTTTCAGAGCTGCCAGTTTTACTCCGGCACTTCTGAAGTCCAGTTCTGTTTGTTTGTGGCGTTAAAGACTCCAGTGAGGCCTGCGAATACCACAGGAATACCTCTGTGCCTTGATTTCTCATGTATTGGGCTTGCTATCTGGGCTATAGCATTTAGAACAAGCTACTGAAAGCATAGAAAATCAGAGGGTGCATTGTCTGAAGAGAATTTACAGCAGTGATAAAATGGATTGAGAGTCAGACTTCTCTTTATTATGGCCACACACTTGCATTTTAGACAATGTTGGAGATGAAGTACTCCTCTGAGGAGAAGAAATCTTTGGTCAGGTAAAGTTAGGATTTCTCATCTTTGATGCTATTGACATTCAGAACTAGTTCAGTCTTTAGTACAGAGACCTGTCTTGTGCACTGTAGAGTATTTTGCGGCATCCCTAGCCACTCCACACCAGATGCTATCACACCTCTCCTCAGTTGTGAAAACTTGAAATGTCCAGTTTTTAAAGCATTACTATTAAAATTAGTGAGATTCACTGTGACATCTTCATGGATCGAAATGGCTTTCAACATTATTAAGTGACACCTGTAGCTAGTCAGGACAAATCTCTCTCACCACCAGTCCCACAGCCGCTCAGACCCAACCAAGTAAACACACAGAGACTTATATTGCTTACAAACTGTATGGCCGTACCAGGCTTCTTGCTGACTCTTCTTTTATCTTAAATTAACCCATTTCTACTAATCTATAAGTTGCCACATAGCTCATGGCTTACTGGTATCTTAACATGTTGCTTCTCATCACACGGCTGGCAGCATCTCTCTCTCAGCCTTCCACTTCCCAGAATTCTCTTCTCTTTGTCCCACCTATAATTCCTGCCTGGCTACTGGCCAATCAGTGTTTTATTTATCAATAAATCATTCACAGCAGACACTTGATTGGTAAAACTGCCCTAGACGTGAACCACTGGTCCAAGTTCAAAACAACAGCAATGACAAAGATTTAACAATATTAAGATTTAACAATAAAGGGCTGGTGAGATGGCCCAACTGGTAAAGGCTGAACTCCATTCTCACAATCTACAAAGTAGAATGAGAAAAACAAATACTATAAGTTTTCCACTGCCTTCCATCTGCATGCCATAGTGCACTCATGCACACATACACACACTAGATAAACATGTGAAACAAACACACAGACAAGGCATTGTTGTTAGGTAGTTTGATTTTGTGTCTTAGCATACATGGACTATGATTTGGATAAGCATGCCCAAAAAAGGCAATGTGGTAAAAGACTTACTCTCCAGTTCACGGCACCATTACAAGGATATATAGCCCTTAAAATGTAGGACCTAGTGGAAGGTCTAGAACAGCAGGGGGATGCCCTTGATGAGAATAATGGGAATCCAGCCCCTTACTATCTCTTCTTCAAAAACATGTCACATATTGCCACCATGATCTGCCATAAGTCTCTTAGACCAGCCAATCATGTGGCAAAATCTCAAAAGCTATGAGTCTGAATAGCCATTTTTTTAAATTACTTTAGTGTGTGTGTGTGTGTGTGTGTGTGTGTGTGTGTGTGTGTGTGTGTGTGACAGAAGTTGAGGCACATACATGCCATGTATATATAGAGGTTAAAGGAAAACTTTGTGGAGTCAGTTCTCTCCTTCTATATTTACATGGATTCTAGGAATCAAACTCATATCATCAGGTTGGTAAAGCAAACCCTTGTATCCATCCCCTCATCTGTCACATCAGTCTGCAGTCTGCTTTTAAAACCTGATTTATCTCAGGTATTTGTTAGAGTACTGAAAAACTGAGTTATAAGCTTGGTTTTATTTTCTAGTTTAGAAAGTAAAACTTGTAGTTAAGAGCTAAAATATTTTATTGAATTTTAGTATTATCATTAAAATTAAAATATATCTTCCTACATTAATATTGACTCTTCCTGTGGAATTGTTTTATTATGTTATATTATTTATTAATAATATTAGTATTATATTTTAAATATTTTCCTGAATATATTAATGTTGCGCATGTTAAATGTATTAATGTAAACTTTTCTTATTTATATTGTAATAGTTACTTCACGTTGTATTTTCTCATTTATTAACTGACATAATTACATATGAAGTTAGAAGGCATTTGAATGATGATAAATGCAAAGCTTGTTCTCTTGACCATTAATTTTAAATTATTATCAATGAAAATGATTTTGTCCCATAGAGCAGAAAGTTGTTAAAAATTTTGTTCTGAGGGCTAACTATTCAATCTATGTTCCTCTGCCATAAGAGTGCATTTGTCTACTGCAAGGTCTTTTGCACAGAAGTAGTTAGTGATCCTCAGCCAGGGCAAATTTTCCACCTTTTCAGAGGTGATACTGCCATGTCTTAAGATATTTTCATTCACCAGAAACCTAAGACAGAAACAAAACTTGTGCCTAGTGAACAGATACCAGAAAGGCTACTAACTACATGTCTTGCAAGATACATGAATCCAACATGAGTGAGTCAGCCTTGCATTACTGTGACCAAATACATGAGAAAATCAACTGAAAGTATGAAAGATGCATTTTTGATTTGTGAGTTCAAAGTTTCAACCTGTAATTACTTTACCCCATTGCCATGGACCTGTGGTGAGACAGAACATCACTAAAGGGAATGTATGATGAAGGGATATATGATGAAGAAAAGCTCATGGCAGTTGGGGAACAGAAAGAAACAGAGAAGAGGGCCCTGCACAAGATATATTCTCTAAGGACATTTTGTCAAGGAACCATTCCCTTTAACTAGGTCCCACCTCCTAAGTTTCCATCATCCCTAAATAACCAAGTGAATGATTCCACTGATGAGATCAGAACCTTCATGACACAACCACTTACCAAAAACCCATCAGCTAGGGACCAAGATTTCAACACATGAGCCCTTAAGAGGACAGTTCAGATCCAAATCATAACACCCCCCTTAGCAGAGACTATCCCAGACCGAATGTCAATAATATAAGAAATAATAAGCAGAGGAAAATGAAAGAATAGATTCAGTTCGACCCTAAAATGTCAAGAGCAGACTTTTACTGATCTTAGAGGTTGGCATCCACAAACCCTGCTACTTGGTATCCATGGGTACAAAAGAACACTCTATGAAGGGTCCAAGAATCAATTTTTGTAGTGGAGAGTGGAGAGTGGGGAGGGCCTGGTTTTGTTAGGCCTTAAAACTGCTTTTTGGGTAAACTGTTTTTTTAAACTGCTCAGTAGAAGATAAATAAGTCAGACAGCCTGCTTTTGCAACCTCCGGGCTTCAGGGCCTGTGATGGGAGTCAGCTGCTTTTTGGAATTCCATGTGCAACAGATTTCTTGAAGCCTTGAGTCTGTTCAGTGGCCTTGATTTTGGTGGTGGGAAAGGTCCTTTAAATAGTGTTAAAGTGGGGAAAATTTAGCTAAAGTTATGACTCCCCAGAATTACATAACCTTTCAGAGCCAACCAAATATTCTAAAGAATACACTCCCAGCTAAAGGAAATGCTGACAGAGCCCTTATGTAACAAAACACTCTCCGGTCTCACATTTCCACCCATCTTGCCAGTTGTGTGCTGTTGCCTGCGTTCTGATCTAATCTACGTCAAAGTTCCCCCTTAGAGTGGGTTTATGTTGTAAGGTAGAGTTGGTCACCATCCTCTCTCAAATCTTCTCCAAATACGATAGGGAAAAATTGAAATTTGGAAAACAGAGTACTCTCAAATCAAAATATATCTTGCCTTTATTTCTAGAGAAAATGAAAAACCACATGCAATCAAGCGACAATTCAAATCCAGAATAAGGGAGATTTAGAAGTTTTAACAATGCAAACAAAAAACTGTAATTAGGATTCCTAAAATGCCCCTATTATGGGATTTTTATAATCCTCTTGTCTTCCATGTAAATAAAAAGTAAAATCTGAATCATCTACTCCTTGATTCTACAGATAATGCAATGATACGTGAACCCCAAAACAAATGCATTCTACCCATAAATAAAAAATAAATAGAAAGAAATAGAATTACATTAAATGGAAGAGAACAGCAAAGTAAAAGCAAGAAAGAGATGCCGTGTTTTCTCCATAGGAAAAAAGATGTGATATTTGAATAGGAACTAACTAGACATAAAATTTCCTTGATCAAAACTAGGTACTCTTATTGCCTTGATAAACTCTCTCAGGAGCTAGTGGTGAAAGCTATTTCATTTTCATTTTAATTACAATGAACTACTCACTTAATGAAAAAGTCTCCAATAGATATTCGTCTTCCATACCAGTTCTCTTTCTGTCAGGGACCAGTTTATAGCCAATCCTATTTTACACCATCCATGCTATTTTATTAGCATATTATCAGTGCAGGCTTTTCAGTCAGTCAGCTGTGCTTCTTCAATAGATAAAATGACATCATTTCTCCTGTTGTGAATGCTATATTGCTTCCCATTTTGTGCAGATAAAGGCAGGTGGGAGGAGGGAGAGCTTGCAGTTGTATTTTCATCTTGTGACTATATTAATGTCGTGAGCTCCGATTCTTGATCTTATATGGGATTTTCTGACAAAGACCTTCTGGAATAAGTTAAATATAAAGACATAAAATAGAGTTACCAAAAATGCATGAGAATTTGAATAAACTGAGCCCAAGCCTGCCAAGTATTTTATTACTTCTTATGAGGTAAGGTTATGTTTACAATAATTATTCTTTAATATGCTACACTCGAACTTTTTAATAAGAATTTCTAATTTAAAGCAAGTCAACCCCAAATAATTTGTTACTAAAAATTTGATTAACCCTTTTCTTCACTAAACTGCTAGTTTCGAGCAAGTGGGAAACGTAGGTGATGCAGAAAGATAATGACCATCGCCTGAGCTGAAATGTGGCTCCCCTCCAGCTCACCTCTAGGAACAACAGAGATTTAAATACACTGTCTAGTCACATGTCATCTGTTCCTCATATATTATTTTGGGTGTCCAATATACATCACTAATTCTACATACAGTGAAATACAGGTTTAATTTTGCTTTAACTACACTTACTGTATAATAGCTGCTGTCTACATTTATAAAACATTAGTGATCCTATCATTAACTTGTGAATGAGCTTGTATAGAAACCCAGGACACAGAATAGGAACACAGCATGAAAAACAGCAGCTTGCAAAACCAAAGATCCGATTCCATGCTTTTTTTCTGTATTATGCTCTGCCCTCAAAGTTAGCATCTTGGCATTTACAGCTTATTGGTGCCTTTAAAATAAATAAACCTTTCCTTTTGATAGAATCACTTGGAATTTGCAAGATTAGGTATTTTGAATGCCCTTTTCGATGACCTAGACCAAAAATTATGGAAAGTCTGCCTAGTAATTGTATGGTTTAAAAGCCTTTATAGTAGTAAGCAAAAGCCTGACTGTGCCACTGGTTTACTTCTTATTTTTATAAAGGGGTTCCTCAGTCTTTACATTATGAAGCTGTGATCCCAATGTCATTGTGTAAAGAGTACAAAGAATATAAGGTGTGTATCAAGTCTTCATTAACTCAGTCTGGAAGTGTCACATATCTATCATCTCTCTGACCATTAGTCACAATTAGCTGCACAGCTCCACTAGAGGAAGAACTACCAGAGAAAGTGTAAAGGCATAGAAAAAGCATAGATGTTTGGTGAGAACAATCTCTGCAAATGTACCTTCATTTGCATATTCTGTTGTTCTACTCATATGCTTGTGATGCAAACCTCTGCTGTTGAATTTCACTCCATCTTGGCTAGGTCCAACAGTCGTGAGAACTTCCATGTTATCACCAATATAACAAATGAGGCGATCATCTGTGAAGTTTTTGGTGAAGTAAGTCACTTGTGGTCAGTTGAGACCTTTGAACCAATTTAATTGTACTGAACAAATGGCATAGATGCTGTTGCAAAAAAAAAAAATGCTTTGTAAACCAACACACCTTGCCTGCTGATACGCTGCAACCATCTTGAAATTGGCTAAGCGTATTAATCCTTAGGTTGTCACGAATGCCTACAGGCTGCCTTCAATAACATTGATTTGGCTGTCAGGTTGGGGTAAAATGTCAACATCTCATACTACCCAATTAAGGCTTTGGAGACATACTTTTTCTTGCAGAGAAACAAAAGGTCTGTCTCCTCTTATGTCTCGCATAACTCAATGTATGCAGTGTACAACATCGTATTATAGAGATACAAATAACTATGGCACATGACACAGCTGGGACACAGATTCTGCCCAAGTAAAGCACCTATGTCACTGACATGGCAGAAGCTGCCCTCATTAGTAATGATGAACAAGGACAGTAGTGGAACATTTTTTTTCCTTTGCAGCATGGCTTGTCAGAACACAGTATATCTGAAATTTTGCACATGTGATTTAAAAAATCCTACTTGAAGCCTTCCAATGTCCTAAGATGTTTTTGTGGGTGTGGGGGGATGTTGTTTATTGTTTTTTGAATTACAATAAAAGTTAAGTCCTGACCATAGATATGGTTGGGGGGGGGACGTCAAATGGAAAATGGTGCAGTCTCAGTTTGGAGAGAGCTTCTTTTTTTCTCAGTCCATTCTGCATGAGTCAGTAGCCCTTAATAGGACTGATAGGATATTCACTCTCTGTTGTTCTCGTTGGAAACCACAGAAACAGTTATTTGTTTTCTAGAAGAAATGGTTATAGTATGGCCTTGGCTATGTTTGAACCTGCTAGGTTTTTGTTGTGTCTTTGGGACTGCTTTGATTTGAGTCTAATAACACAGAAAATTCAATGTGAGAGAGGTTATGAAATCGCTAGTTATCTCTGCCTTTAAATTCCTCTGTCCCCTTCCTACTACACAGAGTTTTGTCAGTTGGACATAGCATTTCAAAAATTCCCTAGCAGACACCGCTGACTTGTTCTTATGTTCTTACTAGTGGAATGAGAGCATGGAGGATATTTTCTATCTGCCACACTTGCTCAAAAGGAAATGAGTTAAAGTACTGTGCTGGCTAGATTTATGTCAACACAAGATAGAGTCATCTGAGAGGAAGGAGCCTCAACTAAGAAAATGCCTCCATAAGACTGGGCTGTAGGGAAACCTGTAGGACCTTTTCTTAATTAGTAAAATGTGAGAGGACCCTGGCCGTAGTGGATGGTGCCATCCCTGGGCTGGTAGTCCTGGGTGCTGTAAGAAAGCAGGCTGAGCAAGCAATGGAAAGCAAGCCAGTAGGCAGAACTCCTCCATGGCCTTTGTCTCAGTTCCTGTCCTGACTGCCTTCAATGATGAACTGTCATGTAGAAGTATAAGTAAAATAAGCCCTTTCCTCCCAGACTTGCTATTGGTCATGGTGTTTATCACAGCAATAGTAACCATACATATGCTTCCTCTTTCTACAAGGTAGGCCATAAAGGTGTGAGAGAGAATGCAGTTTTGACCACATCATCTAAGAAATGTGCTTAGAAAAAGCAGAGCAGCAAGACAGAAAGAAGGACATAAGTAAGCACAAAGCCTTACTATTCTGGAAACATCATACTTATTCCACTGTGTCTCAAGTTTTTTATCAAAGCATCTTAATCTTTATCTGCTGTAGCCTGTGTTATTGTATGTAACATTCCCTTGGTGGGCCTCTGATTGTAGATGCAACTTATGGGTAAAATTCTACACGAGCTCACATCCATCTCATAGAGACCACTCCTGTTCATCTTTTCAGAGCTTTGTCAGTGCCACAGTTGCCATTATTGCAATCCTGTTCAAACATCCAAGTTATGGAATCATTCTTGGTGCCCAAAAGAGAAAAAGATAAACAGTGGCAGTTTCCATAACAGAGTTTTATTCAGCTATCAAGAAGGACAAAATGATATCCTTGTGAGGAAAAATGGAAGGAGCTGGGTATCATTGTAGTAAGTGAGATAAGCTTATGAAGACAGATGAATATTGTTGGTGTTCTCTATATGTTTATGTGTACATAAAATAAATATGTGTATGTAACATAAAAATAGGAGGAGGACTATTGAAGAGGATGGAGACATGAGGGAAAGGGCACAGAAGACATAAAAAGGTTAATATAATCAAAGAACATGATGTACTTGAAAGAAGATGTAATTTTGAAGGCTGCAATTCTTTCCAATCAATATATACTAATAAATTTAAAATAAAAACAAAGGCATGAAAATAAAAATTCCAGATATTTAAAAAGAATGCAATGGCTAAATATCCTAGAAACTCCTCTTCCATGTGAGGATAAATGAATAGGAAAAGTCAAAATGCTTAAGCCAGAGAAGACCTGCTAGAACTGAATTACAATTGCTAGTATGTGTAGAAGAATGCAACCAAATTTATTCCGTAGAATTTACATTTATTTTTAATTTATATGTATGAATGTTTTGCCTGGATGTGTGCCTATGCCTACCTCAGCCTTCCGAGTGCCAGAGTTATAGATAGGCGTACGACCACATCCTCTTTTACTTTTCAGTTTTTGCCTCTTTCATTGTGGGTAAAATAGGGATAATAAGAGCATCTTCCATATAGGGCTATTACAAGAGTTAAATAAATTAGTAAGTATAGTGTTTAATACAATGCTGGCCCATAGAGAGTGCCCAGTGAATATTTACTACTAATAATTGTTTCTTGGGGGCAACTTGAATGTTTGATTGAAGCTTCAAATCTTTTCCCAAACTCTTAGGATTTCATTCTGGTGACACAGATCTTGCTTGCTCTCCTCAGAGAGCATGAGTAGCTATTCTCTGCACAGTTGGGCAATATAGAAGCACCAATGAGAGAATCAGAGTCCTCCCATGCTACTCAGAGGTAAAGCTGTGTAATTAACATAAAAAGTGAAGAATCCCTTTAAGGTAGACAAGTACTCTAGCCAAGGACACCCATGGGAGCTAAATCACTCATCAATTCTGTAAACCTCGAATGTCTTTGGAGCGGTTGTTAAAAATGCCTTTGTCTGTTCTCTCTCCAGATCCTCTCCAGTGACAATTCTTCCTTGCTTGGAATGCACAATTTGACACACCGTGTCAGACACAACTACATTCCTGGGTTTGAACCCAAACAGCTTAATGACCACTATCCAAAACGTCCCTGAGAAATATATGATAGTGCAATGTTATGCTCTGAAAGTCATTTTTCTTCTTCCTGGGGATCATCTTGGTTTAGAAAGTGCACTTTTTAAGTATATGAAAGGAAATGACGACAAGTTTTGAAATCTTGTTATCTCTCTAATAACTTCATTTCTACATGAATTCACATCCTTAAAAAAAAGGATTTCTTTTCTTCATTTTCCTTTCTTTAAATAACTGTTGCCTAGCAAATAAACCCATTGTATAAGGCCACAGAGTGAAGGAAAAAAACACAAGACAAGAAAAATGTTACAGAGTTCCCAGGGCTGAAGCCAAGCTCAAAGAGACATGAAACTGTTACCATCCCATTCTAGCTGACCCTTGAACTTGCCCTTGGAGAAGGCAATATTGCTCACTTCCTAACAATAGGTATGCCACAGGACTTTATGTAATGCACTTGCTTGTCCAGCTCTATTCTTTTGGTTTTAAAAACCCACAAATTTTATTTTTCCTCTAGTGTAGTCCACACATAATTGTTTTCCATTTAAAAACACTTTGACTGAAATATTTTAGATGTCCTCTCCTCCCTCCCAAGCTCAGGCAGCAGTCTGGTTGATCTTTGTTGAGTGACCACATATCGCTGGAGTTATTTCCATCCTGGAGCTTGAAAGCACCGTTCACAAGTTATTCTCTATTTTCTTCTCACTCCCTCCCAGTTCAAAGTATATGTTCTCATGGCAGAACCGAATGATACATCTCAACAGAGCATGCTTTATGAAATGTCTGTTAGAACATTTTGATTTTATAAAGCATCAAATGTTCATGTCTTACATATTTGGCCAACACTGGATACTTCAGAATTGAGGTTATATGAAGCATGACCCAAATAATGGCTTCATGGTATGCCATAGAGTTAATTTAATGGCATTATCTTCAAATAAACATTTCCATCCATCCTGCTTCTCCTACCATTTTCAATTATAAACTATAAAGTAAAATTGAAATTGTCAAGTCCCATCAACAAGCATTGATTAAGCGCATCTCAGCTTTTTCAACTCATGATAGACCGTAGCAGTGAGAACAAGTACTTTGGTCCTCTTATTTCCTGTATTTTTCTTCCTGTAACTGCCTGCCCATATGTCTTTGTGGTTTATAATCAGGAGCTATAGAAAATGGCCATGAAACAGCTATGATGTTTGACTAAATTGGGAGAAAATCAAATGTTGTTTCTAAACTGGTTTACTAAAAGAAATGGCCAAGGGCAAATTTTAAACCTTAAGTACAAATTCTTATGTACCTCTTTAAAATTCATTCTTTTCTGGGACAGAACGCCTTCAGAAAAACAAATATCACATTTTCTCTCATTTATAGTTCCTGGATTTTACACAGATTTATCAATTCATTCATGTATATATGACATGGAAGTAGAAGCAAGAAGCAGAATTATAGGGCAACTAGGAGAATGAACTAATGTCAGGGGGATGGTCAAGGACAGAGGGAGTAGAGAATGTGCTGAACATAATAGATATGCTTTCATGAAACCTTTGGAAAACAATAAAGAAAACAAAAACATGGAAATGTTAAGTATTAATAAAGACCCATACGAATGCAAAAATAAAAATAAAACAGATTCTCCCCAAAACTCCCAGCTACTCCTTGATAGAACAGAATTAAGCCTCTTTGTTTGCACATTACAAACTTGTAAATTTGCCTGTTTGTTGAAACAGAATTGAGAGACCAAAATCAACCCACTCAATGCTCTCCTGACCATTACCAGATATGGATAGAATAGTAACAAACACAAGTTACTCAATGTACATATTTCCAGATGAGGTCAAAACAAGGTGACAGTCTGCCTTCTTATTCTGTAAACCAATGCTTTTTGTAGTCATTCTGGTGCCACATTTATGTGTGTGTGTTTCTTGAATGTCTCCCAAGAATAATACTGGAGTCGTTTCAAGTGTTCTAAGTGCAAGAAAGCTGTTATGTTTCTGAGGAAAACAATGCACATATTAGCTAAGCATCATTCAGGCATAAGCTGTAGTGCTGTTGGCCATGAGTCCAATGTTAATGAATCAACAAAACCTATTAAATAAAGTTTACTAAGCAGAAATATACATAAAACAAGGTTATATATTGATTGCTTTATGAAAATGTGACCACAAGCTTATAAAAACCTAAACTTACATTTCCTTTAGGAGCAATAGTTCAGTTCTTCATAAAATGGAACTATAATAAATAACAAGAATTAATTGCATTTTAAACTCAGGTTAAATTAAAACTGCCAAGAAATCAGCTAGAAAAATAAATTAAAAGAATATCTTTCTATGCCAAAATTCTTGGGTCATAGAGCCTTAGATTTTTTTATAGAGAGAGTGTAATGGATCCCTAAAATAGAGAGTTTTTAATTGTCTTTTTCTGTCATTATTTTCTGGAGGAAATATCCCACTGGGAACACAAGTGGCATAGCTCCAGAACCCTAGCCCACAGCCCCTTGAGAAAGGGTCAGCTCCCAGCTCAGGTCATTGGGGCTCCCAGCTAAATCTAAATATGCATATTTCCTGGCTCTTTTTCCATCCCTTCTTATTTATTTATCTATTTATTTGTTCGTTTGTTTGAGTGTACATGCACACATGTGCATGTGCCACAGTCTGCATCTGATGGTCTAAGAACAGCTTGGGAGAGTCAGTTCCCTCCTTCTACTCTGGAGTCCTGTGGATTGAACTCAGGTGGCCAGGACTGAACAGCAAATGCCTTTACCCACTGAATACTACACCTATAAGCTGTAACATTGTTGTGGGCAGAGGAGAGACAAACCCAGAATGGCTCTGTCCCTAGTTTGAAGTAGAACCATAAATAAATTCATTTTTCTACAGATGGGTAGATGGATGATAGATAGATAGATAGATAGATAGATAGATAGATAGATAGATAGATAGATAGAAAGACAGATAGATAGATGGAAGACAGACATATATGTAGTTTGTTCTTTGTATGGGCAAGAGCCAAGTCCAGAGTCAGGATTTATGGCTTCATGGCCAAGGAACTAGTACAGTAGAAGTACTGAAATTAGATTACATGAATTATTCAATTGTTTGCCTCGTCTCTTGTTTTGAAATGAAGTCTCTCTATGTAGAACAGGCCGGTCTCCTAATTCCATGAACAACAAAGCACAGTTTTACATATATACTTTGTTTTGAGATGGGTTTCTCTCCATGGTGGGATTTGAATCAAGACCTTCTGATCTCAGTAGTTAAAATTACAGGCATCCAGGCCACTCATTATTCAAGATTTTTGTTTGTTTTTTTTTTTTGAAGGATTTTCCATGTGTGGTGCAAAGGACTGAACCCTGGATTTTGTCTACACTAGATGAGCACTCTACAACTGAGCTACATTCCAAAACTTTAGGTCTATTTTGATAAAGATAATTCTCTGTTTTAGTGTAATAAAAAAAAGTCCTTTGATAAATAGGTTTCTAAAAGCAGAGAAGACATTAGTTTCTTAAAGTAACCTACAAAAAGTAACAGCAACATTAAGCATGCATGATCAGGTTACCAATGTAATTGTTACCAAGTTATGTAACCCTGGAGAATGAAATAATTTTTAAAAATTCTAGCACCAGAGAGATTCTTCTCTTCATTTAATTGCATAAATGCATATAACATAATGTATGAACTAAAAAAAAATAAAATATAGCTAGATATGATTATGCTGTGGTATTAAAATGTTTGGTTGTTGGTTAGCCCTTAATGCTAATTCTGTTCTTAAGATAAGTCATGCCTTTGGTAGGATGCACTGCTACAAGATGAAACAAAACTTCTTTGCATTACAACAGTGTCTTCTCTGACTAGGCTCTCCTCTTGAAGTACCAGACTTGCAATGTTTGGATGTCTATAATGGGTTTGACCAATGATTTGGGATCCAAACAAAGCAACATTTCAACCATTGGCTGCTGGAGTGCAGTGATACACCCGAAGCTAGCAGGGTTCTGCAAAGAATAACAGCTACTTCCATCGTTCCATAGGCAAAGCACAATAAGTGTTGATTAATGGGAGATTTATCGACAGGCTATATACCAAGGAGACAAGAGGGGAGCCACTTGGTCACTGCCTAATGTTTCAGTTGCTGCACCCTAATGATTTTTGTTTTCCTCCAGCACATTTCCTGTATTCCCACTTTAATTCACTGCAGTAATAGATTTCCTACCAGTAACCTTTACCTACTCTTTAGACATCCAGAGAGCTTCTTATTAGGCACTAATTCTAGATATTTTCCCTAAATTTTTCTTGGCTTTACTTCTTCCCATTATGCCTTTTAAATAATAAATGTAATTAGTGGTTTCATAAGACTTAACATTTAAAATACTTTTATACTTGTTAAAAAAAAAAAAAAAAGCCAGTTCTTAGTGTACCTATGAGTTAGGCCAGCTCGGCTCTGTCTACTCAGTCACCTTCCTGTCAAACAATAAAACTTGCCTGCTCCCTGTCATGAACGACCATATTATGGATATCTGCGATAGACTCAGGTGTAATTTGTGAGGCCTTTCACTGTGTTTACCAGGAAGGGAGACATGCACTACACAACTGTTAAACGCATGCCACTTAGAACCAGGGACTTGGTCTTATTTTATTAAGCTTGAATATAATGCATAACATGGTTCCATACACACCTGGGCAATCCAAAGAAAATTGATGACTATGAGTAAGGGAAGTAAAATATACTCCCTCCTGAATTCAAAGTGATCACCTAATTGAGGCAAATTGCCTTCCCCAGGATTTGCTTATAATAGAAAAATGGAGCTCCTGAAAGGCTTGATGATACTGAATTGGTACCCTTTTGAACTAAATTATTCCTTCAGAGAGCAAAATGGTCTTCCTGGAAGAGGTAAATTATCTTAAACTTATGAGCTCTTTACCTCAAAGAAAAAGCACCAATTTGCTCTGGGAACTCTGTTCATCAGTTGCCCACATCCTCCAGCACAAAGAATCTGCCACTGTAAACTGTTGTCAACTGTGGCTTACGGATTTCAAAATGCAGCTGAAGTGTTTTCCTGCTTAAAGTAGCCATATTGGAGCCATATTAGAGCCATATTGAGGACAGGGATGCACTTTGGGTGGGAAGTGTAGATTTAGGTAATTAAAATAGTGTCCTTGTAAGGACTGGCATTTCATGAGAGGAAGTCACTTCACTGCTGAGGGTCTAACACGGATGAGGTGAAAATGGTTGACTTTTCATTGGACTGGTTTTGAAAGCACATGCCTATAAGCCCTGCAATCAAGAGGATGATGAGGTCAAGGACAGTGTGAGCTACATGGCAAATTCCAAGTCAGTCTGCGGTACCTAGCAAGACCCTGTCAAAAGAAGAGAAGGAAAAGAAAACCACTTCTGCTAGTTGACGTCTTTCACTGATGCCTTGCAAAATAGCAGTATGAATGCAGATACCATCCTCTCCAAAACAGTTCTTGTGAATGCTAATTAACAGCCTCCCTTCATAGTATGTGTGGACCAACTCTGATCCAAGCAGTGCTGAAGTGATATCTTTGTATAGACGTTCTTCAGTAGTCTTCTGTGACGGATTTACTACCTGGACTTCTTGCTTACATTTCAATGCTGCCCTTCTGCGTATTTCAATATGCCATCTTTCCATCTTCTTTATTATTAAGATTGTTATTGTTGCAGCTGCTGCTGTTTCAGAAACGGAGCTGGAGGAGATCAGCAGAGGAAAATATTCTATTTATTTCTTTGTGTCCAGGGGGTGCACTTGTTCATTTAAGTGGGCATTCAGGTGTGCACATGTTTGCACATGGAGGCCAGAAGCCGAGGTTGGGAATCTTTTCCCGTCACTCCCCACCCTAGTTTTAGATACAGGGTCTCTCTCCAAACCTGGAGCTCACCTATTGGGTTACACTTGTTGACTGGTGAGCTCTGGGGATCATCCTGTCTCCACCCACCTCAGTGTTAGGTGCTGGGGATCAAAACCCAGGTCCTCACGCTTGTGCGGCACACCCTTTGGCAACCGAGTTCTCTGCCCAGCCCCACTTACACTAAGTTCTTTTCCACTCTGTTTATTAGCAGCTCTGTTGCACCCACAGTATCCATTTGCCCTCTCTGATGTTTGTAATGAATATGAGTTAATTCTATGTTAGCTGTCAATGTAATCAATGTCTGTTGGTTATTGATCAGGGTATTGAACCAAAAAGGTAGCTTTAAGCAGACTGTGTGTCACTTCCCCGAAATCCTTGCCTTACTATTGTGTAATATCTGAAATGATTCTGACATCATCTCACAATGTCTAGGTCCTGGATAGTGCTTAAATGAACACTCCTGATTGTCTTGGTCACATCAGATTGATTCGCTGGTAATCATTTCGTTGTCAGATCATCACAGCCTAGACTTTCACACAATTCTGCTACTTGGGACTGTTGATCTCAGGATTTCTATCTTTGTCCACTTCAGAACACACTCAAGAGCATCCAATCTTCCTCACAAACCCCTTCCAACCTCACAATTCACTGTACTTTGAAGACCTGCACTGGGATCACATGTCAGTGAGACTTTCTTTATTTCAATAATCCCACACATCCTTCTCATCTGTAATTTTTACGTAATTAAATGCATCTTTTACTTAAAGCACAAGAGTTTTGTAATTGTGTAACTGCAGTTTACATTTACTCCTAGGAAACTGAGTTCATTTCCTTCTCCTTTCCACTGTTAACATTTTCAATACAGTCTACTAGATAACAAAGCCTGATTCCATTGTACGTCAGGCACACCCCTTCTTCAATGGATGGTATTTTTGAAATGGTAGAGCAATACAGAAATCTACCCAGCACGTGTTGAATTCATTGGCTGACCTTTCCAAACGTAGATTTTTGTAATTAAACTAAAAGTGATCCAAACCTTTAAATATACAGAAGGACAATATTAGGCCTATAATAACTCTACTTAGGGCTCGTGCTTTAAAAAAAACAAAAAGCTTTTGGTCTTAAACAAATTGATTTCTCTCTCTTTCATCCAAGTTCCACTCTGTTTCTGTCTATCTCTTACTCCTGAGAGCTGAGGCAAATTAACTCTTTACAGGAAAATAGAGCAGGAGACTCTAGGAGAAAGTGGCCATTTTTTTTCCAAAATAACTTTTATTGATTGTAGACCTAAGTCACTAAACGGATTTGGCTGAAGTGAGAATTGTCACAAACAGCTCCTATCACTTTCTCTTCCTGAATCTGCTTCATAGCCCACCCCCAGTACACACGCAGTAATTTCACAACTCTCCTCTTCTGTGTTTTTCTGAGATTGATATGGGAAATGTGACCTCCTTGAAAATTAGGACCAGGTCAATTAATCTCTCTACCCTCAAGGCCTCTCACAGTGTCTGGGATATGTGTGGGCTCACTGAATAAATGTCTATAGAGGTATCAGTTAAATAATTCACTGGCTTTTAAATTTTCTGATGCTCTTACATGTTTCTACAACCCCAATCTTCCTCACAAGAAGATTGGTCAAAGACTTATAGCCACATGGACTCAAATCCCTTTAATGTTTATTCTACCAAAACAAGAAAGGTCATAATTCATAGAATGCTAAGAGGCACTGGTTTAGTTCAATTCTATCTTTAATATGGCATTACTATCTAAATAGAACATGTCTGCATTAATATTTCAATTAAATTATTTTTAAAACCCCAGACTTCCACTCAAGGTACTGTGGTCAATAGGTTACTGAAAAACATTCGCAATTGTTTATTGGTGCTGGCAGAAAAACAAACATAAGTAGACATACTAAAATTTAGAATCATGCTTTCTTTTACAGGCTCTACATTTATCTGACAGTATCAATAAATATCCTTCCACAGGTACACTAATATCCAGGGCTCATCAGGAAAAGATTTTTAAAACATTCTCACATCGACCAGCAATAACAGACATGTGTAAGTGAAAACTAACTTTATTACAAACATAATTGCACTGAATGTCTGTAATTGGGTGGCTCTAAAAATCACCTGTTTCAATTACTGAGGGATTGTGATGGGATTTTACCTAGTGAAGATTCAGGGAGCTAACCAAATTATTTATTTCTTTTAAATGATGGGTAACATGAATAAAAGTATTAGTATGTTATTTAAATCTAATTTGAAAACATGATTTACATGATGAAAATTGCTCTACTTCTTAATCAGAGTCACTCTGGTAGAACTGCTTTAATAAAAGTTTCATTTTTAAATATAATTTAGCTTTCCTATTAGAAAACGAATTCTTCTATCTCCAAATTACATATTGCCTCATATTTTAACCTTATCTCGAATCCTGAAGCTTACCTGAGATGGAGTGAAAGAGGGTACAGCACAACAACCTCATCATCTTTGGTTCATATTTCAGGTCTGCACAATTGTCAACCTCGTGTTATGCTGTTCTCTGGTTTAACACTACTACTACACAATGATGTGCCAAAAGAAAGAGGTGGAACAGAACATTTTCTAGGTTGCTACTCTTCCTGTGGATTTTCATTTATCAGAAAGCACTCAGTCTCCCTTAGCTTCTTCCTGCAAGTGAAATACTTTTCTAATCACTAATGGGAAGCTAGTGAAACATTAGAAAGATATGTAGTCATGGGGTTAAGACAGGAGATAAGCAAACTAAACAAATTTTTGGTTTAGCTTGATTTTGTTGTGTCTACATAGCTCTGGCTATCCTGGAACTCTCTCTATAGGTATACCAGGCTGGCCTCATACTTACAGAGATGCATCTACCTCTGCCTCCCAAATGCTGGGATTAAGGATGTGTATCATACCTTAAAGAGACTTTTTATAATTACCCTGTGATTGAACTTTTTGTTAATTCCACCCAGACAGGATGAGATTGCCCAAATTAGTGAATCAAAAATTACTGCTAGTAAAGCATAGGATCAAATTGATGAATGATATCTGTCCTCATGTGGATATCTCACATGATATCTCAGAAGATCCCATTTTAAAAGCTTGCTCCCTAGGGTGGTGCTGCTGGGAAGTGTTGGAACCAATAAGAGGTATGGCTTTATGAAAGGTCCTCACATCATTGGGGACATTCTTCCAAAGGAGATTGTAACACCTTGGCCTATCTTCCTCTCTGTTTCCTTCCTGGTCATTAGCTGAGTGGTTTTGTAGGCCCATATCAATCACATCAAACAATCATGGACTGAAATATATCCATAAATAAGATCCAGAATAAACATTTTCTCTCTATGCATGAGTTATCTCAGTATTTCATTACAGTAATACAAAATTGAATAATGCAGAACTTAAAGGTCACATCATCCTGTACTATGTTCACAGTGAGGAAACTGAGGCTCAAGTTTCTTGCTCAAAGTAGCAGAGATATTTTGTCCATAAATATCTCACCCTGAACTAGAACCTATGTCTGTCTATTCAAGTATCAGAACAGGACTTCTCCATCCAGGTCATCGACCTGGACATGATGAATAAACTAGAGAGCTTCAGTACAAACATTTCATTCTCACCTCCATCATCTCTAAAAATCTCACCCCAAGTGAATCCCATTTGTATATCAGCTGTCTCTTCAAGACATACTGACATTTGAATGTGATTGACAAAATATCACCATCCTCTCTATTTTTTTCTATTATCTACTACAAAGCCAACTTTTACCAAGCCTCACAGATCCTCTGCTCCCATCCCTCACCAGACACCTTCCTAACATCTGGCCAGACAGTTTGACTGCCCTATAAGACTGACAGTAAATGTCAATGTTTAGTGTCAAAATTCATAGTGACCTTTCCAAGGATATTGTTAGAAGAACTGAAAGATGATGCAGCAATTTACTTGATTAAAAATACATTTGTAATGAGTCTGAAAGAAAAGGAAGCATTTTCAAACAGGAGCATGATAAAATATAGATGCTATGGGATGATATGCAAAACTATTTAATCTTATAAATATGTCATTTTAATTCCAGCTAATGGATATGGACACTTTAAAAAATGTAAGAGAACTGGACGTTAATTGATAAACTCTGCCTCACCAAAGTAGGCCATTGCATATAGAATTCTAGGCACCATCTTGATTTTACATATTGTGTTAATGAATATATAAAAGGTCTATTTAGATTTTCATTTAGATGTTTTATTTAGGATGGAAAATTAGATTAGGTGTGTAATAAACTGCCATTGAATTATAATTACACATAAATCATTCAGAGTCAAGTTTTAAAAAGTCTTATTAGATAATATAAGCAGAATGGTAACAATAAATAATAAAACAATGAGAAGCAGCAATTGCCCTGAATTGTATATTAAATGCATCAAAATTAAATGACTGTGTACCACTAAGACGGTTAAATTTTTTTCTGGGTTTGTTTTTATTCTCCTCTACTTTCTTACCTCTTCTATTTGCTCTGCCTATATTAATAATATTCATATTTTAGGGTGTCTTCCCATCCCATGACTCCATTTTCTACTATCTCCCAATAGGGGTAGGCCCCAGCTGCTGTGTATGTACCACATAACTAATAGCAACCTCTTTCTCTGAGCCACAGGTGATTGGACATGTGGAAATATTTGACCTCCACTGAGCTGATTTTTCTCCTGTGCTCTCACCTAAGCTATAGCTGATCAGGTAAAGATAAACACTTACCTCAGGGTACGACAATTGGATTCTTCTCCTAAGAATTTGCACTTGGAATGCAGAAATATGAAATTGGCCTCTGACATTCAGTTAAATGAAAACTCCAGAAATCCAGAAGCTATATGGAGACTATGATGTTGTATTTCCTGATATCATGAAACTCAACCTGGAAAGGGGTGGGGCTTGCTGCTCAACTTCTCACCAGCTTCTCAGTGAGTGTTTCTAGTTACTCAGGAGGGACAGACTGTGTGGTCTACTTTGGGTTTCCTTGAGATGCTGTGTTTCTTCCAATAAATCCATTTGTACTTATGCTAATTTTAGTGAACTTAGGTTGTTTACAACCAAATGCACAACAAATAATACCCTTTTGGCTATTTGTTATCTTTAATTCCTTCCTTTTCCTCATAATCACGAAAACAAACCAAGAAATTTAGAATTTCATATACTAGGGGACATGGAGACCATGAACTTTGCCACAGGATACCTTTACTATTGTTCTTCATACTCACTATATTTTATTTTTTTTAAAAAAAGGAAATGATAATCTCCAACCTAGTACATTGTCTTTATTTCTTCTCTCCTCACTAAGTTTTGCACTAATATGGACTCAAGCTCCCTGGCTTACATATTTTATTAATATTTCTAATTGCTGCAATGAACAGCACACAGTTTCATTGTGAAGACTGATTATACCATGAAACTGTGTCCTCTCAGCTATATATGAGCTGAGCTGTTGCCATCCATCTTCATACTTCCAAAGTAAAGACATAGGACTTTAGAAATGAGCCACCAAGTACTACTTTTTATTGATATATATATATATATAATCACAGAAATTGGGGTTTGCCTTTTATACTTTGCATGCCGTGTAGATTAGTTAGGATTGGTTTTCTTTTGTTTGCATGTTTTGTTTTTATCATTTTCACAATGAATTGTAACTGATCAAATAAATACATTACTCAGTTATCAAAGATGGCTAAAGTGCAGACTTAGCTATGCTACAGAACACTAGGGCTATTATTTAATATTGCTGCTTCCATTACTGTAGCTGAAACTGATACCACTCCTAAGAGAATCAACAGTAAAGACACAGGAAAAAGCAAGGGAATACACTGAGCACGCTGTAGGGACACTAACTACATTCTTTGGATTCTTGTGGGAGAATCATGTGATGTATTTAGGGCCATCTTTCAGGTCAGATACAGAAGATCTTGTCAGCAATGACAAAGATTTTCAGTTTCACTTCAGAGGATGGTGATAAACCATTTGAAGGGTCATGCTTAGCAAAATTTTGAGCAAAAAAGATATAACATAGCATTTTCAGGAGAGAAATGAGTTGATAGAATTAGTTCAAGGTAGATGTTGTTTGAGACTTAAGTCAAAGCTTACAAGATCACTGAAGCAGACTAAATTTGATAAGTGCTACATTAGGACACTGGCAACAGAGGCAAATGGGAAGGGGCAAAAGTCCATTCTTTTGAAATTTTCATACATGTATACACCATGTGTCATGATCATATACATTCCCAGTTCTCCCTCTGCAATTTGGCCAGGCTCTCCCAACATATTTCCCTCTCAACTTCATATCCTCATTTTAATTTGATAACCCACTGAATCCAATTAGTGCTGCTCCTATATATGGAGATGAGCCATCCATGGGAGCGTGGGCAACCTATTGGTAGACACCCTCCCTACAAAGAAAAGTTACTCTCGCAGTTGCCATCAACTGCCAATAGTTCTTCACCTAGAGATGAGATCTCAAAAGTACTACTCTACCCATTATTTAATTTTTAACTGGCCTTGATCCCATGTGGGACTTGTGTTGGTAACCACAACTGCTGAGTTCATAAGTGCAAGAGTGACGTCATGTCCAGAGGACAGCATCTTGCACCACTCCTCCACATTCTCTGCCTCCTACATTCTTTCCACCCCCCTTACATGATGTTCCTAAACCTTGAAGGTGGTGCAGCTGAGCATATCCAGTCACTTATGCTCAGCACATTGAAAAGTATACTTCTCTGTACTAGACACTACCCACTGAGGTAAGAAGCTTTCTTATTATTGAGACACTTGCACACCCATGTTCATTGCCACTCTCTTCACACTAGTTAGGAAATGGGATCAACCAAGATGCCATCAAATTTTGGTATATATATGAATATTATTCAGCTGTAAAGAAAAATAAAATCACAGAATCTGAAGGGCAAGTTGGATGAAACAGAAAAAACATTTTGAGAGAAGCAAGTATACCACAGATGTAACTGGGTATGAAGGAAAAGGAAATAGTCAAAGGCTACAAAGAGATATAAAGTCTATGTGGCTGAAAGAAAGGAAAGAGTAAAAAATAAAGCTAATTTAAGGAAGCATGTGAGTTTAATTTTAAGCATATTGAATTAGAGACTACATCAGTCCATCAAACTAGAAGTATCAAATGGATTAGTGAATGATGGAGAGAAGTAGGGCTGAAAATACTGATTCTAGACTCATATACATGAAGCATTGGCTACTATAGAATCCATCCTTCTAGGAGAAATTGAGCAGATGACAAAAACAGATAGTTCTGCTCTCAAGAACTGACAGTCCAGATAGTATGTTAAAAATATGCAGTCGAAACTAGCCGATGTAGTGGAAGCACATGAACTGTGAACCAATAGCTGAGGAAGCCCCATGGAACTGGACTAGGCCCTCTGCATATGTGAGAGAGCTGTTTAGCTTGAACAAATAGGAGGCCCTCAGGCAGTGAGACCGGGACCTGTCTTTAGTGCATGAGCCAGCTTTTTGGAACCTAGGGCCTATGTTGAGACACTTTACTCAGCCTTGGTGCAAGGAGGAGGAGATTGGACCTGCCTCAATTGAATGTACCAGGCTCTGCTGACTCTCTAGGGGAGAACTTGCCTTAGAGGAGGTGGGAGTGGGGGGTGGGCTGGGGGGTAAGCCTGGGGGGCGGGAGGAGGGAGGACAGGGAAATCTGTGATTGATATGTAAAATGAATAGAAAATCTCTTAATAAAAAGAAAAAATTGCATCATCTTTATTAATTTGTATATATATGTGTGTGTATATGTCTGTCTATAAGCACATACATGCTGTATGCAAATGTGGATATCAATGCTGTGGGATGGTCTTTCTGTACACTGTGAATATGTGTTGCTGTCATTGGTTGATAAAGCTGATTTGGCCTATAGCCAGGCAGAATAAGGTTGGGTGGGAAAGCCAAATAGACATACAATGAGAAAGAGGATGGAGTTGGGTATACGCTATCCAAACACCCAAGGAGCAAGATGTCAGAGAATCGGTATGCCACGGGTCATGTGATGATGCATAGATTAATAGAAATGGGTTAATTTAAATGTAAGAGCTAGCTAGTAATAAGCCTGATCCACCGGCCAAACATTCATAATTTAAAAAAATATGTAGTAGAACAGTGGGGGTACACTCCTTTAATCCTAGCACTTGGGAAGCAGAGGGGGGCAGATCTCTGAGTTCAAAGCCAGCCTGTTCTACAGTGTTCCAGGACAGCCAGGGCTACACAGAAAAACTCAGTCTCAAAAAAAAAATGGATAAATAAGGATTAAATATTTAGCCAGGTGGTGATGATGGTACACACCTTTACTCCCAGCACTTGGGAGGCAGAGGCAGATAGATCTCCAAGTTTGAGGCCTGCCTGGTCTACAGAGTGAGTTCCAGGAAAGCCAGAGCTACAGAGAAACCCTGTCTTGAAAAAAAACAAAATAGGAAAAAAAATGCATAAATCAAAACAATCATTGAAGGTTTCCTAAAAGAGGTGGCTTTGTAACTGGGCTAAATAAATAACTACATGGTTGATGGGTATAGTTTTTCGCCATAATGATGGAGTTCAAAATAGTAATAGACACCATGTTATTTAATCTTAATAAATTCATAGTAAGAATAATGTCTCTTTCCAACCAAGAAAATGAATAGCTCATCATCATTAGTATAGACCCTGAAGATATTGGGGTAAAGAAAAGAGAATGTGGCAATATACTTAAAGAAAATTAAGCACCAGTCTGGACCATTTGATATTTTTTTCTGTCTCTTCTCAATCTCTTTTACATGATGCCATTTCTGAGAAATGACTTTAGGGCAGCATTACAGACATGCTTAACTCTCTTCGTTTGTGACGTTGAAGAAGTTTGGGTTTTTAGTGTGGTTGGTTGTTTGTTTGTTTGTTGAAGGAGCTGCCTTAAAGCAGAAAATAAGTGACTGGAATAAAATGTCATCTACTTTTAGCAAATACTGGCAAGTATTTACTCTGCAAATCACTCAGCTGGGCCAGGGGAAGGGAGACTAAAAGGCAACAAAACTTAGCAAGGCATAGCCCCTGCCTGCTAAGGAGCTTGTTGTCTGGTGAAGGTGATTGACCGGGCATAATATAAAGTTCATGTAATAAATACAAACAAAGCAAAGGCCGTTTTGAAAGGTGTGAGTTGAATCCCTTATGGTATGATGAAAGTCACTGACTATTCTCAGTTCTGGTGGCAAGGATCAGCCATTATGAACCAGAAAACCAAGTAAGATTCTGATAGGTTTGTTTTTCAGTTAAAGAAAAGCATGTATGGACAAGCAGTACTCTGTGATTCTTACCCAACTATTTAATTCTACATCAACTGCAATTTGAAGGAAAATGTAAGTAAAGAGGTTTCTTTCTTTTGAAGTTTAATTTCTGATGATGTCATGATTCAAAGCCCCAAAAATAGTCTTTAAAATGGGAAAAATAACAAGTTTCTTCTTAAGTCTTATTTTACAACTCTAATATTTCAAGTCAAGACTTGGATGAAAGTGAGAAAGAAGATTCAGTAGGATTTTGGCTGGAAACGTTTGGCAAGCTTCCATCACTTGCCTGCTGCAGGAGCCAGTGTTTGATACAGGAGGAGCTGCGAGCTTCTCCAGCCTGCTCCGGTGGTCCAGAGATTCTGGCTTTGGATAGCACCATCTGGACCAGTGTGAAGGGCAAAGTCAAACTTCCCACGTGCATTTGCCTAGCTGGGCAGATCAACTTCAGAGCAAGGGCACAGGCTCCCTCTTGGAGACCACCAGCTTTCTTCCCTGGTGGTGAGGATAGCTTCAAGGTACCACTGCTATCACAAAGAGACTAAAGCAGCTTTTCCTGTCACTGTGGATTGCAAATTGCCCAATTGTGAGTTACTGTTTATCCTGGGTTTTGGCAGTGACAGTCATGCAGTTTCCTGTATCATCTTTTCCTCTATGGATGGAGGAGCTTTCCCTGCATATAAATCCCAACAAGTGTCTCTTTGGCAATCCTTTTACAGAAGGTTTTCCTGGTTGTTTGGTGAATGGGGGTGAACATATCTAGTAAGCCTAAGTTGAGCTCCATAGACTGTTTTGATCTGAAAACTCACTTATCACCTGTGTGTCCGTTCTTTGGGTCATGTCTTATTTACTGTTTCCTTATACTTGATAAAATTTAAAGTACTGAAATCACTACAATAGACGTTGAAACCAAACAAAATCATTGTCATAAGCCATTATAGTAATGCATGCTCTCTTGTACATGCCTCTTTGACATTTTTTGTTTGTATTTGCCCAAATGTTCCCACCTAAAGTTAAAATGAAAAAGAAAAATATATTATTGCCTGCCCAATGCAATAGATACTTGCTAATGATCTTTTCTTCCTTCATTTGTTCCTTTTTAATTTTTTTCCTTTATTTCTAATGTTATACTTATATCATATATCCCCCCTTCCCCTTCCTCCCTCCCAACCCTACCATACACTTATATATACATGTGCATGCAGGTGGTGGGTGGTGACATAGCATTTGTGTGTGGAGGTCAGAAATAGGTTCTCTCCTTCCATGTGTGGGTTCTGGAAAGAGGACTCAGGCTATAAGCCTTAGCACTCAGCATCTTTACACATTGAGCCATCTCACCAACTCCACAAAAGCATTTCTTTGTGTAACAAAATGAGTCATTTTTTGTTCTTCATGTCTCAGACAAATTCTATTCCAAAATGAAGCAAAGATGGTACTGATGATCACAACTGACATTAACAAACAGCATGCCTATTTGATTCAGTTTCTAAACTACTCAGGCTGACTTCTTATACTTTGATAGTTCACCAGAGTAGACTGACACAGAAAGCTTGTATCACCACCAAAAGAAGATACACACAAACATGGTGAGGCATTCAGTATGTCAGCATGAAGGCCAGAGGAAACTTCTGCCTCTGGTTTATAAACTTACATTTTAAAAGATAAAATATGTCTGGAGAGATGGTTCAGAGCTTATTGCTCTTCCAGAGGATCCAACTTCAGTTCCTGACACCCACTTTAGGCAACTCACAAATGCCAGTAACTCCAGTTTCAAGAGATCTGATGCTACCTTCTGGACTCTATGGGCACCTGCACTCAAGTGTACGTACCTACACACAGACACACACTCACATGCTTAAATAAAAATCTAAAAAGACATCTTTAAAGGATACAGAAGCTGTCAGTTGGGTTTCTCAGTTCAGCTGAACTCTCAAAAAATGACATTTCACTTTTAACTTTATCAAGTTAGTTTTTAGACTGGGTGAGAAGGCATTAGTCATTTTATTTATAGCCTTGAAAAATAAGGGGAAGCAGGACGGGATAATGTTAGATATAATCACTTTAAACAAATGAAGTTTAATAGTCAACCAACAGATAAAAGCAAATCAGTTTAAAAGCAGGTTTATGGGCTGGAGAGATGGCTCAAAGGTTAAAAGCACCAACTGCTCTTCCAGAAGTCCTGAGTTCAATTCCCAGCAACCACATGGTGGCTCACAACCATCTATAATAAGATCTGGCGCCCTCTTCTATATACATAATAAGTAAATAAATATTAAAAAATAAAAGCAGGTTTATAAATTTGTTACACACATAAAAAATGTCAAATCCCTCAGGAATAAGATAGAACTAATGACAGCTGTCTCATCCATCACCTTGTAATTTCTCTGAAGAATGTGCCTATGGTATACAATAGTTGCCTATATGAAGTCTAGAGAAAGAAGAATTGACTAGAAAGAAATTGCTTGTGTTAACTAACTCTGTCCAGAAAGACAGACTCTATATATTGCAATAATGATAATGATAATGATGGAATCATAAACATTATCATTTATTGATGTCTAAGCGAGTTAATATATGTAAGGCACGTAGAGCAGTGCCTGGCACAAGTGTGTGTTCACTAACAGTAAGGTATAATTATGATGCTATAATTGTATAATAGAGCAGTCTCCTTAGCACAAGCTAGTTTAGAACTAGAATCTGTAGCTAGCCCACATCCTTACCACATTCATCACTAATTTTCTACCCAGTTCTGCATTCGTACAAGCATATCTATAGAAGCTGGTTTCCTGTCGGTCAACAAACTGCACAAGCCAGGCATAATCTTGAACTCTATTTATTTTACTTTCTAATTCTACTCCTTCAAGAGGGTGTATGATTTTACTTTTTTGGTTAGTCATATTGACTAATCTCTCTCTGCTCCACTGTTACCAGCCTAGTCTGAGCCACCATTTTCTCCTTTCTAGACTATAACTAGTAGCTTCATATTAGTCTTTTATACCCAACTGCTTTTGTGAATATTCCTCACAGTTCTCCATAGACAGTGTGATTTGTTGTTGTTGTTGCTGTTAAAACCTAAGTGTCTTAGGGTTTCTTATGTTTTTTAGTTACGGTTTCTATTGCTGTGAAAAAACACCATGACCAAAAATGACATGTGGAGGAAAGAGTTTATTTCATCTTATAATTTGTAGCCCATCATTCAGGGAACTTGGAGGCAAAAACTGATGCAGTGGCCATAGAGGAGTGCTGCTCACTGGTTTGCTCTCTATGGCTTGCTCAGCATGATTTCTTACAGCATTCGGGACAACCAGCCCATGGCTGGCACCACCCACAGTGAGCTGAATCCTCCCACATCCAACATCAAGCAAGAAAATGCACCATAGGCTTGCCCACAGGCCATGTGATGGTGTCATTTTCTCAAATGAGTTTCCCTCTTTCCCAGTGACTCTAGTTTGTGTCGAGTTCACATAAATCTAGCCAACACATCAAGTATGATCTCTGTTACTCTCTTTAATGCCTTTTTATTGCTCTTATCCTACTCCCAACAAAATTGTCAATGCCTGTGCCAATGAGACCCTGCATGGGCCAAATTGTTAGGCTTTCATTATTTTGTAAACTATAATGTGGTACTTCCAATTTTAAAGTTTTAGCCAAATATAAGCCCATGTTCTTCACTAAGTCATCAATGAAGTGTGTTGGACCTGGCTTGGCAGATGGTGACCAAGAGATGCCAGAATACAGAGAAGAGAGTATGTTGCTGCTAGGATCTCAGGTGCACTGGCACAGACATGTGAGAGGAGAATCTTGCCCATAGCATTGGATACAGGCCAACGCTCGCCCTTTTGAATCCAATACCTATTACTCAAGAGTTGAGAGAATGGAACCAAAAAAACAGCTTGCCTAGATTAAGGAGTTAAAAATGCACCTTTACATTGGTTTTGGAAAATAAAGTAGATAAAGGATAACTTGGGAACACAAAAAAATAAATTGCATATTTGCAATATTGCAATGACATATTTAAACATACAACCAGGAGATCAAGATTAACAGACCTCAATGAAAAAAAGAGAAAAAGAAAAGAAAAACTTCAAGCAAAGATGAACATATTTAAAAATATGATTTGTTTGTTTGTTTGTTTGTTTGCTTTTGTTTTTTGTTTTTTGGGGGAGTTGTTTTGGTTTTTCAAGACAGGGTTTCTCTATGTAATAGCCCTGACTGTCCTGGAACTCACTTTGTAGACCAGGCTGGCCTTGGCCTCACAGAGATCCTGCCTGGCACATTTTGGTTTCTTATTCATAGTGTTTGTTTCTAAGACCCCTTTGGGAAGGAAGTGATAACAAAGAAAAGTACCTTTTACAATATTGCTTTAAAAAGCAAGAAACAAAACCCAAACATTTCCCAAGACATTCTCGCTCCAAAAGGAGCTTGAAACAATTTCAAATTCTTCATTATTTAGTCATCAGAAACATACTGTGCTCTACATTCTAAAACTTTAGAAACTAATGCATTGCATTGCTATACAGAATATGCAAACCACTCTTAAGAGAAAGTGAAATGGAATTGAGGTTGGTTAGCCAATCAACTATAATTTGCCTTTATCATGAAAAATTGCTTAAGGATGGGAGCTTTAATCCAATTATGATTAGTACCAACCACACAGTATTCCACGTAGTAGATGCTTTATACTTATTAAATAACTCAGTAAACCACTCTGCCCCAGCTCAGAAGTGTCATTTGCTCTTTGTTTGTTGGAGCTTCTTCCAGCTACCAATAGAGAGTAATAGAGGATTTGCCAATATCTTTGTCTTGGAAAAGGAATATATAGCAATTTGGCAAGTTACATTGTCCCAGTTACACTTTAGAAAATAAATTTCTTTTTAGACATCTATTTGCTCAAAACTCTTGGGCTTTGTTAATGATAGTATTTAAAGAAAAATATTTTTAGTTGGCATTTCCCATTTTAATAAGGAGCAAACCATGTCTTGTAGTTTTATACACACACACACACACACACACACACACACACACACACACAATTTGTCTGTCCATCTCTATCTCTCTATCTCTCTGACTTCTCATAAGGGCAGTCATGGACTCTGCTGTCTGCTGGTAAAAGTTGGTGCCTGGGTCAGTCTTTCTTTCCACTGTTCCAGATCACCGTGGAAGAGTGCTCTTACTCTATCAGATGCTTGAACACTCTTCGTTTACATTTGAAAAGCAGTTTTTCTCAAATACCAAAATGGCATAATCTAAATATCATCCAGTCTGTCAATGCCCATATGATTTCTCAATCAGATGCAGACACGGTGTCTATTGAACCCATATGTAGGAGGAACACTGTGCCAGGCAATTTTATACACTTAGTCTTCTTTATAGGCCCTCAAAAATTCATGAAATTGGTGTTTTTATTTTATATCACAAACAAATAAAGAAAAAAACAGGTAATTTGTGCATCATAAAAATACGTACTCCAAAATCAGTGTTGCCCTGGCAACTATACCATTATTCTGAAAGTTTGTTTTATTCATTTTACTTTTTAAAAATAAATTTAATTTCAATTTTTAATTTTTTGAGAATTTCACACATGAGTACTATGTTTGCAACATTTCTACTCCTTCTTCTCCATCCTCTAACTTCTCTAGTGTCTGTATCACTCCTCAAATTCATGAGCTTTTCTTCTTTAATAACTATGATATATATATATATATATATATATATATATATATATATATATATATGGAGAGAGAGAGAGAGAGAGAGAGAGAATAATAACAACAAACCTACTGAGTCCATTTTATGTTGTTCATGTGTGTATATGTTTAGAGCTGACCACTTAGGCCTGAATAATCTATCAGGAATCTCTTCCCTAGAGAAGACTGATTCTGCCTGTCTCAGCAGCCATTAATTGCCTATAAGTCTTCATGTAGGAGTGGAGCCTAGTGAGATTTCCCCCATCCGTCTCGGCATATCCACTGGTGGTATCATTGTGCAGGTCTCATGCAGGCAACCATATTTTGAGATTTCATAGGTACAGCTTCATTGTCATAACTAGAAGACACTGTTCAGCAGAAGCCATCCTGGTCCTCTGGCTCTTAAAATCTTTCTACTCCCTCTTCCTCGATGTTCCCTGAGCTGTAGAGGTGTCATTTGGGGCTTGGTATCCTATGGCCAGTATTTCTCTGCATTTTTACTAGTTGTGGGTTTCTGTAATGATCTCTGTTTCCTGCAAAAAGAAGCTTCTTTGATAAGGAGTGAAAGTTACATTTATCTGTGAGTAAAGGATAGGTATTTAGAATGCACTTGGAAACTATGCTGGTCTAGTGAACTGGCAGTAGTAAGTGCTCTTCTAGGGTCCATGATCTCTACAGGCATTTTATGTCAACAAAAACCAATGCATGTAGAAAGCAGGAAAGGGAAATGTAGCAAAGACATCACTTAGAGAACATTATTTTGGGTAATTTTTTTACATATATTTTTAAGTTGGTAATTTTATAATCCTTTTCCTCTTATGTAATTATATAATTTTGATCATATAGAATAATGATCAAATAGAATACAACATAATTTTAATGACTATACTATATTCCATGCTACTGATATGCCATAATTTATTTAATCAATGCTGTTTCTGCTTTTATCCCCAATTTTTTTTTGTAAAGAATCTTGTTGCAATGAACTTCAATACATCTGTGTTTTTGCTAGTATCTTGTCACTTTACTATAAATACATTTCTAAAATGGAATTTGTACAACAAAGAAGGGACATTCAGATTTTAAAGTGTTTTTGAGTCATATTAATTGTGTCTCTTAATTTGAGCTTAAAAGGTAAAGTCCAGGTCTATTTTGCAAAATCAGGAGGCATTTTGCAAAGAATAAGAAATGTCACCACATTTCTTCTTCCTAGGTGACTATTTCGCCCTCACTTGACTTGCTCTCATTCCCCAGTCATCTCCTCTTCCAGTCATTTGTAGTCTCTGCTTTTCGACTTTGCCAGTAATTTGTTTAAGACAACCAAGAGGGCAAAGCCAGAACCTGACTTCTGTTTCTATATGAACGATGATTGGTCACAGGTACCACAAGACTCAGCAGGCAGCTATATAATTATTAGCATTTGGTAGTTGAATGGATCCTTCTGAAATAGAAACTCCTCAGTCCAATAATACAGCTATTTACGATTTAATTCTATTTTCTTTCCATTTCTCTAGATTTATCTTTCTTGTTTTGAGACCTGTTTTCAGTCACTGTCTGTAATACATTTAAAAAAAACATTACATATTTTTCTTTTTACATTTTTTTCTTGGGAGGAAATGTGTTTGTACGTTGTCGACAAATACATTTCAGGTTAAGCTGCTGCATACCCAATGCTTAAATGCAATTAGAACTCAAAATGGCCTGCCCGAAAAGCCATATTTCAGTACCTGTGAGTAGAGTTGAGTACTATGTTTTTCAAAATGAGTTCCTCTCTGACAAATGAAAGGAATGTATTTGATGCTTTTTCCATCTCCATTAAAGGTCTGATTGCCCAATGTCACAACCTTTTTTTACCATCTTCTGTTAATGGGAAAGTCTTCCCTCTTTAGCACATTAATAAATGAATAATCATCATGAAGACACAGACTATAAAATGCCAAGCCAGGATCAGCAGATAGAGTTTGAATTGCTTCAGGGGGAACTTTGTTACAATAAGTGCTACTAAAATACAATCTCTATATCGAGACAAGCACAGAGATGGCCAGCTGAGAGCTGCTATCAACTGTCCTAGCCAGACTCAGTACATCAACTAGCTAACATCAACTATTGGAGCAGATTTCATATGCATGTAGATTCACCTAGCAATAATCTGAAAAGCAACTTTCTCATTTAAGGTTGCCTTGTTTTTATACTGTGGAAACATATAAAACATGAGCTATACAGAATACAGAAGCAAACTTTCCAGAAAAATAATGTCCTTTTTTTTAATCTCCCACTCCAGAATCAAGCCTTTGTTATGAATTCTAGTCACCTCCCTTCTGGGTGACCATAGTCAGCTCACAAACCTCCCTATATCTGGATGCATTCCAGTACAATAAATCCTGTAGCTCAAGCAATGGCATAAATGCCTCTTCTCGGGTATGTTACTGGCAGACAAAAGTAAGAAGTCATAAAGGAATGTGGAAAATTAAAACAGTCAGGGAAGATGGGAGTTGAATACGTAGGAGGAGATATGATTTGAATAGGCAGAAATGAACAATGAAATGTGTCCTATCTGCCCTGACACGCATAGTCCATCCTGAAATTGCAGGCAAAAGAGAGAGTTAGACACACAAACAGGAGCCTGGACTATAATTTCCCTGTCAGGTGTCTAAGTCAAGTTTTATTTAAGGAGCAGTCAAGAGAACACTCCTTTCAAAGAAGTAGCTTAATGCTAAGGACTTCTCTTCCTATGCCTATTCCTCTCTTGTTTGGCACCCAATCCCCAGGAGCACTCAGAGAAGCTCCTCCACCTCTCTACTCCCCTCCATTCTTTCCAGCAACTGACATTAGTAATAAAAAAAAGTACAAACACAACACAATGGAAGTTTCCCAGCAAATGTTATAAAAAGAGACTCTATTTACCAAGCCAGTGTGTCTTCTCAGAGGTGTGTTTCACTTACACTGGAAGAGTCGGAAGGAGACTACTACTAGGTCAGCAGTTCACAACCTGTGGACCATGGTCCCTTTGGAGTCCAATGACCCTTTCACAGGGGGTGCCCAAGGCCATCAGAGAACACAGATATTTACATTATGATTCATAAGAGTAGCAAAATTAGTTATGAAGTAGCAAAGGAAAATAGTTGTATGGTTGGGGGTCACCACAACATGAGGAACTGTATTAAAGGGTCACAGCATTAGGAGGTTGAGAACCACTAGTCTGGGCTCTCTTAACAGACATGTCAGCATTGCTTTGTGAATATCTATGTATGTCTAGGGGATTTCAAGTTCAACCCTTATTTGAGTAATACAGGGCAAGCAAGTAAAAGCCCCAAGTTTTAAATTAGGCAGACATGATATTGACCCAAAACTCTATCATTTACTGTGTATGTAGTCTATGGAAAACATATTTAACCACCTTGGACTTTAGTGTTTTCATCTCATAGAATTACTGGGAATTCTAAATGAGATAACCATGTATACTATGGTTCCTGGGACCAAACTGAGGAGTTAAGGAATGATTGTTATTACTCTGCTAGATGTAGTTATTTTGTTTGTATCACTAGAAACATAAAATACATCTTTTTCCCTCTTTCGTTCCCACTGTGTTGCAAGGGTAGTCAATAAAAATGTCTGACGTATTATAGGATGTAGTATACAATCAACTTTTGAGCCTAGTAGCGTTGCTCATTTGTTGGTTCAATATCATATATTTGAATATATTCTATTCTCTTCTCTGAAAATTCCTCACCCACTAACCAGAGTACCAACAGCTCCAGAAAATCCATTCCTTAAATAGATACCAAGTTTTATGTCCTAAAGACACAGTTAGAAGCAGATCACACATGGCTTGGAAGAATCCAGTTGGTTTTATTATTAGGAGGAAAGAGGATGTGAACAGAAAAGAGGATAAAACAACTGTTGTAACAGAACTCAGCAGTATGTTCTGAGCTAAGGATAAGGCAGCACGGTCTTAGTTAGGATTTTTATTTCTGTGAAGAGACACCATGACCACAAAAACCTTATAAGGAAAACATTGAATTGGGGTGGCTCACTTACAGTTTCAGAAGTTCAGTCCATTATCATCATGGTGGGGAGCATGGTGGTGTGCAGGCAGACATGCTGTAGTAGCTGAGAGTCTGTCATCTTACAGACAACAGGAAGTTGAATGAGACACTGAGCAGTATCCTGAGCATAGGAAACCTCAAAGCCCACCCCCACAGTGGCACACTTCCTCCAACAAGGCCATACCCACTCCAACAAAGCCACACCTCCTAAGAGTACCACTCTTTATGAGATTATGGGAGCCAATTACATTTAAACTACCACGATGAGTAAGGAAAGGGTGGGTAGAGAAATCTTTCTTGAAAAATTATGTCTTAAAGTATATGTAGAAATTACGAAAGGGAAGGTTATTCCGGACAGATCCAGCTGAATGTACAAAGGTGTGGGTTATGCTAGATCAGAGAACATGAAAAAACAATAAATCAACAATGACTGATGAGAAAGGGTTTAGAGATGTAAGAAATACTAAGTATGAGTCTTTTCTGTCAAATACTATAAAATGTGTTTAGGACAAAGAATCTAAATTTCTTTATCTTCCCCTCCTTGTAAGACATTTATAAAAATGCTGTAATCTGCTACCACCATCCACTAAAATCTTTGTTTACAGCAGCCAGCTGCTGTTTTCTGGGATTTCAATGGTCTGGAGCTGTGACCCTTCTGCCCTTGGAGCAGTGGCCCCTATTCACTTCCTCCTTCATTTCTGTGCACCAATTCTTTCCAGACTGGCCAATTGAATTAAGACTGTGAGGTCTGACACAGTCAATGGAGGAAAGACATTCACTGGATGAGTTAGAATGAAAACCAAGTGTACTTCTTGTCTCTGTGTGGTCACTCTTCTGAGCACATCCTCTTAAGAGTAAACTTTTCCCTTGTCCAAACATTTCAGTCTGGTGGTGGTCTGTTCCACTGTGACTCTAAATTTATTTCATACACAAGAGACTTGATGATAACTAGGGGCCAGATCATGAAGGTCTTTTACAAGCCATTGGTAAATGATTGGCTTGTAAGAAAAAATTAGGAGTTCCAAAGAAATTAGGAACTTATTGAGGTAACCTTGGAAATAACACACATGTACCAGTAAGAAGATACTTCATAGATAACTCCTGGTACCTGTCTTCATCTTGGACTTCCAGGCTCTAAAATTTGGAAGCAGAAACTCGGCAAGGTTGTGTATTCAAAGTGTGGAGTGAGCCAAATAGTACTTCCATTCATCTGCCTGGAGATACAGCCTGAAAAGCAACACTACTCACCATATAGGAAATACTGGAGCAGCAACAGGCTTCTTCTGTTTGAAAACTATCATATTTGAGTTGTTTGTGTGACTTCCAACTAGAAACAGCAGGTTGACAGTTGAATATAGATATCAAGGGCTGGAGGCAGAGGTCTCGCTATTGAGCAGATTTTTATTGCCAAACTCTTTAAGTCCTTCTATGTGTGACCGTCTTTATTTTATTGAGACTATTCTTATTTCATGCAAATTATTGGTTTCACTCATGAAGAAACTATTCGTGGAGATGGTGGTGTTTAATCCAGGATCTACAAAAGACAAAGATCTGATGAAAAAGGAGAGGGGGGTGGTTTTCTAGGCAAAGGGGAGAGAGACACAAAAATAAAAATGTGGAGAAGAGGAGTCTTCCAAATCGAATATGGTATATTTTACCAGGAATTATACCAGACCCAGAAAAAACAATGTTGGTAAAGATACAAGGCTTGTATCCCTTTAAGAATCCCTCCCTCTTATATTTTTGGTTGTGAGCCTAGCCTTTAATGGCTGAGCCATCTGAATGGGTGAGACAGTCATTTGGCTTGATCTGTTTGGGAGGCACCTGTGCGGTGGTGCCGGGTCCTGGGCTCGTTGCATGAGTCGGCTGTTTGAATCCTGGGACTTATGCAGGGACGCTTGGCTCGGTCTGGGAGGGGGGGAACTGGACCTGCCTGGACTGAGTCTATCAGGTCGATCCCGGTCCTCGGGGGAGACCTTGATCTGGAGGAGGTGGGAATGGGGGGTGGGCTGGGGGGAGGGGGAGGGGGCGAGAGGGGGAGAACAGGGGAATCTGTGGCTATTATGTTGAACTGAATGGTGTTGTAAAATAAAAAATAAATAAATAAAAATCCCTCCCTCAATTCCAGGCTAAGAGACAAGAATTTCTACTGAGAATCCCCTGCTAAGTCTTGTTATCGAACCTAAACATAGTATATTGAAAGTATTCCTTTCTTAAGTCAGCCTCCTCCACCATAGCAAGAATTCCTTGTGTCTCATTCATTAGGTTATCACCATGTCTAGCACCATCACTAGTCATAGTGAACACTCAATAAAGATCCATCACAATGAACTAAAGTGCAACAAAGGAGCTTACAGTCTAGAGTTGGAAATGTGGGAGCAAAATCTTGAGAGAACGGTTTCACACAGCAGTCTAAACGTCAAGGGAAAGTATGGGATTCTATTGGTAGGCAATGGGGAGTCAGTAAATGTTTTTTGAGCAATGAGATGTCAAACACTTATGAAACAATCAAAAATATGTTTTGACAATACAGATTGGATAGCCATGCCTGGAATGCAGTGGAACAGGCAAAATGTTAGTCAAACAGGTGTCCAGTAAATATTGTAACCAGTTGGCACATAGTAGGTTTGCCAAATCAATGAATTAAAGCAGGAGCAGAGAGTGAAAGAATCCATCCAGCTACTAGTTAAGGCATTTGAAGCATGCTCTCTGTTAGCTCTCTGGAATATGTGCACTACCAACAGCATTATTTATATTTTATATGGCTGTAATGTGAACCTGTCAAAACAGGGTCTCACTGCAGCAGCTTAAACAGCTTTGTTCCCCACATCTCCTTTTAAAGGTTCTTTCAACGAATTAATTTTAAAGACATAATGTTATTTTGCATTATTTGGTTGGGGATTCAGGTCATTTAGCTGCATGGTTAATAACTTTATCAGGAGTCTACATGCCATCAGGCAACTTACCTACCCACTAATGTTTCAATTTGGCAGAAGCAGACGACTTTAATAGTGATTATTGTGTGTGAAAATTTCCAGGGGAGGGAGGCTGGCTCTTACTGATCCAAATGGGCATCGTTCTGCTGTCTTTGTTATTTTGCTGTGGAGACTCCTAGGCATTTGTGTTTGATTATGGTTGTTGCACAGCTGTTCTGCTTTCTCCTGCTTGCTCTTTGGTACCAAATATCATAGAAAATCAATCAGGCACCCTATTTCTAGATTCCTTTAGTCCAGTCACCCTGTGACAATAAACTGAGGTTTATCTCTGGATCTAATTAATGTGCCGATCCAATTATTGTCCTGTTTGGGCTTGGTTTTCTTAAGTCAAGCCTGTGGATCTATACTGCACCTTGCTGAGTTTTAGAATGCTGCAATCAAATTGGCCAGTCAAACGGAATGGACAAATTGTATTTAACAAAAACCAATGAAAGGAAGGGAATGCAATTTTCTCTTTCCTTAGGAAGCCACTGTCTTATGTAACTACTATATTCTGGTGAATGTTGTAAGTTTCATTATGAAGACATTGGATTTATTTGAAATCCATTAAAAAAAATCAATGTGTCTATTCCACCTGAGGGTTATTTTATGCTGAAAACAAATAGCATTATTTTTCTAATATTGAAATAAGTGCTTCCACTGCTCAAATAAATGATTTATTTCAATAGAAGAAAATTGACATGTGTCTAAAGCAGTTTCATTTCTTATGATTGATTTTATTTCCCTTATATAATTTTATCTTTTTCTTTATGAATGAAGTTAAAGTTGAATTTTTATTTTTTATTCTGCTTAGCTCTTGTAATTTGGACAATTCTGCCTCAAACCAGTCTTTGTTGGCTTTTGTACATCTGTACTGAAAACATTAGCTCTAAGTGAGGCCAAGATGGAAAGCTGCATGATTGCCTAAGCTTTCCGTAATAAGCAGATTAGAACAGGCCCATGTGTTCAAGCCCTAAAGGTAACCAGGAAGAGTGGGGATACTGCAAATCTGGCAGAGTCTACATAAGAGAGCAAGAGAGTAATAAGTGTAGTTTCTGTATTTTCATTAGAATCACATGTGTGCCTTAATAATATGGAAGCTGGCAAAAATGTGGAAACCTGGTTTAGGGAGATTTGTCTCAATCTTGAGATAAAACCTAGGCCCAGGAGAAGGCAGTGGAATCTAACATGACCTAAGAGTCAGACATGATTATGGTCACTTGGAATCTCAATACTAAGGAGGCTGAAGTTCTCCTTACAAGACTGAAGCCAGCTTGGACTACAGAATAAGACCTATCAATTATAGAAATTTGTCTACAATCAATCAATAATAAATAAATAAATTTGATAATAATATGAAGTAGACCTTAGAATAAAAGATGAGAACCATTCAGCTACACTTTTTTGTATTTTTGTTTTTAATTTTTTTATTTTATGTATATGGGCATTTTGTCTGCAAATATGTTTTTATGTATGTACAGCACTTGAATGCCTAGTGCCCTATGAGGCCAGAAGAGGGTATCAGATCCTATAGCACTGAAGTTATAGATGGTTGTGAGCCACCATATAGGTACTGGAAATCAAACCCAGGTCCTCTCTAAGAGCAACAGGTTTTTTGCACTGCTGAACTATATCTTCTTAGGACCCAGCTACACTTTCTTCTTTTTTTTTTTTTTTTTTTTTTTTTTTTTTTTTTTTTTTTTTTTTTTTTTTTGGTTTTTCGAGACAGGGTTTCTCTGTGTAGCTTTGTGCCTTTCCTGGGACTCACTTGGTAGTCCAGACTGGCCTCGAACTCACAGAAATCCGCCTGCCTCTGCCTTCTGAGTGCTGGGATTAAAGGCGTGTGCCACCATTGCCCGGCCCAGTTACACTTTCTTAAAGACTCCATCTTTCCTGGCAAAAGCAAGAAGTTTTTTGTTTTTTGTTTTTGGGGGTTTTGGGTTTTTTTTTTTTTTTTTGTTTTTTTTTTTTTTTTTGGTTTTTCAAGACAGAGTTTCTCTGTGTAGTTTTGGTGCCTGTCCAGGATCTTGCTCTGTAGACCAGGCTGGCCTCACAGAGATACGCCTGGCTCTGCCTCCCGAGTGCTGGGATCAAAGGCATGTGCCACTGCCCAGTGAGAAGTATTTTTTAACCTCATCTCAATAATCATGAAAATAAGAAAATATACATAAATATGCTAATTTGTGCTAATAGAAATAATAATATAATTGGTATATGAACATGAGGCATGAATAATGGGATAAAAATTACAGTAGAAGAATTAATAATGTCACTGCTCTCGGTTAGTTTTCTATTGCTGTGAGAAAAAAAAAAAAACACCATGGCCAAGGCATCTTCTAAAAGAAAGCATATAACTTGGGGCTTATAGTTTCAGAGAGGTAGAGTCCATGGTGGTAAAGTAAAGGCATTCAGGTAGAAACAGCTGAGAGCTTACATCTTAATACACAATTAGGAATGGCAAAAGCCTTTTGAAACTTCAAAACCCACTCCCAGTGATGCACCTCCTCCAAAAAGGCAACACCTCCTAATCCTTCCAAAACAGTTGCACCAAGAAGGGACCAAATATTTAAACATATTGCTGTCCATAGGCTTTTCACAGAATTCTGATCTTTGATCCACAAATGTGTTTTATACAGCAAAACAAAAATTAAAACATGTTATGAATATATATAAAATACTCCCTTGTATTGATATAGACAAACTACAATGGTGGGTAAAATATAACTATTTGTGGAATATGGTCATCTAGATAAAGGGATTATGGAAACTATTTGTACAGTAGTCCCCATTTATCCCTGGAGAGTATACATTTGAAGAACCTCAGTAGAAGCCTGAAATTGTGTAACATACCAAACAATACAGATCCATTGCAGCATTGTCAAAAAATTAATATGTCCTTCCCTATTCTGTGTCCTCATGTCTCCTTTGCATCATCCTTTGTACTATGAAGTAATTATTACATAAATGAAAGATTAATTGAATACAAGCACTATGATGGCACTGCTATTGATCTGATAACTTAGAAGACTAAGTAAGTGATGGAGGGACAAGTTGCTTATATGGTGTGGATATCATGGACAATGGAGAGATTCAAATTGAAGGTAGAATGAAGCATAGTGGCATGGATTTCTTCTCAGTACTCAGAACAGCACATAATTTGAAGTTTATGAATCACTTCAAGAATTTTCCATTTTATATTTTCAGAACATGATTGACCATGGGTAACTAAAACTGTGAAAAGAAAAACCAACAATTTCATTTCTCTGTAAAGCCTAAAATAAAAAGCTGGAAAATGTGAAAAGACTTTTTTTTTATGGTGCCAGAGCCTATGCTAGCCTTTTTGTTTTCTGCTTTTTTTTGAGATTGTAACATAATTCTCTCTTCCCTTTCCTCCCTCCAAACCCTCCCATATATTCTTTCAAAGTCATAGCCTCTTTTTCCTTTAATTGTTGTTATGTGCATGTATGTATGTGCCTATATATTTTTAATATAACCTGCTCAGTCTGTGTAATGTTATGCATAAGTATGTTTTCAAGGGCTTGCCATTGGGTATTGGATAACTAGTTGGTGTGCTCTTCCCTGAGGAAGACTATTTCTCCCACTCTCAGCGTTCCTTACTGCCTGTGTAGGGTTAAGGCCTTGTGGGCTGTCCTCCATCTTTCATGTGCATCACCATCATTTCATTTTAGGTGGAAATCTACACTTTCAAAGTGAAAGTAAAATATAGCTTTCACTCTAAGTGTCCTGTTGTTACATATTGTGGTGGTTTGAATAGAAATGGCCCCCAAAGACTCGTGTGTTTGAATGTTTGGCGCATGGGAAGTGGCACTCCTATGAAATGTGGCCTTTTTGAAGTAAGTGTGGGCTTGTTGGAGGAAGCATGTCACTGTGGGGTGGGTTTTGAGGTCTCCTGTGCTCAAGCTTCATTCAGTGTAGTACACAGCTAATTTCCTGTGCCGGTGGATCAAGACATAGAACTCTTAGCTCCTTCTCCAGCACCATGTCTGCCCACACGGCACCATATTTCCTGCCAAGATGTCAATGGACTAAATCTCTGAACTATAAGCCAGGCCCAATTAAATGTTTTGTCTTTATAAGAGTTGCCCTGGTCATGATGTCTCTTCACAGCAAAAGAAACTCTAACTAAGACACATACGAACTCCTAGAACTTCCCAATGCTTAATGGAGACTAATACGTGTTTTATACCCTTAAGATAAATGTGGGTGGTTAAAGATAAATAAAACTGAATGGCTCCCCTCAAAATAAGCATTAGCTCAATTAGGAATCTGGACTAAACATTTTCTCTTGCTGTAGAAAAATAAATTAGGGAAAGCATTTTTTTATTTAAAAATGTTCATTATGTTTATTCATTTAGTGTGGGTGTGCCTACATAGCCATGTGTGTGGAGATCAGACGAAAACTTGCAGGAGGCAGTTGTCTCTTTCTACCTGGTGGGTCCCAGGGATTGAATCTGAGTCATAGTGGGGTACAAGGGCTTTACTCCTGATCCATCTCACTGGTTCTGGGAAGGCAACTTAAGTCAATTAATTTTTTAAAGTAAAATCTAAAATACATTTCATTCACTTCCTAACTTGCAAATATCTGGCTTCTGGGAGTAGAAACAAGGAAGACTTAAAGGGCCAAAGGATTAAGTGAAGCCACCTTGCCCTGTTCTCTAAGCGGCCTAAGGTAACTTGTGAGTCATGTGATACTTCCTTTCAATGTTCCCAGTACTCTCCCCTCTCTGAGCATTAAGTGTCCTCTTTCCTCACCCCCCACCATCCTGTTGCAACTTCAACATCCTTCCTCATTGCTACCAAGGAACAATGACTCATATAACTTCAAAGTGTTACATTTTCCAGGGGCATTATGACTTTCACAGATTCATAAACCAAAATGCTAAAACTCTAATAGGAGACTTTGAGCTTCTGATACCAGATTAAAGAAATGAAAAAGAAGGGCTTCCCAATACATCTGTTACCAGATACTTCTAAATGAGACCAACCTTAACTTAGTCAGAATATCACAAATACTTTCTATCCTCAAACATGCTAAAAACTCACCCTGAGATTGGATAGACCAACTTGGTAATTGGGCCTTAGCCCCAAGATACTTTGCCTGCTGACGTTTAAAAACTTCTAGTGCACTTACATTTGCCACCATCTTCCACGTTGGAAAAGTCCATTTTTGTATTAACTTCCATTGTATCAACTCTGTATTAAACTCCTACAGAAAACTGAAGCAGGGTGTTTCCTGTTCACAGATGAGTAAACTGATACAAAATACACTGTCACCATCAGTGAGTCAGTGATAGGAATGGCACAGGAGGCTTTTGTCCTTTTCCTCTATCAGAAAAGCCACAGCTTCACAACATGAACTCTATCTTCGCTCCTCTGGATCTGCTTTAAAACCAAACCACCCAGAGCCTAAGCAACTACATTTTGTTTGAAATGCCATTTGGCTTTATATCATTTGCCATAATCTCCTTCCCAACTGGCCTGATATTCTCTCTTACAGATGCTGTAGGGAGGATTCCAATGCTGAATGCAAGGTTGGACCAGATGGCCTTAAAGGACCCTTCCAAATACAAGATTCTCTAATTCTCTGATTTAATTTTGATGATTCAATTTTGTGACTTTGGCTATCACCAGATGAAATTATGTAGACATTCTGTCTTCCATCTGCCCTCAGATATATGTCAACTTATCTCTATCCAAATTCATCACATCAGTCAGCGATTAAACACTCATTTACATGCTATATTCTGCAAAGCCTTCCTAAGGGCTCTGACCCACAAATATCAGGAACAGTCAGGAGCAGTAGGTATAGCTGAGCCAGACAATAAGGTTATCATAGCTTGAGGACAAAGTGAGGTGAAATTATCTAACTAACTCTATAGACTGATTTCAGGCCACTCACTATACAACCTTTTTTACTATAATTTGGTATCCCTCTTAGATTAGTATAAGAATCATGGAGTTAAGCAACTCATGATAACTACCAATAATTAAGCTAGTGGATGATTACTACCTGTAAGACTTTACACACGTAATCTAACTCTCAGAGCTACTTTCTGTGATGGGGACTAATATGATTGCCCTATGTCATTTTAAAAAAGCATCTTAACTTAACTGACTGCTTTCCAAGGTCAAACAGGTAGTGATAATGCTGGGATTCAGACTTAGACAATCTGACCCCAGCCTATAATGTCTGTTAGGGAACTACTGTGCCACCACAAGTATGCAAATTACTTGATAGCTGTATTTTCTTATTTATTTTTCACAGCCACCCTGTGTATTACTTTTCTGTGGCTATGCTAGAACACCATGGCCAAGCAATTTATAGAAGGAGGAGTTTATTTTGACTTGTAGTTCCAGAGGGTTAGGGGTCTATCATGGCAGGGAGGCATGACAGCAAGTCCTAGGCATGACAGCAAGAACAGGAAGCTGAAAGCTCACACCCTCAACTGCAAACAGGAAGCAAAGAGAGTTATCTGGAAGTGTTGAGGCTTTTCATCTCCAATCCCATCCCTAATGACATACTTCCTCCAGCAAGGCTCATCATCTAAGCCTCCCAAAACAGTGCCACCAACTGGGTGCCAAGTGTTCAAATATTTGAGCATATAGGGGACATTATCAACTCCATGCAGTTACCTCTAAAGTGAAAGCTAAGAAGCAATTGGTCTCCTGATAGCTTATGAAGTAGAACACTTTTAATGTTGTCTTGGGAACTCACATCTCTCTGGTCAATTCACCTGCACTCACACCTGTTCCAAACTTTTCCAAATGTATCTCCTCACATCTCAAAGAAAGAGGGAGTCATCTTTGATTTTTCAGAAAAAAAGAAAAAGCTCACATATGTCAATTTTCAGATCTCTCGACAAGAGCAAACATGCCAACCTACTTCTGTGTGAATCCTGTCATCGCTCAGAACACTTCCCTCTTTGGATCCTCACTCCTGCCTCACACTTCACTATCGGCTACTCCTTCCTTATCCTATTTATTTTACCTCCTTCTTCCAAGCAGACAATTGTAACTCTCTTGTTTTTGTTTTTTGAAAATGTCTCCTTTATGTAGCTCAGGCTGACTTTAAATTCACGTTCCTCTTGCCTCTGCTGCAGGGTGCCAGGATTTAAGGTATGTGCCATTGTGCTCAGCCTTCCTACTAATTTTTGTATTTTCTCAGACTGTCCAATTAAAATAACTAACACCTTGACTTGACATCACATCCCCATCACCTATTAGTCTATCTCTCTTCTCTATAATTACTCACAAATTGTTGAACTTTCCTGTGTCTATTTTTATTCCCTTACTGCTCACACAACAAACCCCAATTTGATTCGCATCCTTCTCACGCTACCAAATCAGCTCTCATTAATACCAATTGCCCCCACATAACTATATCTCCCAACAGTTTCTTCCCTCTTAGGTGATCTGTAATTAGCTGTAGACACTGCTTGCCACTCCCTTCTTCTGGCTCTTTAATTAAAGTGCACTTTCCTGGTCACTCTTTAAACTTCTTTACCAGAACTTTGCTTCTACCAACCATTCTGTGTTTCTTCACATGGGTATAGACTTTGGTAAATATAAGTTTAATTTTTTTAAAAATACGTGGGACTACATAAAGCCAAACTGATAACACTTTCTAGTGTGCTTCTAAGGTATGTAAATGTAATACTCATGACAAGTGTAACACAAAGGCTGGTGGAGGGGAGGTTAATGGACCTGAGTGGTTTCAAAGCTCTACATTTTTCATGAAGTGGTTCCATATTAACTCTAAGTAAACTGAGACATTAAGGATGTATATTGTGATCTCTGGGAAACCATTAAAAATAATTCAGAGACAAAGCTTTAAAACCAATAAGAAAAAAAAAATGGAGTTTGAAAATATTCAAATAACCCCAAAGAAAGCCAGACAGAGAACAGAGGTGCCAATAATGGAGGAGACTGATAAAAAAAAAAAAAAAGACTACAAAGGTAGCAAACATATGCACAAATATATTAAATATTCATTTTAATGATCCAATTTATCAGTCTTTGCCTGTATGAATCAGTCTCTAAGTGGTGCAGCTGAGACTCATAGTCAGGATTAACTTCAAAGCACATCTTCACAGCTAATGTGTTACTGATGCATCCTAGCATCCGAGTTTCAGGAGATCTCAACCATCAGCTCCACACAGAGAGGGCTGTGTGGGAAATCTAGAAAAGAGAAATTCCCAGACTCCCTTCTAATAAAAGAAATCCCAAGTGGCCCCAAAAGCCTATAGCATCGAGTCACACTAGGGCGTGCTCTTGTCCTTTGGGTTAACTTGCTCATTGCCCCAGTGGGTGATCTAAAGGTCTGTATTCTGAACACAGAGGATCACAACATGGAGTTTTCTCTCAGGCAGATTCAGGAGAACAGGAACTGGATGAAGCTGCTATTTGCCTAGGGCAACACCAGCCTCACTGTAATCATTGTTTCTGGAGCTATTCACACACTTTAGCTCAAGTTCAATTAGGACAGTGAGTTTCTTTCAGAGCACTGACTCTACACTGATTGATTTTTGGTCAGAATCCAAATTAATCAATGAACCACATGTATATTGAAATTCCCTGCAACTTCTTGGCCTTCTTCCTCCATCCTCATACTACCTCCTGCAACATATGCCATCTACTCCTAGGTTCCATTCTGTTAAACTAATTAACAGTCAGCCTAGGACTTCCAATTTCTCTTCTCTCCCCAAATCCTCCAGTGACCCTGGATCTTGTTTCCATGGGAACAATTAGCATTTGTTCCTATGACTTTTCATTTGACTTCCTTACCAGTAACTTACACAGGCAATTATGACTTTTACCCTACCTCCCAAGCCCTACACACCTCTTCACAGAGAATTGATCTAAGGTCATCAAGTGTGTCCATGTTGCTAAGGAACACAATAGATGGTTTTTATTCAGTATGCCTCTGCAGTATTGGCACTGCTGAGCACTTTCCTTCCCCTCAGCTTCCCTTTTACTTATTCTCCTGGTTTATTTTCTACTCCGATTGCACCCTTCCAATCTGCTTTATAAGCTCCTTTTGCCTTTATCAGTCAATTAACTGTTGGTATTTATTTGGACTGCCTTAGAGTCTCTGCTTTGATCAACATACACGATGTTTTGACATGGCTACAATTGCCTACTGCTGTGGCTTCAAATGTGGCTTCCAAACTGAATGTACTGGAAATTTGATCCCTTATACAGAGATGTTCGGGGGTAGGACCTTTAAGAATGGTTAGGATATGGAGCTGGAGAGATGGCTCAGCAGTTAAGAACACTGGCTGCTCTTCCAGAGGACCCAGGTTCAATTCCCAGCACCCACATGGCAGCTCATAACTGTCTATAACCCAAATCAAAGTGATTTGACACCCTCATAAATACTTACATGCAGGCAAAACACCAATGTATTTAAAATAAAATTTAAAATAAAAAAGAATGTTTAAAATGCCTAAGATCTACCCTCACAAATGTATTAAGTCCATTATCATTGAGTGGTCTCTTTGAAAGGGTACACATTCCCTCTCAGTGTCCTCCTCTTTGCCCAGCTTCTCTGAGGTTGTGGATTGTAGCCTGGTTTGTGTCTAATATTCACTTATGAGTGAATACATATTGTGTTTGTCTTTCTGGGTCTGGGTTACCTCACTCAGGATGATTTTTTCTAGTTCCATACATTTACCTACAAATTTCATGATGTCATTGTTTGTTTGTTTTTTTTTAACCTCTGTATAATACTCCATTGTATAAACGTACCACATTTTCTTTATCGATTCTTTAGTTGAGGGGCATCTAGGTTGTTCCTAAGTTCTGGCTATTACAAATAATGCTGCTATGAACATAATTGAGCAAATGTCCTTCTGGTGTGGTTGAGCATGATTTGGGTTTATGCCCAGGAGTGGTATTGCTGGGTCTTGAGTAGGTTGATTCCCAATTTTCTGATTTCCAAAGTGGCTGTATGGATCACCCCAGCAAGGGGGGAGGGTTAAGATCTCCTGGGTAAACTAGGATGAGGGAATGAAGGGGAGAGGATGGGAGGTGGAAATATGAGGGTTTGAGTTGGGGGAGAGACAGGGAGGAAGAGTGATGAAAGTGATATCTTGAGTTTACCATTAAGGGAATGGGGAGAAATCTGCAGCTAGGGAAAACCCCATGAACTCACAAGATTGTCCCCAGCTAAGATTCATAACAATGATGGAGAAGGTGTTTGAACTAGCCTTCCCCCTGCACTCGGATTGACATCTACCCTAATTGTCATCGTAGAACCTACATCCAGTAACTGATGGAAGCAGATGCAGAGATCCACAGCCAAGCACTTGGTGAAGATCCTGGAGTTCAGTTGAAGAAAGAGAGGAAGGAATATAAGAACAAGTGGGGTCAGGATCATGATGGGGAAAAAAAACACAGAGATAGCTGACCCAAGCTAGTGGGAGCTCATGGACTCTGGACTGACAGCTGGGGAGCCTACATGGAACCCAACTAGGCCCTCTGAATGTGGGTGAAAGTTGTATGGCTTGATGTGTTTGTGGGTCCCCTGGCAATGGGACCAGGACTTATCCTGTGTGCAGGAACTGGCTTTGTAGAGCCCATTCCCTATGGTGTGATGCCTTACTCAGCCTTGATGCAAGGAGAAGGGGCTAGGTCCTGCCCCAACTTGGTATGCCTGCCTGTATTGACTACCCAAGAGAGGTCTTACCCTCTATGAGGGGATGGTGGTGGGATGGGAGTAGGTGGGGAGGGAGGGGCTTTCTTTTTCTCTCTCTTGCTCTCTCTCCACACTTCAATATCATGATGGATTACCAGAAAATCCTGTACCTCTAGTTTTGCTCCAACTTAAATTCATCTTTCACATTGCCACCAAAGTCATCTTGGTCATATTCACATCATTAAGCCTTTCAGCAGGTTTCCATTGTGTTAGGGAAAATTCAAAATTCTATAGAGCAAAATGTTGACCCTTAGAATCAAGGGACTCTGTGATTACCTGGGCCTAAAATTTGTATTTGCAAATCACAACAGTGAGTGAATTTAAGTTAATCTCAGTTTCCTTGTCTAGAAAAAGAACATAATAAGAACAAGAAGATAGGCCTAGTACTGTGTTGTAAGCATGTGATAAATTTGCATATAAATAAAACACTTGGGATGGTGTCTAATTAAAAGATTTATCTTCCCTGTTATTCAACAATTGGAATGGGGGAGTAGTTTTTACTAAGTGACAAAAAAAACACAGTAGATAATAGCGACAACAAAATAGACAAGGTTCTAGCCCTGGGGGAACTGATTTACAATGCAGCCACATTTCTCCCTTGTTCTGTTGGCCTCCCGCTATATGCTGCTTCTCATGCTGTTTTTCTCTACTCTTGGACATCATCCTTTGTTCTTCCTGTCTCAGAAAACAATCTCTCCCAGTCATCCCTTGGCTGTATAACTCTGCTTTCTTCCAATTTGGGCCTCAAAGTCAGTTCCAAAAATGCCAGAACTAGATGAGATGCCCTTTATTTCTTAGCTTTCCCTCATGTTAGCTCATTTTATCTACTTATATATGTACATCTCAATGCTCTAAACACCAAACACTGGAATTTGTAAGTCCAGTTTACCGGTATTTTCTCAATATCAAACATGTGTCTGACACATTTAGGCAACAAATGTATATTAATAAAAAAAATAAGAGACTTAGTAGATACCACAGATACTTTTGTCACAACGGCATTGGGGTGGTGGTTTATAGGTGGGTACTTACAATTAAACTCATTGTCACCTTGTGTCTTGTATCTATAACCTAAAATGTCTTTAACATCTGAAATCATCAACAAGAATCTTTGACTTGTATACTTGGAAAATAAAAATGCATTAACATATGTAGAAGACTTCTAGCAGCTATTACTTGAACTTGTAACTATGTACACTTACTGTCATTCTGCTTTGTAATAATGGAAAGACTTGAATAAAGACTCACAAGAGTAATCAATGCTGGCCGAATTATTTAAAGAAAAAAAAAATTATCATGTAACCTGAGATACTGGCATCATACCTTAAAGTAGAACCCTAAGTGTACTCCATCTTATTGAAGAAATGTTTACATGACTCTCTCCTAAGAACAATTAATGTCATAGATCTACACAGCATTGTAAGAGAGAGTAATAAGCTATGCCACTCAGGAGAGTTTCAGAAATAATTAGAAACATTAGTGTGCTGTCTGATGAGAAATTCACTTGGCCATCAAAGAAACATACTAAGGCCAGCAGTGATCACTCTGCCAAAAGTTGACAAACATTCTCAGCCAAGTTCTGGCATCCATCAAGTTTTGCAGCTGCAAAGATACTTCAATATTTTGAAAGATGTACTCACATATGGCAAGTCCTTCTGACTCCAATAAACTCCCGAACAGCATTACAACTGAATTGTGTTATGGTGCACAAATCCCTCTCATCAAGAAAAATCATCCCAAGATGACCAATAGTTAAAATAACAAATAATAGAGATAATCTTCATAATCCCCTCTATTCTCTTGCAACCCACTTCCCTCTGTGGATGGAGTAGTATAGCATGAATCTTAAAAGGTCTTATAATAAAAACAAACCCAAGTCCAGTTATTGGAGTGAACACTGGAAGATCAGAGAAGCAGAACAAGCCACAGCTTCCTCATCTCGCCAATCCCTTAGCTGATCCTGTTTCCTCAGACTAGAAGCCTCTGAGTCCTCATCCAAACAGATCACAGCTGAACTGCTGCTCAAAAGCCTAAAAGCTTAAGCAGTCTCTAGTTCCTGGTTTTCATGCCTTAAATATCTTTCTGCTTCCTGCCATCACTTCCTGGGATTAAAGGTTCTTGTTACCATGCCTAGCTGTTTCCAGTGTGGCTTTGAACTCACGGAGATCCAGATGGATCTCTGCCTCTGGAATGCTAGGATTAAAGGCATGTGTGCCACCATTTTCTGGCCTCTATATCTAGTGGCTGTTCTGTTCTCTGACCCCAGATAGGTTTATTAGGGTGCACAATATTTTCGGGAACACAATATCACCACATTTCCCCTTTTTTGACTAAAATTTTAAAAAGCTTATAACTAATACAAGAAAAACTATATCTAATAAGTATATACAATATCTACAGTCAAGAATTACATTAACAATGTCTAGTCCATTAACATTTGACAGATTCAGACAAAAAACTCCATTATATATAAACAATGTCCAGTCCAGTAACATTTGATAAACTCAGACAAAAATTTTCATTACTTCTCCTATTTAAAACAAGTATTTCCTTTTTAAAAGTAGATTCAATAATCTCCCTTTTTATCTTATCATATCCATATTCTCTTTTTTTCTTTTCATAATAGATTCAATAATCTACATTTTGTCATTTTTACATCTCCCCCTTTTTCTTTTAGAGTAGATTCAATGATCTACCTCAAATCTATATTCTCTTTTTTTCTTTTTTAAACAAAAACTCTGAATCTAATCTCCTTGTTCAGCTTTTTTCCTGACCATTAACAATTAACAACTTGTGACCAACCATCATAAACAATGACAATATCCATAACTTATTAAACAACCAAAAACCTCCCAACACACCTCTTGGGAATGTGGGTGTCATTTTCTTAAAATTATTTCCTGCTTTCTGGGGGTGAAGACACCTTTAGGGAATCCAGAAAAGAAAATTTTTTGGGCTAATTGTCAAGTCCTGAGTGAGTTAGTTGTATCATTTGTCCAGTATCTGCATAATGGGAAAATGTAGGGCTTGTCTCAAGTCCTTGCTCGAGTTGTCTATGAATCTGAGTCATCTCAGCTAGCCATCTCGAAATTGTCCTGAGCAGTTTGTAGTTCAAAGTCGATATTTCCGTGGTGTTAATCAGCTTAATGGCTTTATCATAGTCCTTGTGGAATCATCGTTGTGGGGTCCCATCATCCTTTTGAAGATTTCAAAGTTGCTGTTAGGTATGGTCATAGTTCCCTGAAGATTTTTTTTATGCCTCCTCTGTAGTTTGGAGCAATCACAGTCTGATAAATGCCTGTCTCTTGGAACCATGAACGTTCTTCCCTAAAAGAGAAAATCTTCACAGCAATTTCTCCTCACCATTTGTCTTGCCAAACTTTTCCAAACTGACCTTTGCCGATGCTTTCTTGTGACAAGATGGTCCTGGCAATTGTTGTCTGAACAAGCAGCAGTAAACCCTTTGTCCCAGGTAGCAGCATCATGGCATTCACCAACATGATGAGAAGAAGCCAGTAACTCTGAGCAGCAGCCATTGCCTCCATGGTCCCACTGCCACCGTTTGTGGCTCGGCCACAGCCACAGCTTCTTCTTAGCAAGCCTCTCAGGCTGCCCTCCAACTCGGGATCTTCCTGCCTCTCCCTACTTCAGCAAATCCTACCAGCATACCACCACAACCAGCAATGTGTAGCTCAGGTCTGAGCTGGGGCCTGCAAGGCCACAGGCAAGCGGCTTTTTCATGAATTTGTAACACAATAGTTGGGTGCCAAATGTAGCACAAATCTTAAAAGGACTTATTAATAAAATCAAACCCAGGGCCAGGCATTAGGATGAATGCTGGAAGATCACAGAAGCAGAACAAGCCACAGCTTCCTCACCTCGCCAATTCCTCATATTTTGAGGAACACAATATCACCACCGAGTAGAAAGATAATGTTAGAGCACAAGAAACCCTTTACAGTTGAAAAAATAGATTCTCTGCCCTGGGTGGAGGCATAACATTCCAATTGGGCCAGTTCAATCACCTTATCAAGGGAATATTCCTAGGAAAGCTGGCTAACCATAAACTGTGCTAAAGAAATAGGCAAAATAGTTCTACCTACCTACCAGGTTGTAGCCATATAGCCTCCTAAGTCTGCATATCTTTTTCAGAAAAGTATAACATTAGCTCTTCTTTCTCTCTTTTCTAAACATGCTTTATGTCTTACTTTTCTATTGCTGGAATAAAACACCATGGTCAAGTTAACTCACAAAAGAAAAACATTTCTTGGGGATTACAGTTTCAGAGGGCTAGAGTTCATGAGCATCATCGCAGGGAGCACAGCAACAGACCAACAGGCATGGCACTGGAGCAGTAGTTGAGAGCTTACATCTTGATCCACAAGCATGAAGCAGAGAAAGAAACACTGGGAATGGCACCATTTCAGAGCCCATCCCTAGCAACGGACCTCCTCCAACAAAGCTACACCACCTAATCCTTCCCAAAACAGTTCCAGCAACTGGGGACCAAGTATTCAAATGTATGAGCCTCTGAGGGCCATTCCTCAAACTACTACACTTTCCTTAACACTTTAGAGTTCCTCTACACTTGGTGTTTCTTTACTCTTTCCCTAAAGCCTCCCTGCCTACCACATACTGCTTATGTACCATGTTCCCAACCTCCATGCAAGTTTAAAATGGCCTGACATTTTCCCTTTTCTCCACCTCTGGACAGCAACTGTTGTTTACAGTTGATCTACTCTGGGTTCTTATTTTTTTCCTTTAAATTCTGATAAATTGTCCTTGAGCTTCTGTTTGAGTCCTTTCATAAATTCTCTTATAAATGAGACTAAGAATCCCAAGAAGGAACTTCAATTTCCCCTGTATCAATAACTGTTCTGGGAATCTGAAATTAGACTCACAACAACCTGAGAAAACTTACTGTGAGTGAATTATTTGCTACAGCAAGAATCCTTCAGGCTCCTTCCTACACAGCTTTTACATCTTTGGGCAACTCATTTCCCCTCTGGAGACTTTTGTCATTCCATCTAAAAGAAGAAAGGTTGGCTTAAATGCATCTTTCCCAAAGTCCTACCATACCATAAAAATATATGACTCAGTAGAACTCAGCACATACAGAGGTCATGCCTTTGAGTATGGACCATCAGATCTATTAAGTTCTATATTCCCTACACCTACAGTCCAAAGGAATGTAATTCAAGAAATCTTACAGGGCTGTGGGTAGTTTCAGAGATTTTGAAACCACTTTGAATTACTTCACAAAACCAAAAATATTCTTGTGATAATGTCCCCACATTTTTTTAGCATTTGTTTTATCAGTTTACTATTTGAGATTATAGTATAATTATATCATTTCCCCATTTTTCTCCATTCAAATCCTTCCATATACTCCTACTTGCTCTCTTTCAAATTCATGGACTCCTTTTTCATTAATTATTTGTGTGTGTGTGTGTGTGTGTGTGTGTGTGTGTGTGTGTGTGTGTATGTGTGTGTTCCTAAACCTGCTAAGCCTGTATAACGTTACTTGTATGTATATATCTTCAGGGCTGACAATTTGATATTGGATAACTAATTGGTTTGCTCTTCCCTAAGGAAAACTATTTCTCCTGCATTTGGCATTCCTTAGTTCCCTGTTGCTCTCTGTGTAAGGTTAAGGCCTCATGAGCCTTCCCCAGTCCACAATAGCATGTCTATTGGTGCTGTTCTTATTCAGCTAATGTTCCGCAGTCATCTTGGTGAGACTTTATGGGTGTAGCTTCTGACAGGATACCTATGAACCACAATAATGACCAGAATAACAAAATAACCTTAAGGCTGCAGTAGTGGCACACATACATGAGCAGTAAACAACAGCTCTCTAATTGGACATAAGACCCTCTCAAAAAGATGGAAATCATGCCTGGTACTAGAAACATAGAAAACTACCCAAGGCTAGTGAAGTCATAAATCTTGAGGAGAATATACAACCACCACTCTATTAAACCAGCATAATGCATAACTACATTCTAAATGTTTGTACTTATACCCACAGAGAGGAGTCAAGGAAGCTTTTTCTTTTTCTTTTTTCCTTTTTCTTTTCTTTTCTTTTTTTTTAATAACAGGAGACCAATCCACAACCAATCAAAATGCCGAGTTATAGAGTCCAGTACCCACAGATACATCTACAATACAACTCCCAGACCTAAGGCTCAGGGATCATTTCAGAAGAGGGAGAGGAAAGATTGTAAGAGCCAGAAGATCAGAAAGTTTGCTGTCATTAGTTTGTTGTTTTTCCTTTTACTCTGTATTTCTGCATTGAAATAGTTTTGCCTTCAAAAAGAGGGTCCAGAGCTTTTTTCTTGGCTTTTTTTTTTTAAAGATGCCATTCCTGTCCCACTTTGACTATGGTAGATCTCATTTAGTGACTTGGATTTGGCAAAAATTTCTTTATCTGTTTTCATTTTTGAAAGCTTAATTTTTTTCTGACTTTCCAAATCAAATCTATGAATGCTCAGCACATGAACATTTAAATGGTGCTGAAAAGATCCCAGAAAATATCTCCTTGAACTCTTTAGTTATATAAGGATTTCAAATGTGTTGTTTAAAAGAACCAATGCAACATTCATTAATAAAAGGACTAGCCTGACATGTCACAAAATAGCTCACTGCCTATTATTGCCCTAATGGCCCTGACACTTAATGTCACAATGGAAAGTTGTGTGGTGACTTAGTCTCTACTACTTTTTCCAATCATTTTCTGAATTCCTATAAGAATTATCATATCTGAAACATAGTATCAAACTTTGTCTGGAACTTTTTTTTCTTACTATGCTTTTTTACTAGATAAAAAAATGAGAGTATTTTATATATACTGCAGGATTCAGCAAGTAAGTAAATGGGTTGCTGTGTGAGCCAGATCTCACTGTGAAAAAAAGGAACTGCAAGAAGGAATGTGAGATGACAAGTTTTGGATTGGAAGTATCAATATTGTAGCTGAATGCAATGGGTTTGCATCTCGGTAAGTACAAAGCTAAAAACAATCACAACTAAGAAATAAAACAGTAGAGAAGGATTTATTAGAACCATAGTTCATAAGAGGAGAAAGGAAGTTATTTCCAAAGCAATGACCTTCCCAAAGAAAGGAATCCTAGAGATTTTATGTGTATATACATTCATATAGGAAAGCACTTTAAGGATGCACATATTTCCAAGCATATCCAGTCAGTTAAGGATCATGTTTCTAAGCATCCTAGGTTTATGTTCATAATTCAAGGAAAGGGTGGTGAAAATGCTTTTAGTCATGCTTAGCTCAAGGTCATACCACAAGTATTCAAAATGTTAAACCAGAGTACAGAACACCTTGGGGACATAAGCAGTTTGTATATTAAAGATGGCAAACAGGAACACCTGGGAGTTCACTCAGTTCTGTACACTAAGTTTTATCTGAAAATTGAGGATACTTTGAAGGTACATTAATGTAGGAATTTTTACCCAAATGTTACTGTCTATCTTAGTGACATCCTGGCTCTAATAACTACAGTAGCTCTATGTCATGTGTAAATACTTGTGCTGGCTAATTTTATGTCAACTTGACACAAGCTAGAGTCATTTTGAAAGAGGGAACCTCAATTGAGAAAATGCTCTAAGCACATTGGCCTGTGGGCAAGACGTTGGTGCATTTTCTTGACTGATTAATATGGGAGGGTCCAGCTCACTATGTGCAGTGCCAACCTAGACAGTTGGTTCTGAATACTATAAGAAATCAGGATGAGGGCACCAGGAGGAGCACACCAATAAGTAGTGCTCCTTCATGGCTTCTGCTTCAGTTTCTGCCTCCAGATTCCTACTTTGAGTTCCTGCCCTGACTTTCATGGATAATGAACTGACTACAAGCTATAAGATGAAATAAACCCTTTCCTCCCCCAAGTTACTTTGGTTATGCTGTTTATCACTGTACTAGAAACCAAGCTATGGCAACTATGGGGTGGGGAGAGGAAGAAGATTAATCCAGATACAGAGAGGGAAAGACAATGATAAAAATGTCAACTGGGTGGTATAGACAAAATCAACAGATTTAGAAAGGCATCATCTCATAGACATCATAGGAAAGATGGGCTTAGGAAAGACTTTTCAACTGATATTAGCTACATGGGGTGGGGGGATAAATAAAAACAAGCTATTTGCATGGTCTTAAATGGCTCTTGTAGGTAGAGTTTTCCTGCCTGGCCCACAGTCAGGACAAATCTCTCTCACCCGCTAGTCCCACAGCCGCTCAGACACAACCAAGTAAACACAGAGACTTATATTGCTTACAAACTGTATAGCCGTACCAGGCTTCTTGCTAACTGTTCTTATATCTTAAATTAATCCATTTCTATAAATCTATACCTTGCCACATGGCTCATGGCTTACCAGCATCTTCACATGCTGCTAGTCATGGCGGTGGCTGGCACTGTCTCTGACTCAGCCTTCTACTTCCCAGAATTCTTCTCCTCCTTGTCCCGTCTATACTTCCTCCTGCCTGAGTACTGGCCAATCAGTGTTTTATTTACTAACCAATCAGAGCAACACATTTGCCATACAGAACATCCCACAGCAGGCTCTCCTATATTTTATTCACCAGTTTCAAGGACAAAATAGTATACCATGAATAAACATATGACATTTTGACCAGTTCAATAAAATCAATATTATCAGGGTTGGTGAAGTGACTCAGCAGGTAAAGGTGCCTGCATCAAGCCTAACCACCTGAGTTCTATCTCCAGGACCCACATGGTGGGAAGAACTCTGCTTCCAAAAGTTGTCCAGTGAGAGTACCCAAACATGTTCTTCTGGATGTACTTTTCTAACATAGACTCATACTCTTTCTGAAAGATAGGGTGTCTCTTGATTCTAATTATGGGAAACCAACTGAAGCACATTCCACAAAGAAAAAAAAAACAATTGAATGTTTAAAAAAAATGCCAATATCATGAAAAGGAACTAAGTATAAGAAACCATACAGATTACAGAAGACTAGAAAGACATGACAAGTACATGCAGTATTTATGATTTGACTGAATTCTGTGCAGGAGTGACAAAAGCTGTACATGTACATTAATAAATCAACTGATAAAAGTAGAATGCAGATCATAAATTAGATGAAAGTATTTTATCAATATTAAATTTCCTGAACTTAATAACTATTCTATGGTCATAGAAAAAGAATTTCCTGTTCAAGGGAAAGGTATTTTGAATAATTAAGGGATAACAGGACATGCTCTCAAATAATTCTTTAAAAAATTTGTTCCTACAAATGCCCTATCACTTAGCAAGCCGGATCTCTGTGTGTTCAAGGCCACACTAGCGAACAGAGGCAAGCATGGTGACACACACCCCTAAACCCAGTATCAACCATAGAGTTCTGAAGGCCTGTACAGACAGGAAGTGACAGAGCCAGGAAGAGGAAGTGATGTAGCTAGACAGAGAGCAAATCAGATGGCAGAACAGCAAGGCATAGAAGCCTGGGTAGACAGGAAGTTGCTCTTTAAGGAAGCTATAGTGTTGGTGACATAACGTTAGCTCGTGGTTTGTTGTATTCCCCTGAACTTTCTCTCAGGCTTTAACCCAAATTTCTGGCTCTGTGTTTTTTATTTATTAAGACCATTTAGAAATTCATCTACAGTACATACATGCACATATACCTGCACACATACATATACTCACACATAAATATACACACAGACACAAAAACTATCTGGGAAAAACGGGGTATTTTTTATTCATAACCTGAAGCATGGCTACCATCAAAGAAAATAACTGATAAATTTGATTTCTTATAAATTTTAAAATTTCTCCACCACAAACTTCGAAAAGGAAGATTTAATAAACTACTTTTTTACTATGAACAGCTTATAATGCAGACCTTTTCAGATTCATTTCTACATGAACATTTATATTAGCATGTGCATACACATAAATTACATGTATGTACATAAAGTACTTAAAATGAAGTGCTTGTGGATAATAATTTCATAGTTGCATAGACTAAAGAAAAAAATGAAAGACAAATAACAAATTATGACTTAAATGTTTAGTTTCTCTCTCTCTCTCTCTCTCACTCTTTTTTTTTTTTTTTTTTTTTTTTTTTTTTTTGGTTTTTTGAGACAAGGTTTCTCTGTGTAGCTTTTCACCTTTCCTGGAACTCACTCTGTAGCCCAGGTTGGCCTCGAATTCACAGAGATCTGCCTGCCTCTGCCTCCTGAGTGCTGGGATTAAGTTTTTTCTCATTTTTAAAGTACAATTAATGTGTCTATATAAAGAATAAAAAGCCAAGATTTTTTTAAATTGGAAAATAGTTTCATTAAAAAATTAAAAAAAAATTTGTTCCTACAAATGTTTATAGGGACATACACAGAGAGAGAGATACATAAAGAAAATATGTTTACATAAATATTCACCAGCCTTTCTCTGAGAGAAAGAAGATAATAAAATCAAATGTGATATTAAACATTCGTGAGGGGTGAAGTTAGGTATAGTGCAATCAGAAGTTTTCTAGATGATTCTTGCCACTCTCCTGTAAGTTTGAAATCAACTCAAGACAAAAAGTAGAAAAAATGTGCTAGTGTTGATAGTCATCCTAATTTTGAGTGACATGCAGATCCCTTTTTAAAACACTTTGCTCATAAAAACAATTTATTAGAAAATGCTTTTTACTCAAGTGCATTTGTTTTCCTCGCTTTAAAGGAATGATGACAAGTGATGTGGGAAGCAACTAGCTTCAAAGCATTTCATTAACACTAAAAGGAAGCCATCTATGACAGTGCTAACCTACAATCTCAGCATTCAGAAGGCTGAGGCAAGAGGATTGCCACAAGTTTGTGACTGACTTTGTCAATAGGGGGATGCAAGATGGTTTAGGGTTAAGAGTTCTTGCTTCTCCCCCAGCACCCACATGGCAATGCACAACCATCCACAAATCCAGTTCCCAGGGATCTGACACCCATGTCTGACCTCTGGGGGTACCAGGTAGACATCTGGTATAGGCATACATGCAGGAAAACACTCATAGGCATAAAATAAATAAATCTAAAAGAATAATAAGCAAAACCTAAAAAAAAAAGAAAGGGAAGACCACAGCACCAAGTGATAGGAGTTCCAACCACACCCCCACGGTTGTGCATGTCTGGCAAGACACTTAGTCATCTCCGCCTAGTCATTTCCAGGTCATACGTCCTAAGTAACCCATGCCCCATGGCTGCTTATGTGTCCCCAGGAACTGAGTAAGATAACAGCATGGTGACCCATTAATGTAATGCTAGCACCTGGGAGCCTGAGGCAGGATGAAAGTGAGTTCAGGGTCCCACAGCTGCATGATGGGTTCCTGGGCAGTCTGGGATACAGAACAAGATTCTGTCAAAGAAGAAAAAAGAGGCAGAAGAAGAAGGAAGAGGAGGTGGAGGAGGAGAAGTTAAGCCAGGGCAGGAACTCAACACGTGACCCTGGAGACAGGAACTAATGCAGAAGCCTTGGAGAAACACGGCTTATTGGTTTGTTCCTCAGTGCTTGTTCAGCCTCCTTTCTTATGCAGCCCAGGATCAATCTCAGGACCCATGTCAATCAGCCAAGAAAAAAAAATGCCCTACAGACTTGCCTACAGGCAACTGATGGAGGCAGTTTTTCTTGATTGAAGTTCCTCTTCTCGGAGGAACTCACTGACAAACAAAAACAAAGCAACCAGGATACCCAGTAAGTTGCATCAGGACCATTTCGCATCATGTGTCTGAACTTTTCTAAGTATTGATTATGTTGGTCCAGAGAGTGACAACACAGGAAACATGTCTTGTGTTCCCAGCTAACTCTTGCAGGTGTTACTTTCAGACCTATTTTTTTTCATTTACTGACAAATGTGCTTTTTTTTTTCTTCCTGGTAGCCCCATGGAATCAGTCTTACTGTGAGAGAGTGAGAACCAAATTGGATCCCACCATCAGCAGCAACGATTTCATCACTTACACTCTGACTGCTGACTCTTATTCCTGGGGAGGTGGTGAGATAAAGCAACAACTTGCAGATTGATAATCAGCTATTTTCAGACTTAAAAAACTTGTGGCACAACTGATTTGTCAATAAATGCTTGTACTTAATATAAAGCAACTGATGCCCTGATACCCAAACATTGTTTAAAGGTCATTTTGCCTACTGAGTCCTATGTTTATCTTTGTTCACAATAGTTTTCTTTAACTGTCTCATGGAAGGAAGAAATACGACTCAGAATAAAAAAATAAGTGGGGAAATGAGGGTTGCTTTCCTAATTTCTGACTTCAGTGCTTTTGGTCCCTATGCCTCAGAATGGCCAGTTGTAAAATGAGACTAAGGATGTACATAACATGCAGTTTAATGTCTATGACAATGTTCTGTATGATATAAATTCGAAATAGCAATGTGACTACATGATTTTTATTAAATTCATTTAAAATGATACATAAAACAAAATGATACTTATTAATGTGACACTATGTAAGTAATATGACCATTGTGCAATGTTTAAATTAAGATAAATATCTGTCTACTCAAGCATTTACCATTTCTTTATGGTGGAAAAAAATGTCTAAATTGTTCCTTTTAGTTTTTTGAAACATTCAGTATGTCCTTAGTTGGCTTTTTTCAACTTGACACAGGCTAGAATTATCTGGGAAGAAGAGCCTCAACTGAAAAAAAAATGCCTCCATCAGACTGCCTGTAAGCAAATATATAGGGCATTTTCTTGATTAATGACTAATGTGGGAAGTCCCAGCCATGGTGTGGTGTCACTCCTGAACAGGAAATCCTGAGCAAGGCATGGAGGAAAAACCAGTAAGCAGTAGTCCTCCATGTTGTTTGCTTCGGTTCACACCTTAAGATTCCTTCTTGATGCCGGGCGGTGGTGGCGCACGCCTTTAATCCCAGCACTCGGGAGGCAGAGCCAGGCGGATCTCTGTGAGTTCGAGGCCAGCCTGGGCTACCAAGTGAGTTCCAGGACAGGCACCGAAACTACACAGAGAAACCCTGTCTCGAAAAACCAAAAAAAAGATTCCTTCTTGGCATCCCTGATGGACTGTATCCTGTAAGCCAAATAAACCATTTCTTCCCCAACTTGCTTTTGGCCATGGTGTTTATCAAAGCAGTAGAAACCAAACTAAGACAGAAATTGGTACCAGAACACAGTATGTTGTTATCCATATAGTAGCTCTACTAATGCAGTATTGCACCATAGATTCTTACCTATCCATATCTCAGTACTCATTCATCAACCTTTCCCCATCACTTGCCAACTCTACTGGCCCTAGTCTTTGATAACCACTATTTGATTTTTTTTCTCTCTCATACATTGCATCCCAACTACAGTTTCCTCTCCCTCTACTCCTCCCAGTCCCTCCCCCTACCACCCCCCTCTCCCAGACCCACTCTTCCTCCCTTTCCCTTTAAAAAAAGAGCAGGCTTTCCAGAGATATTCACCAAACATGGTATAACAAGTTACAATAAGACTAGGCACAAACCTCATATCAAGGCTGGACAAGCATCTTAGTTTACATAAAATTAACTTTTAAAATTTTCCATTTATTTTGCATGGATATGTGTGCCTGAGTATGTGTTCTGAGACCAAAGTAGTCCAGATACCCTGGAACTGGAGTTGCAGAAGGTTGTGAGCTCCCATGTGGGTACTAGAAATTGAAGCTAGGTCCTCTATAAGAGCAGCAAGTGCTCTTACCAACCACACCATTTCTCCAGCCCCAAGATGAACTTTAATATATGCTACATATGAGTGAGATTACATGGTAATGGTACTTGACTTTTCTATTTGCCTTATTTCATTTAACTATGATTTCCATTTACATTTATGATGACAAACAGAATCCTAGTCTACTTAACTATGTGATAGTATCCATTGTGTCTATGTGTCCAATTTTAATCTATTTATCAGCTGAAGGATGATCATGTTGTTCCCATTTCTTTGCTTTCAATAACATTGAATGAACATGGTCATGCAGGTATGTCTTTGATAAACTAATTTGATTAAATAATTTGATTTCCTTTGCAGATATCTCCAGTAAAGGAATTGTTGTGTCTTATTTTTGCTGATTTTAGTTTTTAATAGAACCTCCTGTTTTTGTTCTAATGTTTCTACTCATTTTATATTCCAACAGTTTGCAAGGGTGCCCTTTTTTCGTTGCCAGCATTTTTTATCTTTAGCTTTTTTTGATGATAGTCTTTTCACAGAAGTGAAGTGGTGTTTTATTGTGGCTTTTCAGTTCCCTGGTGATGAATGATGTCGAACATGTTTTCCTGTACCTATTGGGCATTTTTATGTATTCTTTTGAGAAATGTCTGTTTTATCTACCACCTTTTTAAAAACTAGTTTATTTGGCATGTCCCTAATGAATTACTTGTGTTCCTTATATAATCTAGTTATTAACCTTTTGTCAGACACATACTTTGCAAATACTTTCTCCCCTTCTGTAGTGGACATGTATTTTAATTGTCAACTTGCCACAATCTAGAATCACTTGGGAAGAGAGTGTCAAAGAGCCTGGGTTCAGTTAGCCTGTGAGAGTGTCTATGGGGAATTATCACAATTGCCTTAATTGATGTGGGGAGACCCAGCCTGAATGTGGATGTTAACATTCTTTGATTTGAGTCCTTGGACTGTATATCAAGGCATTTCCTCAACTAAAGCTCCTTCCTCTGATGACTCTAGCTTGTGTCAAATTGACACACAATACCAGCATTTACAACTGATCCCTTGTCAACTTGACACACAAACACATCACTATTAAGCCACAATCCTTCCTTCCTTATTCATCCTCAAGATCTCACATTAAAATCATGAATAACTTCAAAGTCCTACAGACTTTACCTGTTCAAACACATTAAAATTTCAATCTCTTTAAAATATCCAATCTCTTTTAAAAGTTCAAGTCTTTCAGCTGTGGGAGCCTTTAAAAATCAAAATTAAATGCCTTCTTCAAGAGGGAAGAACCAGGGCACTGTCACATCCTCAACCAAGCAAAACCAAACTCCGACAGTAGAAGTAACTCAATGTCTGGGATTCACTCATGATCTTCTGGACTCCTCCAAAGAGCTTGGGTCGCTTCTCTAGCTCTGCCGTCTGTAGGACGCACAATTTGTCTTCTAGGCTCCAGATGACTCCATTCCACTGCTGCTACTGTTCTTGGTGGTCTTCCCATGGTACCGGCATCTCCAATATGCTGGGGTCCCTTGCTGCATCTGGGCTACACTTTCACCAATAACCTCTCCTAGGCTCTCTTCATGGTGCCAAACCTCAACTTCTCTGCATGACTCCTTCAATCCTGGGCCTTCAACTGCCACTGAGGCTGCACCTTCACCAATGACCTTTACTGGCCACTCACAGTACCAACCCTCAGCTGCTCTCCATGACCCCTTCATGCCTTCAAAACCAGTACCACCTGGGTAACGCTTATATGTTACCAAGTCTGGCTACAATCTTGGCCACCCCTGAATCACATCTTCTCTGTGCTCTCAGGAAACAATTCCCAGAAGATTTAACCCCAGTGATGTTGGTCTCTTTTTAATCACTCCTAATTTCTTAGGTCCAGCCAACCAGCATCAAGTAGCCCAGAAAAGCAAATTTTGCTTTAGTAGTTGTCTAATCTTATTAATCACAGCTGATTTTTCAGCCCCAGCTAACCAGAATCACAGGATTGCTTTAGTAGTTCTGATATCTTGTTAATCACAGCTGATTCTTCAGCCTCAGCAAACCAGAACCATGGGATCTTAATTCAAGAGAGCAAATGGCCCTGGTAGAGTATTTAATATTTCCTCTGAAATTTCACAAGTCAGGCCTCCATCTTCTGCACTGCTCTTAACATTATTATCTTCCAAGTTCCACAGAACATCCGACTAAGGTCTCAACACTCAATGGCTCTTCTAGGCCAAAGTTCCAAAGTCCTTCCAAAATCCTCCCCAAAACATGGTCAGGTCTGTCACAGCAATACCCCACTACACTGGTACCAATTTGTCTTAGTTAGGGTTTCTGCTGATGCAATACTGTGACCAAAAGGCAAGTTGGGGAGGAAAGGAATTATTAGGCTGACACTTCACCATTGCTATTCATCACTAAAGGAAGTCAGGACAGGAACTCGAACAGGGCAGGATCCTGGAGGCAGGAGCTGATGCAGAGGCCACAGAGGGAAGCTGTTTACTGGCTTGCCTCACATGGCTTGCACAGCCCACCTTCTTATAGAACCCCGGGCCACCAGTCCAGGGATGGCACCACCCACCATGGGATGGGCCCTCCCTCATTGATCACTAACTGAAAAAATGCCTTACAGCTGGATCGCATCAAGGCATTTCCTCATCTGAGGCTCCTTCCTCTGATGACTCTAGCTTGTGTCAAGTTGACACACAAAACCAGCCAGTAAAAGTAGAGAAATCTAGCTGAGCATTAAGTATGCATGCATTCATTTATCTCTGCTCTGGACTGGGATGTGACTAGGTGCTTTATGTTCCTGCCTTTTCCCCACAATGAAAGACTTAAGCCTGGAATTGCAAGCCCCATAAGCCCTTTCTCCCCTAAGTTTCTTTTGGTCCAGATATCTGAACACAGCCATACAAATGAAGCTCGGGGTTCAGGTTGTCTTTTCACGCTGTCCATTGTTTCCTCTGCTATGCTGAAACTTCTTAGTTTGTCTAATTTTGCTTTTGTTTCCTGTACTTTGAGGGTCTTGTCCCCAAAAATACAAACAAACCAAAATCCTCTAAATCTCTTCCCCGAATCCTTGCCATTCCATGTGTCTCAACGCATTTTCAATATATTTTCTTATAATAATCTCAATAGTCTCAGATCTTACCTTTAAATCATTAATATAATTTGATACATTTTGAGCTGAGGTTTGTCTGGTGAGAAATAAGGATCTTGTTTTATTTTTCTTTACATGGTCAGGGAGTTTATCCAACACTCCTAAAAAGACTATCCTTTCTCCAACGTATGTCTCAGCACCTCCACTAAAACCAAGTTGGCTACAAATGCACTGGCATCTAGTCTCTATTCTGTCTCACTGATCCATTTGTCTGAATTTACATCAGCCCCATGATGATTTGAATACTGCAAGACTAAGAACAAAACTGCAGGACTCAAAAAAGCCCACACCAAACCTGAGCTGATTCGTAGATATGAAAGTGATATGCCTTGAACACACCAAAGGTGTTTAAGCCCAAGGAAAATGTGTAATATGATACTTGAACCCCCTGATGTGAGAAGTAGATGTATCAGCTTTCTACAAATACTACTGAGAATGCAGCTGCTTAATACAGGTAACAGAAGACATGGTGAGAAATAAGACAACAGAAGCAGAGGCTGAGGCAATGTGTTTAAAACCTTAGGAAGGGCATCAGGAGGCAAGGAATACAAGTGGTCACCAGAAGCTTCAAAAGGCAATATGTATACACAGTTTTTCCTCAAGGCCCCCAGAAAAGACACAGCTGCAATCACACCTTCTATTCAGCCTTTAAGACCTGAGTTAGATTTCGGCTGCAAACTTGATGAATTTGCATAGTTCAAAGTCACTGAATTTGTGGCAACTTATTTAATTAGAGTAGGAAATGAACATAAGCAGAATTAATTTCCTTGCCTTTTTTGTCTTTTAAAAGCCACCTACATTCCTTGGTGCCAAGTCCCTTCCTCCATTTTCAAAGTCAGCAATACTGAATCTCTATCCAGTTGCCTTGTCCATCAAACCATCTTTTCATAGTTTCAGCCAGAAGAGGTTTTCCTGAACTTAAGAACTCATTAGATTGGTCCCACCAAGATAACCAGTACAACATCTGATGTAAAGCTCTTTGACTATTTCCACATGTGCAATGTCTCTTTTGACATGAAAGGTAATTTATTCACAAGTTTCTGAGACTAAAACATGAGCCTCTTCCAGGGGCCCTTGTTCTCCATACCAGAGGAGTTTCAGACTTTATGTACTCCATCAACTCTCTAGAAATGTTACTTTAGAGGGAAAACATTTTCATTGGGTCTAGAGAAATGGCTCAGCGGTTAAGAATGCACAATGACGTGAAAATGATAGTGCACACCTCTAATCACAGCCCTTAGGAGGCAGAAAGCAGGTGAATCTGTGAGTCTGAGGCCAACCTAGTCTACATAGCAAGTTCTAGGCCAATCAACGCTACATAGTGAAATCCTGTCTCCCCACCTCCCATAAAAAAATGAGTGTATAATGTTCTTATAGAAGATCCAAGTTCAGTTCTTAGCACCCATGTCTTGTGGCTCACAACTGCTTGCAATTATAGCTCTATTGGAACTGATTCTGGCCTCTAAGGGCACTGCATTCACCCACACAAACACATTCACTCACACTCACACACACACACACACACACACACACACACACACACACACACACTTTTTGATTTTTTTTAAATGCTTTCAACTCTTCAGGTAATGTTTTTATATGTATAATTATTAAAGCATTGCTAAAATTGAAACTCAACAATTCCCCCCCCAATGTATAATTGTAGCTTATAAAAAAAAGAAAACTTTATAAACCCTAAGACTACCCTATACTACCTTAAAATGCCCCTTGGGGACATAGTGATTTCTAGCTTATTATTTTGAGAAAGTTCAGCCTACACCAGAGTTGCTCTGAAAATTTTCTCTATTGTAAAAGGAATTTATGTCTACAAAGAATTTTTTTCATTAGTGATGATATCTGTACCAGGAAACGTGCTGTTCAGAGACAACTTGTAACATTTAACAAAGAAACCTTTATTCATCCTATTTCCCTGCTCCCTCTTGCCATGATATGTCTTCTGCACCACTACCTCATGCTCAGAATGCTATCAAAGTTTCAATCTACTGGCCCTTCTTTGTGAGTGTTGTACTTTGTGAAATTCCTATGTACAAGCACATAATTAAAATTGGTTGTATATCTCTTTTAGCCAGTTCATAGACTAAGAACATCTGCAGGTACTGCAAGTTGAGGAGAGCAATCATACTCACTCCTATATCTCAGATTTGTTCTCTGCTAAACAAATGGATGATTGTGAGAGCATGTTGTAAACTGCAAAGGCTACATAAAGATAAGGGATTGTAGGGGAGGGACAGTAAGGTTCCTATCCAGTCCTCAACCTTAACCAACTATTGATGGATAGCCTCCAGGAGTACTCCAGGGGAGTTTGCTAACTGACCTCTAGTACACACTTTTCTGGGCCGCTTCCTTGATCTTGTTAAACAACTGCTGGCTAGCAAATTCCTATGACCCAGCTATTTTGTAGTATGATGCCCTCCATATCTGTGCCACATTCTAAAGCTGGACACATTGGTTCCACCAAAGAGATTCTATAATCTCTTCAGTCCCCATTGAGGTGAGGCCATACTATACCCACTTAAATGGGCTGATTTCTCCATTTTCTGTCATGTTTGGCCATGTGGCCACAATGGCTAAACTATGAAACACTGGGAGGAAATGGTGATTTGAACGTTGTTCCAGATTCCTTTCCCTTTAGACTGTTGCCAAATCAGAAATCAAGACTGGAACTGATATACCAATGAGATTAGAAATACACATCCTGCACTTGCTGCCCAGATTTCTTGTAAAAAGGCCAGAAAGTCAGTGATGAATGCAGCCTATGCAAAGTGAAGAATCAGTCAACTTAGAAGAGTCAGGTACCATGAATGTGCTACCTCTTACATCATTTCAGCAAGGGAGAGGCCCTGAACCACCAGCATTCTAAAGGCTATGCATCATTGTTAGTGAGATTCTCAGTATCCCATAGCTACATACTTCAGTGTTCTATTGCTTGCTGAATCATTAAGGCAGTTTGAAGCCTGACTATGGCATATGAGCTCGTGTGTCTCACAGGTCCTTTGTAAGTACAAGTCTTTCTGCTGCTGCCTACAGTGCTTCTATCTAAAAAGTAAAGGCAGAAGTCCTGGCCAGTGAACAGAACTGAACTATCCTCTCTCTGTCTCTGAACTAATTACCCATGCTCCAAACCCTTTCTGACATTTTCCCCTCCTTCTTCTCATCTCCCTCCCACTCCTTGTCTTTTCCCTCTGCCAGGCCTCTTCCCAAGTTACTAGACCTTTGTAAATAGACCCTGTGGATTGTTCCTATCAGCTAACCAGATGCACTCTGATTTGTTTGAATATCAGTTAGGCTCAAGTGAGGCACCAGCTAAAATTCTGTTTACAGGCAATTGCAGGTAGTTATAGTCATAAGGTGGGCATGGTACATTGTAGCTAGAGTTTTCCTGCCTTGCCCACAGTCAGGACAAATCTTTGTCACCCGCCAGTCCCACAGCCGCTCAGACCCAACCAAGTAAACACAGAGACTTATATTGCATACAAACTGTATGGCCGTGGCAGGCTTCTTGCTAACTGTTCTTACAGCTTAAATTAATCCATTTCCATAAATCTATACCCTGCCACATGGCTGGTGGCTTACCGGCGACTTCACATGCTGCTGGTCATGGTGGCAGCTGGCAGTGTCTCTCTGCCTCAGCCTTCCGCTTCCCAGAATTCTCCTCTCTCCTTGTCCCACCTACTTCCTGCCTGGCCACTGGCCAATCAGTGTTTTATTTATTGACCAATCAGAGCAACAGATTTGACATACAGACCGTCCCACAGCACTTTTGTAGCTAGAGTTTTCCTGCCTGGCCCACAGTCAGGACAAATCTCTGTCACCCGCCAGTCCCACAGCCGCTCAGACCCAACCAAGTAAACACAGAGACTTATATTGATTACAAACTGTATGGCCGTGGCAGGCTTTTTGCTAACTGTTCTTATAGCTTAAATTAACCCATTTTTATAAATCTATACCTTGCCACATGGCTGGTGGCTTACCAGAGTCTTTACATGTTGCTTCTCCTCTCGGTGGCTGCAGTGTCTCTCTCCTCAGCCTTCTGCTTCCCAGAAATCTCCTCTCTCCTTGTCCCACCTACTTCCTGCCTGGCAACCTACTTCTTGCCTGGTCACTGGCCATCAGTGTTTTATTTATATAAAGCAATATCCACAGCACTTCCCCTTTTTTTCTTTTTTTAAAAAGGAAGGTTTTAACTTTAACATGGTAAAATTACATATAACAAAACAATTATCGAGCAAGATTTACAGTTACAATATTAAAGAAGATGTCCTATCTATCTTATATTTGTGAATTTAAGATTTTATATGTAACTTATCTTTTATTATAACTGAGGAAATTACAACTATCTAGTTTTCAACCACATCAAAGACCTGAGAAGGAACATAATGGTACCTGAGAAATGGTAGATGGATGCAAGCAACTTTCAGGAATCTTGCAAAAGTAGAACAAGACAGCTGGCAGCCTGGACAGTCACCTAATGTTTTTCAGCATTGTTGGTGCATTTAAATTGGCTACAGGCCTAGAGTATCTGACAGACCATTTTTAGAAGCAGGAATTTTGAAAGACCATCTTACCCTGTCTTGGCAGAGTACAGTGGTCGCTTTCCTTGTGTCCCGCTTGTCCAGAAAGGACAGCATTATATTTGTACTGTCAGCCATCAAGGCAAGGACAGTTCTTTGCCCAGTAGGCCATTTTGTGCCAAAAAGACAAACTTCCCAATGGAAATGTCTTAGAAGCCCAACATTCTCTCGGGATCAAATTAGTGCAGCCAGGAGCAATTGTGTCTCATGTCAACAGAATTTTAAGTTATTTAAATGCCATATTCTCTAGGTCTATGAAGTGTTTAAAGATTACCTATCTATCTGAAATATATCTATGTATACCTAGAAGACTTAACTAACATGGCTACAAATATGATTATCATAGATGACTAATTATTAATCTATTTTTTAATTATCCATTACAATTTTAAATGAGTTACATAAACATAATACCTCAAACAAGAATAGAAATATATATATATACAGTATAACAAAATTAACTTCAAGTTTGTATCAATAAACTAAAATTTATACCAATGTAAAACATTTTAAACATAAACTAAAATCTATACCAATGTAAAACATTTTAAACAAGTTGTTCTTTAAAAGTAGGTTTATTAATCTACCCTTTTATCTTATCATCTCCATATCCTCCTATATATCTATATCATATCCCCTTTTCTTTTTTAGAAAGAGATCATATTTATAATCAACCTGTTTTAAATAAAAATATTGGTTTTTCTCTGTCCCACACCAGAGGGCTCTTCTGATTTGGGACACAAGAATCTCTTAACCATTTTTTTTTTTAAGCAATATGTCTGGGTTTAGAGGAGGAGTGAGCCAATTCCACCTCTAAAGCCAGCTTGGTATATTTGGGAATTTGGGCGTAGTTTCTCTTACTACTTCCTGCTGGAGGGGGGCGCTGTATCTTATGGGAATGCAAAGAAAATTTTAGGCCTATGGGGTAGTCCGTGAGGCTGTATTGTGTGAACCAGTTGCCTTGAAACCGCTCTGGATGTTGGATCATCTGGGCCATGGTGTCATCAGAGACCTTTCAGGGGGTCTTGGCTGGTGAAACCTGATGTATCTTAATCTGGAACAAATCCACAGCCTCTGGCTTTCTGTGAAAACAAAAGCAGAACCTCTTTTCCAAAGTAACATATCCTTATATCCAAATTTTGAAGTCAAGGTACCTTTAAAATATACATTTTGGCATAACTCAACAGCTTTTATAATCAAATGTTTTTCTTTAGTTACGAATATCAAAGAGAACATAATCCAGATTCTCTGTGTGGTAGCCATCTTTACGTGGCTTATGTTTTATATTACCTTGAGCCTATTGCTTTAAACTGCACCATTGTAAGACTGAAACGGCACTGGGGCTGCTGGCTCCGCCCACTTTAGCTTCCCAACATGGCAGTGGTACGTTTTCCGCCAGCTCTGGGAGACATCAAGTCTCAGAAATAGTGGGTCTAAGCTTTTATCAAAGCAGTGTGTAGCCCAGAAACCTTTTTTTTTTAAATACTAGTAAAGACTAAATCTACTACACAGCATAATGTGCCGCTGGCAGACGCCTCATTCCCGCCATACTGCCGGTCAAATGCACACGCCAGGAACCCGCCAGTGTTCAAACCCGCGTTTTGCAGCGTCTAGCTGCCCATATGAGACAAGAAGCAGGAACCTGGTTTTGGCTCTGTTTAGAATTGGTTATCAAATATTCTCAGGTTTAAGGTGGAAACTCGAGCCATATATTGTATATAGTTATTGTACTTTTGTATATAGTTTTTCTTTTGTTAGTTATAACCTTTTGCTTTTTTTCTTTTTATTAAAATAGAAAAGGGGAAATGTGGTGGTAATCTAATTGTACTGAAATATTATTTTGATTGTATGTTAATAAATAAAGTTGTCTGGGGGTCAGAGCTATTAGATCCATAGCAAGAGTGTGGCGGTGGTGGCACACGCCTTTAATCCCATAGATATCTGTGTGTTCAGGGTCAGAGCTATTAGAGCCATAGCAAGAGTGTGGCGGTGGTGGCACACGCCTTTAATCCCATAAGATCTCTGTGTGTTCAGGGATACAGTCAGCATTGGAGACATATGCCTTTAAGACCTAGGGGGCTGTACATTCAGACAGTGACGAGGCAGTCATGTGTTTGGGTTTACAACCAATGAGAAGGCAGAACGACATACTATAAAAAAAACGAACCGACAGGAAGTAGGTCTCTTTTCGCGAAGCTGGGACAGCAGGAGGAAGGGTGAGATTTTAGCTCTGAGCTCTGACCTCTCGGCTTTCTCTTTTACATTGTTTCTGTGTTTCTTATTTAATAAGACGGTTGGTTACATCAATAGTACATAACTAAAACAAAAGAAAAACTTGAATCCTGAAAACTTAGAATCTAATAAGAAATGCAAAGAAACTAGCTGGCGAAGATTTCTATATGTATAAAGTTAAAGTCAGTGTGGAGCCACATCAGCTGGAGCTTTCGGCAGAACTGATTAACTGAGATCCTGCTCCACAGCAGCAGAGACATGGAAAGAAAATCTGTTCCTGTCACTAAACAGAACAACAGCTGACCGGTTTGACTAAAACTTGCAGTATGAATGACTTAGAAAGGATGCTTCAGCCACACAGAGAAAACACTCTGTCAAAGAAACATCCAAAATCTCAATTTCATGGTCTGTGGGAAGAACTAGGCGTACATGCAAATGTATGAATGCCTTCCACATCAAATATGAATCTTAAAATTGGTATACCTTCTAGCCTGGTAAACCCTATGTATTGTCAGACTGGAAAACTGTTACAAATGAGTACAGAAGGAAAGGTGAACACAAATATCCCTTCTGAATTCTCCTGGAGCTGCCCAGTTTCTACACTTGTTTTGATGTATTACCTCAACCACTCTTCCCAGAGGCCCAAGGAAAAGAGTCATTGAATCACCTGTGTCATGCTGAAGCTTAGAAGGCAACTGCTTGCCACTGCAATCTGGTCCTTGGGGTGGGAAGCTTCCTGTCTGAGCTAAAGCTGGGGATGTGCTCTGGCTGGGTACTAGTTCTTACCCACATTGGCTCTTTAATGCTGAGGTCATTTCACTTGGGAAGAAGACAGAAATTCCAAACATTTTGTTTTATGCAATTTCATGCCCCAGAAGGGCCCAATTGCACTGATTCCATTCAGCCATGTTGAAAGCTTTGGCTTCACTGCAGTGATTAATGAACATTGGAAGTTGCTTATAACAGAAACTGGAAAAATCAGGAGCAGAGCACAGGGTGGGTGGCAAGTCTTCTGTTATTGGAAATGAATTGTCCTACATTGATTAGAGAACCAGGTGTCAATTTGCCTGTAGTGGTGGCAATAACTGGCTGCCTTTTTTTCTTTTCAGCAGCTGATCTGTGACTTAGTAAAGTCCCTCAAACCATCGTGTGAGTATAAGCTTGATTCTTTTTGTTCTTCAGAACTGGCAATGGGCCTCGCACATGCAAGTGTTCTACTACTGAGCTAACTTCTAGCCCCAGTTTTGTTTCTCCCTAACAAACGAGTGTAATTATTCTTCTTTAAAGGACAGTCTTCCCCTGCAAAATATATTTGTCCCCATTTTTCTAGAATATTGCATATGTGATATACTCTACATGCTCTCGGGGATGCTTTATCAATCCTTCATCAAATCTTCTCAACATACCTCAATTTTGCTTAGACTCCTAGATTACAGAAACTGAATAAGTCATCTATTTCTATTTCCCCACATCTTTCAATATCAGTTGTACTGTTATCTAGGATGTGGTGTACCCTGGACATGGCTAAGTACTTCTGAAGTCACAGATGACTCTCTAGCCCTTTGACAACACATTACATTTTCAATAAAAGAATAATGTGAATCAAAAATATCAGAAATAGAAGATATATCGAATCCATTTGTGTACCAAATGTCATCATCCCCTACATGATTAGGAGGTTGAAAACTCTTAGTAACAACTGAATGCTGTTGTTAAAATGATGTGTTGTAAAAAAAGATGTGTTGCTGTTTTACCTTGCCTGCCTAGGGCAACTGATTGAGCTAATAAAAAGCTGAACAGCCAATAGCAAGGGAGAAGGTATAGGCAGAACTTCAGGGCAGTGAGAGTAAGTAGGAGGAGAAATTTAGGATCTAGGGAGAAATTTAGCATTTCTACGACAGGGAGATACCAGTGGCCAGACAGATAGACATGGAGAAAACAGGAAAATTGGACATACAGAATGAAAGAAAGGTAAAAAGCCCCAAGGCAAAACATAGATGTATAGAAACAGGTTAAGTTAAAAGAGCCAGTGGGACAAGCCTAAGCTAAGGCCAAGCATTCATAATTAATAATGAGTCTCTATGTCTTTATTTGAGAGCTTGTTGGTGGCCCAAAGAAAATGCCAACTACAGATTAATTTTTCTTTGAAAACATGGCTAGCATTCACTTTAGACACTGGCTCCTGATATCATGTAATAAAATAATTGAATGTGCACTTTTACAAGAGATCTTAGCGAGCATAGACATTACATCAAAGATTTATTCCAGAAAAAAAAGACAATGCATGTAAAGTAGATGGGGGAATGCTTCACCCAGGAATGTGAACTTGAGCCTCACAAAACTTGAAAGTGTTATCCCTGTACATGAATGCATTATTGATGATCCAGCTTATTATTTTGACTTTTCTCAATACCCCATAAGTAAAACATCAGCATGCCGAAGTGCCACGAAATGAATGCACTTACCTAACTGACTCTCCACAATCTCTCCTGCGCTTCCCTGCAACACTGGATGAAAATTTATGAAGATGGAGAAATGAGGATGAAAAAAAGATGTGGATAAAATATTTTCAGTGAAAATTTGCATCATATGATTAACAAAGTTAATTTCTTAATGGAAACATGAAGTTGGTCACATGGAATTATCTAGAAGTTGCTGCTTGGTTTTCTCTGCTACTGTGATAAATACCATAACTAAAAGCAACTTGGGAGCAAAGGTTTTATTTCATCTTATGCTTTGCAGTACATTATTGAGGAAAGTCAAAGCAAAAATATGAGTCAGCAGCTTGAAACAGAAACCTCAGTGGATTGCTCAGTGGATTGCTCACTGGCTTGCTCCCCAGCTCATGTTCAGCTACTTTTCTTATATAACTCAGGCCCACCTGCCTGTGGGTGGTACCACCCACAGTGGGCAGCACCCTGCTATATCAATTAGCAGTGGAGAAAATGCCCACAGACATGCCTACAGGTCACTCTGATGGAGGCAATTCCATCATTAAAATATTCTGTACCCAGATGTGTCAAGTTGATAGCCAATATTAGCCATCATAGTTGCCTTTGAAACTATTATTGAAGACATCTTTGTTGCAAAACCATTTAATATTTCTGAATGAGTAACAGTCTTAGAAAATGAACAGACTGCTTCTAGGTGTTGTATTTTTTATTGTAGTATTTTTTATTGTTATCAATAAAATGATAGTGTTATACAATACTCTGAAAAAGGAATAGATTTTAGCCTTTCAGTAAAGACAATACAATGATCTTGAAGTTCCAAAGGGAAAACAACAATCTTGCCAAGAGCACACATACAGAGGTAACATGCCAAGTAGCTCTGAAATTTTTTGTTGTTTTTTCAAAGAGTTGTAAATTTTGGCAGACATGTGTTTTCAGGGCCCTGATAATAAGCAAATGAACATGTTTAACCTCTAGGCCAGATGAGCTGTATGGGAGAGTCATGTCATATTTTGTCACATCGAAAGGAAGCTGCACAAGATGTCAGGATGAGCTAGGATGGTATCCATCAAATATTAGATTTACTAGCTTCTAGAAAATGCACTGCCATCCAATTAAGTGTCTTTCTGAAAGGAAAAAGAATATGATAATTTTGTTTCAGTGAATTATGACTTTTGGAAAGTACATTTCATGAAATGCAAAATTATCAAGTTAGGAAAGACTTACTGAGCTAATATATATCAAGCTGTTCAATTTTTACGTGAGTAACTGAGAGTCAGACAAAAAAAAATGTGGGGGAATTTTCTCAAGGAGCATCCACAGAGAAGCAAAGCTATCTCTAGCCACTGCTAAATCTAAACAGTTTCAAACACGCTTCCTACATACATTTCCAAGTTTATGTCCAATTACCTCAAAGATCTTATAATACAAAGTACTCCCTCACATTTCTACTCAGGGCATTTTATGAGAAATGCAGACTTCTAGAGATATATGTAAGAGCGAAGGGCAATGTACTACCTATCGACAAAGAAAGAAGAAGGGCTTACTGTGGTTTCAAGTCTGAGGGGATACGGTCCATCATGGACTTATGGCTACAAAAGAATTGATGGGCATCAGCTTGCTTTCTTCCTTTTCCTTTTGTATTCCTTCTGAGACCCTACACGTGCCACCACACTCAGGGCAGATCTATCTGGAAACACCCTTACAGACAGACCCAGCAGCATGCTTCCATGGTGCTCAAATCCATTCCAGTTGACAATGAAGTTTAGCTACTGCAGTCAATCAAGGGTGACTTATATTTGCTCACAATCTAAATCCAGACTAACCCCCAATGACCAAGAGGTGTTCTTGCACTTTTAGCATCAGGCTACTTATCATTCTTCTTCTGACTTGCATAAAGCATATTTCTCTCAGTAGCAGTATTCCTATTTAAAGACCCAAATAGGGGCTGGAGAGATGGCTCAGCACTTAAGACACATACATGCAAAGGACCTAAATTCATTTCTTAGTACCCACACCAGGTGGCTATCAACTCCCTGTAACTCTAGAGGATTTGACACCTCTGTCCTCCAAGGACACCTGTACTTAAGTACACATATCCACACACACACACACATAATTAAAAATAAAATAAAACCTTTAAAAATAAATGCCCAAGTAACAAGTTAATTGTGTGCTAAAACAAATTTTATATTACAACTTCTTCATTATGAAAAAATGCTACTCTTCCTAATATTTTAAATCCACACGTTCCATTCTACTTTTAATAAGGTTTTACATTTGTTGGATATGTGGGGTGTTTGTGTGTGTGTGTGTGTGTGTGTGTGTGTGTGTATGCGTGTGTGCGCGCGGAGGGGGGGGGAGCATACATTGCTACAGCACAGTCAGAGGAGATCAGACGATAACTTGAAGGAATCCATTTTCTTCTTCCACCGTGGTGGATCTCAGAAGTCCAATTCAGGCCATCGGTTTTGCAGCAAGCTCCTTTACCCACTAAGCCCACTTGCTGGCCCTTCTATTCTATTTTTATTTTTCATTCAATGTTTCTCTACTTGTGGTTGAAAGGATAAACAGTCTTTTAATCAGAAGAAATATTGTTACATCCTGCTACTCATTATCTGTGCAACTCTGGGGAAGATACTTAATTTTGCTGTTTCAACTTACTCATGTATAAAAGACTTTGCCAGAAAAAGTTAAGTAAGATCAGCATGCAAAAGTACTTGACAAGTAGTAGGTGTTGAATATAAATGTATGGGAAAATGCTTTCTTTTCTGGTACCAATGTGGAATAGGTTCATGGAAAACAAAACAAAAAACAGAAAATGATCTTTTTCAGACTCATAAGTGATTTGAAAATAATGGAAGAGCATGGCAGTAAAAACAGAAATAAAATAATATAATTCAGAAATAGGACTGGGTTAATCAGCAGATAACTATTTCTACCTGTATGAGATTAGATATGATTGCAGTACCTTGAGCTGGCACAGTTGTGACTACTTTATATACAGCATGGACATTAATTGACAGGAATAGTCATGCATAAGTTGTTACATAGCTATTTGTCCCCAGAAAAAAACTGTTAGAAGAGAAGTGAAACAGCAGGATGTTGGAGTGGTAGGTTACTTCATCTTGCAGGGAAGCTTTTTAAACTCAGGGGGTAAACAACTCAATACTTCAGGAAGTCACTGAAAGTGACTAGATTCACCAGGCCACTCCATCCTCCTGCATATATAAACTGTAAGGGCTGCTAAGAAACATTCTCAAACAAACCAAGCTACCTAGAAGAATCACAAAATAGCCATGCTACAAGGAAAAGACCAATCACCCAAGGGGTCTGGAGGTAGCAGAGACCAGCTGAGCTTCCGGAAAAAGGTTCAGACCAACTGAGCTGCCTAAAAAGGACACTCTCAACTTCTTGAGCTGCCTGCAGATTGTGCAGCACACGTTTGGATTCCAGCTTTTGTGAGCTGTCACTCAGGCTGGGGGGAGCTTTTTGTGATACAGCTCTCTTTGAGTCATTTCTATTCCTGTAACAAGCAATCCTTCTCCCACCCCCATGTGAATAACCCCAGTGAGATTCAGTAGTTCACCACGTTGCATTTTTGTGGTATCCTCACTTTGGTCTCTCCTTGGTTCCCTATCTGGGGTGATTTGGAAGTGATTCACATTTCCCCAAGAGTAGTGTCACACAACATAAGCAAGAGAACAGGAGAACACACAAGAGAATATATACACATACACACCTATGGATGGATTTGTCTGAATAACACTGGCAGAAAGCCTCCAAGGAATCTTGAATAAGAAGGAATTTAATATAGGGTTGCAGCAAGTGATTTCAAAATTACCCCAGTGAACCAGAGAAGTTCAGTCAGAACTCAAAGAACTGGAAGTTTGTCTCAAAAAGCATCTCTGGCATTTCAGCCTTGCTTCCCCTCTCAGCTTACTTTCTCTTCTTGCATATTCCTCGATTTGGCAAAAGCTGCCATTCAAGTCTATCACTAAATCCATGTATTGTATTTAATATTCTTGAGAAAGAAAAAGTTGATTGACACTGGTTGTCCAAAAGATTGGCATCTTGAGGTGACCATCCTTAATTCAACTGGGTATGTAGAAGAGTGGTGCAGTTTCCATTGCAACACCGTGAGCAGCATTCGCTAGGCTAATAGACATGTACTATGAACCAAAGAAACTCAATTTAACATGTAGTCTCTACTGATCTCCCAGCCAGGATTTTGTAAATGAAACTAGTCTCAAAACTATTGAGTTTTTCTTATTGTAAGTTGGGTAAGCTTCAAATAGAAGATATTATATGGTTGTTGGTCTATCGCAGCATTATATGTAGATAAATATTCTCCCATATATTGATTGTATTCTACCATTATCGATATTATTTTTATGCTAGGTAGACTTATACTACAATGCCAAGACAAACAAAACAATTGAAACAAAAGATCATTAATAATTTAAAATTATTAAATATAATTCTTTCACAAATATTTCTCAGCAACAGAATGCTCAGTGGCTCACTTCTCTCCTTTAGCATTCAAGCAGGTATATTTTAGAAAACAATTTTTCCTTGAATTTTTTCTACCTTCCAGCATTTTCCTTAAGAATGTGTTTACTTTTTGAGCTTCACAATATTTTTCTTGCATAAGATATCTTCATAATAATTTCCAGTTTGGGTTTTCTTAAAGTAGAAGAAGAACTAAAAAGATGATGATGATGATGATGATGATGATGATACATTGAAGAAGAAGCAATATGATGTCTAAGATTGGCTTTTTAAAGATTGTGGCAGAAGGTACAGTAAGGTCTGAGTTAAACAACTTGGATACATAGTGATTGTTGAAATTGGGTATTTAGTCTATGATGTTCATGCTAGTAGACTTTCTAATTTTAGTTATGGTTCAATTTTCCCAATAAGAACAAAAATGGAGTCTGAAATGTAGAATCTACATTTTTACACTTTGACCCATCTTTTCTTATTCATTCACTGGCATCAAGTTTGACATATTTTCAACACTCTACATTTACAGAGTCTTTCAAATACACATATTTTAGATTTCATTCAAGTAACAGTTCTCTTTACATCAACATTTCAATGGTTTACATAATACTCAATTCAATCGTACAATCAAATTTTATGTAAATTTGTAAACAGATTTGGAGCAAACTAATTCTTAGCATCTAACTCAAACAGCTGAAGAAGAAATATTGGGAGAAATGAGACACTTCGTATCACATCTCTTTTAATCATATTATTAATGATAAATAGTAAGTAGATCATGTCCGTTGGCCATTGGGTCTTCTTGTCAACTTAGTAAGCTAAGTGGGAGTTTACCAAGACTCTATTGTACACTCTATTGGGACTATTGTACATTTTCCCCTACTTTTCCATCTTGAATATACCCCATGTTATCCTCTTTCACAATTTCTACCTTGGAAATATTAAACACAATTATGCTGCCTCAAATAATCTTCTGGAGTGTACTGGAAACCATGAGAACACCTGTTTTTCAATTACTTCTATTTGGCAGTATGGGGTGGAACAGTCCTTTCCATATTCTTTTTATGGTGATTTCTCATTCAGTATGTTCATCTTTTTAAAAAAGTAGTAGTAGTCGTCTGTTTTAAAGACATTATCTTTGGCAAGAAGCCCGAGTACACTCACTAAGCTTCCTAGTAGCAGTATCAAGGAATTCATTAAAATGCTGAGAGTAAGGAGCCTACCCAGAGTGACAAAGAAGTAAGCTTGTAGTTATGGACTTGGGGTGATTTAAGGTGATGTGGCATAGTAATGATTTTAATGACAAAACTGTAGAGACTAAAATTCCCTCTTTTTCTTCCTCCCTCCATGACATGCACTACAACTTGTACTAGAAAGAAATGGTCATGGTGTCCATTGAGTTTCTTTGCTCAAACTCATAACTGTGGCTATTGGAAAGGCCTCTTTCCCTTGGGGTAAGCACTTTAGTGTGACTAACTCATGAACACACAGGAGCAAGGCAATTTGCTCTTCCGTTTTGTTCTTTAGTTCGTGGTAGCAGCATGCATTCTGAGTCATGCAGAGTCCACTCTTCAGAATGCATGCTGGAAGCTCAGAGGGGCTAATAATCAAATTAGGCTTCTAACAAATGGCAATTTATAATGCTGAAACTAATGAGAGGTCAAAGAACTAAGCTCTGCAAGGAGTTTTAATTATCCTGTCCTTTGTGATTCTGCAAGAACATTTTTAAAGAAATACTGTCGCACAGTATTCAACTGGTGCTTTTTATTTTCATTAAGCAGATTTACATAACCTATTACATAAATGGCAAATATGCACTTTATTTCCAAGAAGAGCAGGAACCTAAAAGCTCTTCAGAGTTGGAAACCAGCAACTGAATTGGTTTGATGCTCAATTAGAAGACCACTCATGGAATATTTTTCCTCTCACAGTACTTCTGAAGGGGGTCATTCAGATAGACAATACCCATCTCTGGCTAAAGCTATAGATTGGATGTTGTGCATAAAGAGAACTGAAGCAAAACACTCAACTGCACCCAAATGCTTCTGTCTTTGTTTCCCTTGCCATTCCTTAGTTTTTCTTATTTCCACTTCTCAAGGTGATCTGTGTGCCCACAAGCAGCCACTACCACCATTACCACCATATATCCAGCATTCCTGCAGGTCAAAATATTTTTGTCTTTCATGGACTTCTTTGTAGTCTCTGTTTGCAAAATTTGGTTTGCTAGACACGAGGTAGGCTAGCTAAATGTGAGGAAAAGAGACCAACTGAATGGTGGCCAAGGGCTGATGCAATTGCACAGCTGTATCACAGTAGGACATCATGTGACTGCAAAGCTGGCAAGAAGTCACAAGCACTCACAACCAGTTGCAACCCCATATAGTCAAGTGCTAACTCTCCTTTGCTTTATTTTAATGGCATCTCTGTATCATTTTCTCTGTAAAATTCTCTGTTCTCACTATGCATCTGATACAACAACACACGTGAAAACCTCTTTTAAGGAAAGAAAGGGGGAGTGATTTTATTCCAAGAAAACTCTCACTCATTCTTGTAATCCCTTTACACATGAATAATGCTCCCCTCCATTAAAGGTTTCCCACAAGGCAGTGTGGTGGTTTGAATAGGTGTGGTTCCCATAGACTCATGTGTTTGAATGCTTGGCCCATAGGGAGTGACACTATTAGGAGCTGTGCTCTTGCTTGAGTAGTGTGTCACTGTGGAGGTGGGCTTTGATGTCTCATATATGCTTAAGCCATGCCCAATGTCACAGTTGCTTCTGCTGCCTGTGGATCAAGATATAGAACTCTCAGCTCCTTCTCCAGCACTATGTCCTGCTATGATAATAATGGACTAAACCTCTGAAACTGTAAGCCAGCTCCAATTACGTGTTTTCCTTTATAAGAGTTGCACAGTCATGGTGTCTCCTCACAGCAATAGAAACTCAACTAAGACAGATCTATTGGAAGACATTGCTGGCTGGTCAGAGGTTGCAGCCTCCCCCAGGCCTAGTAGCTTATCTCATTAGCTCAGGAACATGGAGCTCCCTCCTCCAGCAAAGCTTCCTGCTCTCTACCTATCTGGAGATTGCCCCTGGGCCTGGAGGACTGACCTTATCTAAAAGCTGTGTCTAAACCAGATGCCTGATCCATCTTTAGCTTGACCCTTGGCACAGATCCCTGCTGAGAAGGCTTGTGCTATGGGCTCTGCTATAGGACTCTACTGCCATGTACTAAGCCTTGTGATAGGAACAAGCCACTTAATGCAAATTAGGCTTTGTCCCCAGGCTCCCTGATCCTATGTATTCCTTATACTCTGGTATAAAATTGAGCTGATTCACCGAAATCTATCTCCCAGAGGGCTGTCTCCATTCATGCCCATGGGCCACCAAAGCTTTCTGTCACCCCATCTGCCTCTTTCCCCTCTCAACCTGGTGGCCAATGGGCCCAGAGGGAAAGAGGACCCCCACGCTACCCAAAGTCACAATCAAATGGCTGGAATTCTTGAGACGCATACATTCCCTCTTAAATATGTCCTTTCACCATGTAATAAACTGCTTCCCAATGCATTCTTTTCCAATGACAACAACCCTCAGCCTTTACCATAGGAGACACAGAAAGTAGTGGCAAAATTAAGTGAAAGCAGCTATGATACTAACAGCCCCTTCAAGCAATAAAATCCAAAAGATACAACTTAAAAGCTAGAGAAATTATTAATTTGCAAGTATTGGAGATTGTAACACCAATAGACTTTGAACATTGTTCTAGAAAGGCTTTTGCTACTGAAGGAGTTAACTGTCCAAAGGTAATGTCCACTGGTCAAGCCAATTTAAAGCCAAAGAATGCATCTGGGCAAAGGGCTTTCTTTTATCAATAACTCTGTCAATAAAACAGCAAATGGAACACAAGAAAATCGAGATATCCATAACATCAGGGCAACAAGACAACTTGCCCAGAGCACTGAGGGGACTGGGTGTTGAACTATTTGCCCTTGTTTAAAAAAAAAAAAAAAGAAAGAGAGGAAAGTTGTTAAAGTATAAAACCAAATACTGAGAAATTGGAAGCAATGCAAATTTCAAAAGTTTCCTTCCAAGACAAAATGACAAAGGCTGGAAATTCTTCTACTAAACCTGTTGTTGCCATGACCTTCCATTTGAGATTGCTTTCTTGTTCTTTTAAATTATTAGACCACTGCTGTATGAGACAGTATAGCTTAAAGGCTAAAAGCATGTGCTGTAGAGACAAACTAAATCCTCATTCTGTCACTGATGAGGCATGTAGTCTGGGCCATGTAACTTTTTCCAGTCTAAGATACGAGCTTGTCATTTCCAAAACTGGAATGACAGGACAGGATTTAGAGCCCAATATTCTGGATTTGAATCCTCTGCTCCATCACATATCTGTAATGTGACCTTGAGCAAATGTAACCATCCTGGTAGGAATGAAAATATTCTAAAGGCACACATGTGTGTTACCTCCTTTGGCCATCAGTCTATTGAACAGTCATCTTCAAGAATGTAGACTTTCCTCAGTAATCTCATATTAGGAGAGGGAAAAAAGCTGAAGCTCAGCCCTAACCAGAGGAGGAACTTCTCTTCCAGGAAGAGATTTCACACAGTTTTGACATCTTTATTCGACACATTATTGGACAAAGTGAAGTAGAGACAATGATGGGTCAGTGGTGGGTAGAACCACACTTCAGTAAGAACTGCTTTGTTATGCATACTTCTTGCCTTCTGTGTAAAATTTTCCGTATATCACAACCCATAAGATGTACCTGAGGGAGGTCACTAGGCTTCATACGTTCATCAATTTCTCCTCCCAGCGTCACCATATTGAATAAATCTCCTTTTCAATATTATTTGCCTGTTTAATTGGCCTGGTCAGGATGGGTAACCAAGCTTAGCTTGTTAGAACTGCCAGACCCCAAGTTCCAATCCTAAAAACTCCAGTAACACAAATTTCCTACCTTCCCTATGGTTCGATTAAATAGAGCTGGTAGTTGTTGTGACTTCATGGAGCCAGCATGGAAATCATAGAACACATGTGCTGCATGTGGTTAAGGTCCAAGGACCACATCATCAACAAGTATTTCGGAGGTTTTCATAAAGATGAAATGTGATCATGGAAATCTGTGAGCTTTGTATGTAATTGCTGGCTAATAAGTGCTTAATAAATGCTGGCATGGAGAAAAAACTTCCTACTTGTTTTCTATATATGGGGACATATGAATTAAACTAGCAATAGTCACATGAACAAGTGAAAATAGCACCTTTTAATTAATATTTATTTTTGTGGTATTTTATAGAAACTGAAATGTTCAAAGAAATGGAACTTGAAGAAATGCTTATTTGGGGGACTTATATATCATTTTAACAATGACAACAACAACAACAAAAAGAGGTTTGGGTTTTAAGGGATAATAAATCCTGGAGAAGTGGCTAGGAAATAAATGGAAACCTAATGGATGATAAGAGTAATTTTCATAATGTCTGTAATGTTTGTTTATACAAACTCATCCCAATAATTTTCCATCTCCAGTGATGAGTGGCTCTTTGCTTCTTAGAACAAGAGAAAAACACATTCACAAAGAGCTTATGTCCTGCTTTCAGGCAGGTAAGAGATGGTCAGAGAACACTTACTATATTCATTGGGACTCAATTTCTTTTTTTTTTTTTTTCCAAATAAATGTTTCTTCTCGCTTTTTGTCTTCTCAGAGGAAATAATTCAGATGAAAGATAGTTTGAGCAAGCAATTACTTAGCAAAGTAAAGCAAATAAATAGTACACCCAGAAAGCCTGTGGTAGGCTGAGCAAAGAGGAGGTAGCAGTAGGAGATCTGGGTTGTGCTGTTTTGTAATGTAGTGAGAGTATTTATGAGATGGGTATCCTCGTCATGGGGGTAAAGTGATCCTTTTCTCATACCAAATCAAAACTGTCAATCTCAGCAATTGCCCAGAGAAGGAGAATGGAGCAAAGAAGAGGAACAAAACCCAAGCTGCTTGTGGTAGCAGGCAGCCATATGGCAGACAAGGTGTTAGGAAATCATGCTTAGGACACAGATAGAAAGAACAAAAGGAAAGGTTACATGTTGTAGACTTATGAAGCATGGCTGAGACTCCATAAAAGACTGGGCTGGGGGCAGGAAGTCTGAAGAGGAAAATTCCATTATGTCATTAAAAGGATATAGACTCTGCCTATTGCTGCCTTGCTAGGAGTTGTCCTTCAACAGACCACGAAGCTGCCAAACTCTTAGAGGCAGACTCCATTTTTCACTGTTAACTATAATACAGATAAACAGTACTACTGATAAAGAGACAACAATTCTGAGATAGACTGACTTGAAAAGATTGATGGTAACAATAGATGATTCTAAAGAAAGTTAAAATGAGTCAATTTAAGTGTTAAAGACACAACTTAAAGCAACTTCTCCAACTAGATTTGTGTGAAGCTCCAATATACGTCTATGCCACCAAAAACTTCTGTACAATTTTTCTTTATATGCATGCAAACTTTACTATTTTTATATCTTTTATTTTTAAGTTCACTTAAATTGTTTTTACTTGTTTATTTGAATAAGAGAGTTTATCTCATTACAGTAACTGGAAACCAGTAGCAGTTGCCATAAATAGAAGACAAGTGTAAAAAATGAACAAAAGTGTAAAGAAAGCAAAGCAATGCTCTCAAAATTGAGTTAAATAGCCTGTGGCCTTGAGGCTTGCTTTTTCTCTCTTAAAAAGTTTAATTAGAATGTGTTGAAGAAATGATCACGATAAACTTGCAGCAAAGAACTGAAAGAGAATTCAGAAAGCAAAATGTGTTCATTATGTGATTCTGTGTAAAGTACTGTCTTATATCACCTGTGGATAATCTGAAATCATCTTGTGTGCCACCCACACCTATGCCAAAGCACAGGCGTGGGTGAGCAAGAAGGACTAATTTGAGGATGGAGAGATGGCCCAGTGATTAGAAGCATTTGCTGCTCTTGCAGAGGGCCCAGGTTCAGTTCCTATCACCCACATTGAGTGGTTCATAACTGATTGTAGCTCCAGCTCCAGAGCATCCAATACCCTCTTCTGGATTCTGCAGGCCTTTACTCTCTCTTTCTCTCTCTCTTGTACGCCGCGTGCACACACACAAACACACACAGACAAACACACACATAATCATACACATAATTGAAAATGAAAATAACATATGTAATAAAGAGTCAGGCACAGTGGCTCATGCCTTTAGCCTCATCGACTGGGAGGCAGAGACAAACAGATCTCTGTGAGTTTGAAGCCAGTGTGGTCTATATATCAAGTCCAGGCTGGCCAGGGCTTTATTACAGAGACCCTATCTTCCCTTTCTCTCTCTCATTAGCTGACTGGTCTACAATGAAGCACCATCACCACTTTTATAGGTCTTTTTCTTCAGGGTGTGTGTGTGTGTGTGTGTGTGTGTGTGTGTGTGTGTGAGAGAGAGAGAGAGAGAGAGAGAGAGAGAGAGAGAGAGAGAGAGAGAGAGGAGAGAGTATGTCTGAGGAGAGGTCTCTTGCTTGCTGCTGTGTTCAGCAGGCTAGCTGACCAGCAAGCCTCTAGGAATTCCCTACTTTACATCTTGCCCTGGGAACACAGAAGTTACAGACACAAGTTGCCAAATCCAGTTTTACATGGGTTAAAGGAGGTTGAACTCAAGTCCTCAACTGAGCCATCTCCTCTGCCCTGTCTTTTTGTTTTGACTACCAGTCTACCAAATCTATTATCTTTATATCCTGTTCCAGGGCCCTGAGCAGGCTCGCCTATTGTTTTCTGTCCCGTTTGTGAGGTCTGTTGGTCAATCCCCCTCTGGAGATAACCTTTTACCTAACAGTGACTAATGTCTGTAATCTTAACACCCAAAAGATTGAAGCAAGAGGATTGCTTGTGACATCAAATCCAGCCTGGGCTACATAGCAAGTTCTAGTCTAAAAAGGAAATGGGCAAGATAATTGTTAAGAGTCACTACTTGATATAAGGATACAAACCTAGAACACCACTTTTCTTTCTTTCTTTCTTTCTTCCTTCCTTCCTTCCTTCCTTCCTTCCTTTCTTTCTTTCTTTTTTATAAGCAATACTAGTTGATTTTGATGCAGAATAAAATGTGGGAACAAGGGCTATATTGTAAGAAGTGCTGAAGAAAATACCACTTACCTTGTAACATCTCTGTAGATAAAGAAAAGTTGAAAGAGTGGGAGAAAAATTCCACTAAAGGAAGTAATATACTCCAGACCCAAAGCAAGGGATGCAGCATTGCATTTAACTGCAACATTTCCATCCATAATGAAATGAAGAAGAAAGGGGGTGAGGTGGGAAGGAGGAGCGGAAGCTTCCAGCAAAAACTGGAAAGAAAGCTCAAGGAAGAAGGGGATTGATTTACAAGAAAAGATGAAAAGAATTTAAAATGTGACGTTGTTAAATGATCACTAAGCAGGGGTGTGATGACAGTTTACAAATGTTTTAGTCCTGTACTAAAAAGAGGAGGAGGCATCTGTTAAGTGGAAACAAGAAGAGATAATTAGACATTAAGAGGATTTAATTGATCAAATTCTCATTCCATAGAACTTAACCAAAGCATTCCTGCTCTGCGGTGTATCTGTCTTACAACTTCTGCCTAAAAGAATATGCTCTGTTGCGCTTCCCCCTAAAAGAAAGGAATGCAGGGCTCTAGCTTATCTCCCCTGAGTCTGCCACACACTTTCTCACACCTAGATGTGGTTCTTCCTCTTCTACACCCCTTCTGCTCATTCTGGGACCCTCCAGTCCCACAGTGCAGAGCCAACAGATGAAGGAGCATCTTAGAAGGGTCTATCTTGGAACTTTAGAGACCTTCTCCAGCCAGAGAGCTAAAAAATTAGGTGGCAGCTTGGGCCAGACACTAACAAAGCTGACAAATTTTAAAATCTCTCTCTCTACCTCTCAGTTTCCCTCTCTCTCATTCTTGCTTGCTTCCTTCATCCCCCCCTCAGCCTCCATTTCCCTTTCCTTTTTCTTTTCTCTCTCTCCCTCCTTTAGTCTCCCTCTCTTCCCTACCCCCTCCATCCCTCTCTTTTCTCCCTCTCCCTCCTTTGTGTGTGTGTTTGTGTGTGTGTGTGTGTGTGTGTTTGTGTGTGTGTGTGTGTGTGTGTGTGTGTGTGTGTGTGTGTGTGTGTGTGTGTGTGTTTGTATGTGTATACCTAAGCACAGGTGCATGGAGACTGGTTGTTCATTTTGAATGGTATTCCTTGCGGTGATTAATTTTAATTGTCACCTTTACACAATCTAGAATCACTTGGAAGGGAATCTCAATAAAGAATTGTCTGGACTGATTTGACCTACGGATACATCTGGGAGTGAGGGTTCTTGATTGCATTAATTGCTATGGGAAGACCCAGCCTAAAAGTGAGCAGCAGCATGGACTTCTGTGTTTGGGTCCTCAACTTTACATAGAGGAGAAAGTGAGCGTGGTGTAAGCATGTAGGAATTCATCTGTATGCTCTTGACTGTGGGTGTGACATGATCGACTGTTTTAAACTCCCTGCCATGAGGAAAACTGGAGCTGTAGGCTAAGACAAACCCTTTCTCACCAAGTTGCTTTGCATCTGAGAATTTTATCAGAGCAACAAAAAGGAAACTAGGACATTACTTGGTCACTTCTTCATCCAATTTCTTGAGTCAGGGTCTCTCCCTGAACCTGGAGCTCACCAGTTCTTCTAGATCAGCTGAACAGCAAGCTCCAGTGATCATTCTGTGTGCACCACCTCTGCACCAGCATTACAGGCCAGCACTCACACACTGGCTTTCTAAAATACAAGTACAGGGGATCAAACTCAAATCCTCATATGTACATGGCAAACACTTTACAGATTGAACCATTCTCTTAAAGTACAACCACCCCCAGCTCCAGATTTCAAGAAATCACTGAATACCCAAGTCAAGTCACTTCTGCATTAGAACTAGGAAATGAATGGACATCTCTCGTCTACAACGCTACTGGGAGTGGGATACTAATAACTTTTTAAAAAAGTACTATGAAGAAAGATGCTTCACTACATAAACCAATATAATGGAATTTTCCCAAGTCCCTGCCCTGAGAAAATTCCTCCGAGTCCTGGGGAAGGTGCTATGTCCGGCGTGGAGTTATCTGAGGAGAAAGAATCTACGTACACCATGCTCTTTATCCATTTACTTTATTCCTCTATGACAAAGCTCTATCTATACACCTTCAGTTCTGCCGTGAGTCTCAATTCCTCTCTGTACCTACTTTTTCTGTCCCCTCATAGCACTAGTAATAACTAAGCATAATAAAAACATGCTTTTGATCTCATCTTTGCCCCCTGTTCCTTCATCTTCCATCTTTCCTTCCTCTTCTCTCCTGATCTGATTTACCTACAATCTACAAGAAACTTTTCCTTGCTCCTCACTCCTCAGCCTGAGCCATTCTGCCTTACCATCTACAGATGTCCTTTCATTCCTGGCCATGCGACTCTCAGACTCTCAACCTGCCTCTGGAATTCCGCTCCAGTCTTTACTGCACCTGGTTATGCAAAAAGCCCTATTGTTCTCAGTCAATGGTTCTGCAATGCCACTAGGCCTGAAGGAAGGGAATGGTCTGAGCTTCATTTGCACAAGAAACAAAGCTATGCATGTACAGCCCTGCCTGTCTCCTAGGCTCTGCAGAGTGTTACCTAGAGGATCAGCATTTGAGAAGCTTACACTGTTTGCCAATATGGTCTAGTAGTGTATGGGCCCACAAGAATTTCATAGCAGAAGACAGCTGAAATATTAATAAGCTAAATAACACCAAATATTCCATGATAGATGGCTTCATATAGAAAAATTCCTTGAAATTTCTAAATATAGCTTTAATACACAGCTGAATCTCTATAATATATTCTTGTGGCCCACAAGACCAATAGTAAAGATAAAATTGTAGCCAGAGGTACCCCCCACACTACTGACACCTTAGTAGTAAAAGAACTCCATCAATAGTTCTTGATTTGATGCTAAACTGCCACCTCCAAATCTCAAACGGGTCTGTGACCTGAGAGTGCCTAAGAGATGTTGCAGTGATGGCTGAAACTACCTTCTTCTGCTTCTTAACACTTCAGAACTAAGTCTCCAAATGCCTTTCATAACACACTTTTGAAAGTTTTGCATCACAGCATGGCATTCTGTAACTTCAAATCATCATAACTGTGAGACCAAAATGAGCCATCTTAGAAATAAGACTAAAATGCTTTCACCCTAAAATTAAGGCCTAAGATTTCTCCTTTTGGGAATAGGCCATTAGTTACTGAGACCAGTCAGTTCAGATTCCAGAAACCAGGAAGTGTAAAAGTACAGAGTCACAAGATAGTCACAAGGTAATGCCTGCCAGACTATGGAATGTCCTCTCCCTGGTTTCCAGGGTAACTGACCACAGAAATGTTTCCACCTGAGGGCAGCCAATGAGAAATGGTGGCAGGCAACCACTCCCTTAGAAGTAATTTCTAGAAGTCCCTGGAAGCGAGCCAATCAGAATTGTGCCCATACTAGTACCCCTAAATGATGTAACCTTGTGACTTTTCCCTTTAAAAACTGAGCTTGCAGACAGGTGGGCACTTCCTCCAGCCTCCACTGTGTTGGATGTATTGGACGAAGTCCCTGCCTAGGCTTGTATTGCTTTTGGATATCCAGAATTAAACCTTGCTTTTGCATTCCGGCATGCTCATCTTTGGTGGTCTCTCTGGGGGTCACGATCTGGGCACAACAATAACTATGTTAAGAATTGCATACAACTCCAAATGATCCACCTATATTTTTCTCTGAGTCATCATATGGTTTTCAGTGACTTTCTCTGTCACTATAGACATGTGTGACTGTAGAACACTGTTAAATCAACAAAACCTTTCCTGAGTCAGAGAATTAAGAAATAGAGTGTAGGTGGTCTTTTTTTTTTTTTGAGACTGCAGCTAGTCTGGACAAAGAAGAAGAAATGCAGAGTAAGGGCCTGAAATACAAAATACATCACTTGATGAATGGCCTGAATCATTGCTGGGTTTCCTCCACCACTGTTTTATAAAGTAGCACCATGCTATCCAAGGAATTTCCCATTACCAAAAAAGATTCCCTTTATTGTATTTTAATTAGGCTCAATGTAGAACTTATTTGAATGTCTTCTTCATACAGCAGTGCTTCTGAGGTAGTTAAAGTAAAAGATTAATTAAGCCTGTAAACTGCTATGGTGGACCTATCCTGCTTCTCTTTGTCCATGACAGCCTCCCTCTTCCCTTAGGAATGGAACCCTTCTTTCTGATAGGAAAATATAGTATTTTATTTCAGTTCTGCCCCTGGTTATATGGCTGATCCCATATATTTTTATTTATTCATGGAGAATTTGATACGTGTATACAGTGTGTTTTGATCATATTCTTTAGCCACGAACTACTTTTGGAACTCCCCAAACCATGTCCCCCTCCCAACTTCCTGTCATCATTTATTTTAACCTATCAAGTCCAATTAGTGCTGCCCATGACATGGGAATAATAGAATGATAGACTTTCTCAGAGATCTACCAAAGCATCCCTGAGTCTGTGGCTTTTGGATTCTTATCTTGCAAATCCAATGTGTGAAATTCATGGATGTCTTAGTCAGCTTTCTATTGCTATGAAGAGACACCAGCCGGGAGGTGGTGGCACACGCCCTTAATCCCAGCACTCGGGAGGCAGAGACAGGTGGAACTTTGTAAGTTCGAGGCCAGCCTGGTCTCCAAATCGAGATCCATGAAAGGCACAAAGCTATACAGAGAAACCCTGTCTCAGGGAAAAAAAGAAAAAAAAAGATAGAAACACCATGACCACAACTCTTATAAAAGAAACCATTTAATTGGGGCTTGCATGCAGTTGCAAAAGTTTAGTCTATTTTCAGCATAGCAGGGAGCTTGGTGGCACACGAGCACACATGGTGCTGGAGAAGTAGCTACGAGTTCTACATCCAGATCAACAGGCAGCAAGGAGAGACTTTGGGCTTGGCATGGGCTTTTTGAAACCTCAAAGCCTACCCCAGTGACACACTTCTTCCAACAAGGCCACACCTCTTAATCCTTTCAAATAGTGCCACTCCCTGGTGACCAAATATTCAAATCTATGAGCCTATGGGGGCCATTCTCATTCAAACCTCCACAATGGACCACAGGGGGTGAGTTTTAGATAGAAATTTATTACAGGGTCACAAGAAGGAGCTTAAGAGGAAGAGAAAGAGAACAGAGTTGCTGGACAGTAGGAGAGGTCTCAGAAAATTAGATATGATTGAGCTGCTGGTATTAGGCCATTTCAAAAGATTTGTGGTAGAAACTAGACTGAGATATTCAGAGGAGGATGAGCTTGCTTACATATATGCCTAGCTGCCGCTCTCAGTTTCAGTCATGTAGGCACTTAGAACCTTCTAGGTAGGAGTGTTCACTTAGGATGAAGCAAAGAAACAGGAACCAGAACATTCTTTTGGCATTTGTGGCCTCCAGCATGTATATATCTTAAATGGAGATTTATTAGAGTAGCTTACAGGCTATGTTCTGGATAGTCCAACAATGGCTGTCTCCAAATGAAAAGGTAAAGAATCCAATAGTTATTCATCCAACAAGACTGGATGTCTCAGCAGTTCCAATCTGATGCAGAAATCCCAGGGAACTCCCAGAAAACTGCTGGTTGTCAATCTATGCTGGAATCACAAAAAAGTAGGTTCTAACAACGGTGAAGGAATGTCTCAGCAACAGGCTGGATAAACTTGCCAGGCAGAGTGAGGCCAGGCAGGCAAAAAAAAAAAAAGTGTCCTTCTTCATGTGTTTTTATGTGAGCTGCCACCAGGTCTGATCATATTTGGGGTGAGTCTTCTCACCTCAAACAATCCAGTTAATATCTATCTCACAGGAGAAAAATGTCTCACAAGGGTGCCCAACTGCTTAGGTTTTAGTTGATTTCATATGTAGCCAGGTTGACAACCAAGATTAGCCAATACAGTTGGTTTTAGCAGTGCTGTAGATTGAGTGTTTGTCTCAAACATGCTAGGCAAACACTCTACTACTGAGCTTCACATTCGTATCCTGAGAGGTGATTAAAGCAATATATAAAGACAGGAAAACCTATAAGGACCTGGGAAAGAAAAATTCAGAAAGGAGTGGAGCCCTATTTCCTGGGGTCTGGTCTACCTTTCAGCTGATTAAGACATGAAACCTCAGATACCACTGACCAGGCCAGTGCACTGCACAAATGTATAATACCCAAAAGACATTTTGTCAGTAGATAAACTGTGCTTACTTGGGATCAAAATGATATATAACCTTGAAATTTTAGCACTCTCCTGTCACTCCTAAGTCTAACTGATGTCCTTCATAAATGTAACTAGCAACTTTGTTTACAAAACACTCTCAGTGTTTAAGTGGGGAGAGGTTAGCATCCCTTAGAACTATAACATAAGAGGCACCAAATTCTATACTAGCCCTTTACAAAGACATTTAAGTGGGACTCTCACTTAAAAAGCTCGCACCTGTACTTTGATATGTCCTATTCTTCCCTTGAGTACCTCTCTTTCCATTAATCCCTGTGCTTACTATCAATATTAAAACTGTCCCTTAATAAATTTCTGTGCTGCCTCGTCTTATGTCAACTTGACACACAAACTAGCATTATCTTAAAGGAGAAACCTCAATTGAGAAGATGCCTCCATAGGATATGGCTGTAAGACATTTTCTTAATTAGTGATTGATGGGGGGGGGGCAGCCCATTGTGGGTAGTTCCATCCCTGGGCTGGTGGTCCTGGGTTCCATAAGAAAGCAGGCTGAGCAAACCATGAGGAGCAAGCCAGCAAGCTGCACTCATCCATGGTCTCTGCACCACCTCCTGCTTCCAGGATCCTTCCCTGTTTGAGTTCCTGTTCTGGCTCCTCCAATGATGGACTATAATCTGGAAGTGTAAGCCAAATAAAACCATTCCTCCCAAACTTGCTTTTGGTCATGGTATTTCATCACAGCAATAGTAACCCTAACTAAGACAATATCCAACCTGGCTTCATATTGGCTTTTGCTGGAAATTCCTCTCTTTATGAAAGGTACATGTGCCAATTATTCTTGACTGGAAGTTCCCAGAGGGGAAAGCAAATCTTCAGTCTACTGCAGGGCATGAAGTGGAGTCTCCACCTGCCTCCTCCTTGTTGATGATAATGGTCTGATGACTCAGGTATGTAGGCAGAGTTTTGTCCCACCAGCCCACTCCCAAATAACCACATAGAGACTTATTATTAATTATAAATGCTTAACTTTTAGCTTATGCTTGTTACTAACTAGCTCTTACAACTTAAATTAGCCCATATTTCTTATGTACAATCTACCACATGGCAGCACATTTTTTCAGCATGGCATATTCATCTTACTTCTCTCCAAATCACCTGGCAACTTCCCATGATTCTGCCTTTCTTTCCAGCATTCTCTCTGCTCCAAAAATCCTGCCACTCAGTTCTTTATTAACAATGAGAGCAACACATCTTCACAGTGTATAAAAGGATTATTCCACAGCATTTCCCCTTCTTGTCCAATTAAAAAGGAAGGTTTTAACTTCAACATAGTAAAATTATATATAACAAAAACAGTTATCAAGTAAGAATTACAGTTACAATATCCAGTCCATTTGTATTTGGCAAGATTAGAGAAAATACTCTATTATCTATCTTATCTTTGTGAGTCTGAAGTTTTATACCTAATTTACCTTTCATCATAACTAAGGAAACTGTAAGTCTAATTATTTAGTGTTTAACTTCATCAAAGACCCCAGAATGTTGTAATGTTACCTAATGACAGGGACATCTAGCTTCCTGGACAGTCACCCAAAGTTCTTCTGTAATTTTGAGACATCTATCTTTGGCCTACAGGCCTAGTATATCTGACAGACATTTCTGAGAAGCAGGTAATTTTGAAGGACTGTCCTACTTTGTCTTGGAAAACTTTGGCAGTAGCTTTCTTTTAAGTCCTACTGGTCCAGTTTGGACAGTATACTATAAGCAATTGAGGCAATGGCAATTTCTTTGCCCAGTGGATAGCTGTTGCCACAAGAAAGCAAACTCCATAAGGGGTTTCTTTGATGCCCATCATTTTCTTTGAAGTAAATTGGCGCTGCCAGGAGCAGACATGTCTCACTGTCATGAAAAGCCTTAGGTTATTAAACATCTGAAATGTCATATTCTGTAGGGCTTTGAAGTGTTTGAAGACTATCTATCTAAATATATATGTTTAACCTTGAAAACATACCTAATATGACTACAAGTTTTATCATTATAAATGACTATTAACCTTTATTTCTTAATTATACATTACATTTTTAAATGAGTTACATAAATAAGCACATACCCCAAACAAGAATAGAAACAAACATATAACAAAATAACTTTAAATTTGTATCAAAAACCAAAATCCATACCAATGTAAAATATTTTGAGATGAATAGTTACTTTTTGAATTAAAGTAGATTCAATAATCTACCCTTTTATTCCATCATTTCTATATTCTATTCCCTTTTTAGAAAGAGATCCTTGAATTTAACTCTTTTGTTTAGCTTTTTTCTGACCATTACCAATAACAACTTGTAACTAACTCACCTTAAATGACAACAAACATCCATAACCCATCTTTTGGGAATGTGGGTGTTATTTTCTCTAGACTACTTCCTGTTGTTTGGGGGTGCTAGCTTCTTTAGGTGGCTCCGGAAAAAAAAAAATTCAGGATAACGGTTAAGTCTTGGCTGGAATAGTCTGTGAGGCTGAACCATCTCTACCAGCAGCCTTGAAGTTGTTCTGGATGCAGAACTCTGAGGAAGCTGCCATCACAGTGATAGGTGTCCATCACATTATGAGGTCCAAGTGAAGTACTTATACTTTTCCCTTGTTCTGGAATGTCTGATAAGTTCTTGGACCTGGTTTCTATGGTTTTCAATAAACCCATGTTTATTCATTAAATTCATGGAGTTTTTCCCTTTCTACCCCCAGGAATAAGTCATCTATCAATCTTTACTGCATGGGTGGAGCCTGACAGATGGTTCAGGTTCTGGATCCATTCAAGTACTTCAGGCATCCCTGCTCCCTCCAAATGGACTCAAAAGCTTCTTACAAAATGGAGCCTGCAAAAACACTGTTTTATATGTTTTGAAGTAACTCCGTGTAGGGCATAACATGATCTTTCAACATACATATAGTTCTACATATAATTTCAGGTATCATATCTCATTAGCATCTAAAATCTCCACTGAGGAGTGTGCATTTTAGTATTATAATGGACCATAAGTCACCTTCAGATACCAGAGTGCCTCTGTGCCTGCTGTCAGTGGCTCCAGCCAGTTCTAGTTAGCCTTAGCTAGGTCTTCAGCCTTTCTTTTTGCCAAGAGGTTTTTTCCCCCCATATAATAATTTTTCAGCCATTGTATAAAGCTTCTAGAACTTACTCTCTGACTCATTCTTTTGCCTCATGATTCTTGTTTCTGTGGTCCCAATGATTTTTCCAGAGATGAGCACATTACCCAACTCCTGATAGCATTACAACTTCTGAAAGTGCTATATATAAACCTCGATTTAAAAAAAAAAAAAACATGCATTTTAAAACTGCTTTTATTTTAAAAAATTAATGAAAACTTTAAAAATTGACCCCTCTTTTTGGCTACCAAGGTAACTTAAAAGAAGATGAAATCGTGGAATTTCTATCTCCATGTTCTGTCTGTGCTTTAGCTAAAGGCCCAGAGATAAATCAATGTCATTAACCTTTCTTCTTGGGTCACCTTGAATTCCAGAAAGAGCCAAACATAGCAGGACAAATGCTGTGCTAGTTAGTTTTTGTCAACTTGACACAAACTAGAGTCACCTGGGAAGAGGGATTAAGGAACTGCTTCTAGCAGATTGGCCTGTGGGCAAATTTATGAGGCATTATCTTGATTGATGACCGATGAGGGGAGCACTATAGGCAGTGCCACCACTGAACTGGTGGTTCTGGGTTATAAAGGGAGTCCAGTCAAAGAAAAGAAATAGGGATTTTATGAGCAAGGGGAGTCAAGATCATGATGGAGAAATCTACAGAGACAACTGAACCAAGCTCATAGGAACTCATGAACTTTAGTCCAACAATTGTCAAACCTGCATGGGACTGGACTAGGCCCTCTGCATGTGGGAAACAGTTGTGTAGCTGGGTCTGTTTGAGGGGCCCCCTGGCAGTGTGATCAGGATCTACCCCTGGTGCATGAGCTGGCTTTCTGGATTCCATTACCTGTGGTGGGACACCTTCCTCAGCTTTGATGCAGGGGGGAGGGGATTGGCCCAGCCTCAACTGAATGTACCAGGCTTTGCTGTACCCCCCATGGGAGGACTCACTCTTTTGGAGGAGGGGATGGGGCATGGGTTAGAGGAGAAGGTTAGTGGGGAGCAGGAGGAGGGATGAGAGGGGGACTGAAGTTGGTATATAAAATGAATAAAAAATTTGTAAATTAAAAAAAAAGAAAGCTGGCTGAATATAAGTGTGGGAAGCAAGCCTGTAAGCAGCTTTCTTCAACAGTTCCTGCCTCTGTTCCTTTAATGATAGACTGTGACCTGGACATGTAAGCCAAATCAACTATTTCCTCCCTGTCTTAATTACTTTTCTATTGCTGTGACAAAATACCATGACCAAGACAATTCATAAAGAATTGGCGGCGGCGGCGCACGCCTTTAATCCCAGCACTCGGGAGGCAGAGCCAGGCGGATCTCTGTGAGTTCGAGGCCAGCCTGGGCTACCAAGTAAGCTCCAGGAAAGGCGCAAAGCTACGCAGAGAAACCCTGTCTCAAAAAACCAAAAAAAAAAAAAAAAAAAAAGCTTTTAATCTGGCTTATAGCTTCAAGGAGTTAGAGTTTGTGATGGCAGAGCAAAGGTGTGGCAGCTGCTGGAGCTGAGAGCTCACATGTTGATCCAAAAGCAAGAGGCAAGAAAGAGTACACTGGGAGTGGCTAGTTTTTGTGACACCTCACCCCCCCTCCAGTGATTCATCGCCTTCAACAAGGCCATGCTTCCATGTTTCCCAAACAGTTCTATCTACTGTGGACCAAGTATTCAAATATATGAGCCTAGGGGAGCCATTTTCATGCAAATAACCACATTTCCATAGTTGCTTTGGGTCATGTTGTTTGACAAAGCCATGGTAAGCAAACTAGAGCAGATACCCACCCCTAGATAAGGGCAGTTATCCAAAAGAATGGGTAAGGCTGGATCATACAACAGAAGCAATTGTGTTGTCATGATAGATTGGTCCCCTTGTGCAATGGAAGCAATTGCAAAATTAACAATTTATGGAACTGGGAGCTGTAGAGATGGCTCAGTGGTTGAGTACTCACTGTTCTTGCACAGGACCCAGGTACAATTCCCATCACCACATGATGGCTCTCAACTGTCTATAACTCCAGTTTGGAGATCAGATGCCCTCTTCTATCCTCTGAGGATTCCAGGCATGTACATGGTGCACAGACATACATGCAAGCAAATCACCAATAAATATACATTTATAAAAAAAAAAAAAGAAGAACAACTTATGATACCACTTTGTAGAACTACCCCACCGGGCAGTGAGACAATGATGAGCCAATGGTAGATGGAAGGACATCTTGACCAGGACTTCTTAATTATTCATGTCACTTGTCTTCTGTTAAAGCCTAAACCATATTTCAATACTCAGAAGATTGACTTTTATGGTCACTAGACTCCTTATTTGTAACTCTCCCCAATGGGTCCAAATTGAATAAATTACCTTTCTGTTTCTCACCATTACTTTCCTCTTTAATTGGTATATTGGAGATATGTGGTCAAACTTAGCTTGTTGGTGCTACTGGAGTCCAGGCTTTTACCCTAAAATCTTGAGTTACTGGGAGACTGATGGTCATTCTGTCATTCCTACTTCCATATGGATGGATATTGTATGAAAATCAAAACAAGTATCATTAATTTATGGAGAGAAAATTGGAGGTCTTCAATCTAGCTGGGTCTGGAGCTAATGAAACCCAGAGGTACATTCATCAGTGCAATCACTGTTTTTCTTGTTAAGATTATTTTTCATTGGAATTCTGACATAATCAAAATAATCCCAAATAATACATTATCATATCTGCTCATGAAAAACAAATTAAATATAAGTATAGTTTACTTTATAGAAGATGTTTCTCTTTCAGAAGTTGAGAGTAAGCTTAAATCTTGAAAACTAAATCATACTATATCAAAAATAAGACATTATTAAAGAACCTTTTTTGAAGGGAGAAATTTCTTATAATAATTTTATTTTAAGGCAAGCTATTAAAATCAAAATGGAAAATCACAGGTAACTCAACAGTGATTCAGGTAAAGCTGTTGGGCTGGCTTTCATGATTCCTGAAAGGCTACCAACTTTAGTGATTTTATTATTTCCTGGATTAAATTATTACCCTTGTTAGTTTAGAAGCTTAATTTAACTGGTACTGTAAAATAAGATCTGCTCTCAGGAAACGATTCCTATTAAGCAAGCTCAGAGATACTAAAATAAGCAACAAAATACCAACTAAATAATGGATGAGGATAAAGACAATCTCCCATTGAACTAGAATCCCCACTTCAGCAGATCATAGCATTCTATTCTTTAGGGCACAAGCTACATGTATGTACATTCTGAAATTACATACAAAATTATGAAACTTGATACAAAAATTTGGATTTCCAAATTTCTTGAAATACTAGTGCCTTAGTTAGGGTTTCTATTGCTCTAAGGCAATACTGTGGCCACAACAACTCTTAAAAAGGAAAACATTTAACTGGGCCTACCTTACAGCTTTAGAGGTTTAGTCCATTGCTGTCATGGCTGGAAGCAGGATGGTATGCAAGCAGACATGGTACTGGAGAAGGAGCTGAGAGTTCTACATCTGGATCCACAGGCAGCAGAAAGAGAACTGAAATACTGGTCCTGGCTTGAACATCTGAGACCTCAAAGCCTGTCCCCAGTGACACACTTCTTCCAACAAGGCCACACCTACACCAAAAAGGCCACACCTCCTAATAGTGCTACTACCTATGACCAAGGATTCAAACACACGAGTCTGGAAGCCATTCTACTCTAATCACCATGGCGAGCACACCTATTGTAAAGGCTAGTCTCAAATATTTTCCTTTATAGGAGTTACCTTGGTCATGTTGTCTCTTCATAGTAATAGAAACCTTAACTAAGACATAACTTAGTGCCAGGAACTGGGGTATTACTATGACAGGCCTAACCATGCTTTTGTTTGGAATAATGTGGGCTTAGGGACTTTGGACTAGAAAAATGATTGGACCTTGTAAATGGGGATTAATGGGCCGTCTTTCCAGGAGCATATCAGACAATAGTGCTGAAAGCAGTATGAACTGTTGAGGCCCAGCCCAAAACATTTCAGAGGAGAAGAATATTAGAGACCATTGTTGTAATATTTTGGCAAAGAATGTGGCTACTTTTTGCTCTTGTCTAAAAAAGAAAAAAAAAAAACTGCTAGAAGCTAAGTTGAGAGGTTTGGAATAATATCATTGGCAGAGGAAATTTCAAGTCAACCTAGTATTGATAGTGTCATGTGATTACTAGTGATCACTCTTATGCAGATCTAAAATGAAAAGACCAAGTAGGATCAAAAGAAATACAAAATGTACAGTTTGAGGAGAAAAAGAGAACCATGAGCTGTAATGTTCATGTCAAGTCCTGTGCTCAAGCAGATGAAAAGTTTAAAGAAAGGCCTAATGCCATAAATGAAATAAAAATAGTGGCACCCTCAGGTCAAGACCCCAGCCAGCAAATTCTGCAACTTGTGAAAGAAAAATGCCTGAGGGATTTCCTTGGCCTGAAAAAAAAATAACAACAGCAACAATGGAATACTTATGCAAATTAATTCAAGACACGTGCCCAATTCTATCTGAAGGAGGTAGCAGAACTTGACATCTTCCGACACATGGTTCTTGTTTTATAGTCAAGAAGGATACAGGTATATAGGGGTTGTGGAATCTTCCTCAACAGTTAAGGAAATCTGCTGAGGCAGTGGAATTCCTGCGTGGAAGCCCTTAGAGGCCAATTTGTGAAGCCGTGAACATGAAGATCAGATTCCATTGGAGACCCCTATGTTGAAGATGTCAGAGCTGTGAGATACCTGCCAAGGAGAGTTGCAGACAGAGCATGGAACGAGGCCAAGAGAAAGAAGTGTGTTGCAGCCAACAAAGCTGGAAGGAGTGGGAGATCTGAAGAGCCATCTGGTAAGTCCTTTGACATTGGGCATAGAAATACAAAATTCAGGGTTTGCCCTGCTGGGTTTCAGTCTTGCTCTGATTCAGTATTTCCTCACTATGCCCCTTTCCTCCTTTTTGGATTTGGTCATTTATATCCTGTGCCACTGTATGTTGGAAGTGTATGATCTGCTTTCTCATTTGAGGTTCCCTCTTCCCAGATGATCCTAGTTTGTGTCAAGTTGACAAAAAACTAACTAACACATATATGGTTGTGTAAATCCACTATGTTATGACCAGAATACCTTTGGAAGGTACCGTTAGAGTAGAAAAACTCCTGGTCAAGAGAATAGAATCTCTGTCCTCACTGGAGGCCTAAAATTCCAACTGGGCTGATTCAATTACTTTGTCTGTGGACCACCTCTACAAAGATGGGCTCATGGGCTGGTCGATGGTGGTGCACACCTTTAATCCCAGTATTCAGGAGGCAGAGACAGGTGAATATCTGAGATCAAGGCCAGTCTGGTCTCTACACAGTTTGTTCTAGACAGACAGAGCTTTGTAGAGAAACCTTGTCTCAAACATAAATACATAAAACAAAATGAATAATAGGTTTGACTGACAAAGATGGGCTCATGTTAAGCCAAAATAAAGAGATAGGTAGAATAATTAATTAGTCCTTAAATGAGATACTATACTTTTCCTTCCCAGAATCCCTGCACCTAGTGTGAAAGTTTAAGAACCAAAATGTAACTTTTTCTGTTAGTCTTTCTATTTCTATTACTAACATTTTGAGGCCTCCCAAACATTTTGGGCTTCCTTAATCTTTCTCTAAAACTTCCCTCCTATGTTGGCTAGTTTTACATCATCTTGATACAAGCTAGAGTCATTTTGGAAGATGGAACCTCAACTGAGAAAATGCCCCCACAACACTGGCCTGTGGGCAAGCCTGCCTTGCATTTTCTTGATTGATGATTGATATGGGAAGGCTCAGCTCATAGTAGATGGTGCCATCTTTGGCCAAGTAACTCTGGATGCTATAAGAAATCAAGATCAAAGGTGGTGCACACACCTTTAATCCCAGCACTCGGGAGGCAGAGGCAGGCAGATCTCTCTGAGTTCGAGGCCAGCCTGGGCTACAGATCTAGACCCAGGACAGGCACCAAAACTACACGGAGAAACCCTGTCTGGAAAAACCAAAAAGAAAAAAAGAAAAGAAAAGAAAAATCAAGATAAGTGAGTCATGAGGCTAGTTTAGTAAGGACTACTCCATAGCCTCCTACTTCAGTACCTGCTTCCAGGTTCCTGCCTTTAGTTTCTGCCTGGTTTCCTTGATGGTGGGGAACAAACCAGTAAATAACATTCCTCCATGGGTTCTGTATCAGCTCCTGCCTCCAGGTTCCTTCTGTCTCTGAGTTCTTGTCCTAACTTCCTGCAGTGATGGACTGTGATGTAGAACTGTAAGTTGAAATAAATTCTTTCATCCCCGAGTTGCCTTTGGTCATGGTGTTGATCACAGAAACTGAAGCCCTAAATGAAACACCTCCCCTTCATGTGTCTTCTTGTTAGGCATATGTCTGAACTTGATGACAACTTAAAGGGACATGCCCTTTCCCTCCCCTCCTCTGGTCTCCTTTTCAGAGCAGGTGCCAAGGTTTTATAGCTTGCCTTCTCCGGAGTTTTTCTTTTAAACTCTTATCAAATTGTCCTTGAGCTTCCATTTGAGTCCTTTCCTAAAGTCTTTGACTAATGAGACTAAGAACCTCAAAGGTTCTCCTGTACTCCTTCTTCTTCAAAGATGGTAGTAAGGCATAAGCATCATTATCTTTGTAGGAAATGTCCCTCTGAGGAGCACTATCGTGTGTGTCTAGGGTAGAAGTAATAACACATATACATTAACTGCCTACAATTGTTTTCTATTACATATGTTCATGCAGAGTTAGAGACTGAGTTTTGAGCACTCATTCCTCCAGACAGCTCTAAGAAAGACTTCTATACCATCTCAAAGAGTTTAGAGTATGACTCTTAGAGAAATAATATGTGTTCCCAGTGAGAAATCACTCCACACACTCAGAAATAAACAAAGAAAAAACTCTTTAATAGCACTTGTCTGGCTCTGGCTAATGCTCAAAGAGGAGCCAGCCTTAAATAGAAGATTTTATTAACTTACATACACCCTTAGGCTTATGCATTCCGCATACAATGTCACCCTTCATTTTCTTCCATGTCACAGCTCCTAGTTATACTTTGAACAATTTAAATAAACAGAAGACTATAACTCTTGCCATTTGGGCACCTGCTAGATTTACAAAGCAAAAACATTGCCGGAATTATTTAAGTCACCAGTATTGTTATTTTTGTAGTTCTTCCCTAAGTTCATCTTGTCTACCTAGGAAAATTATGCTATTCCTGATAAGAGCACAAAGTACTTAATGGCAGACCAATACTTAGTGGGGGTTATAACCCTGCACTGCCCCCTTGAGAGTCCCCTTACAGGCATGTTCGTTGACAAGGGGATGGGCCTAACAGCTAGTTTTTAAGTCAGGGCTGTCTTTTTTTATTAGAGGAGTGGAGTCTAATTGGAGATCAAGCTTGGCAAATAAAAATTAGAAGAAACTTCTGAGCAATCCTAAACTTCCATTATGGTTCAGATTTTTCTTTCTCAAAGCTTCTAACAAATCTGGTTAGTACACCACTTACCTCAATAGTCATATTGGAAGCAGCACTCCTTTAGCTAAATTCTATTACTTCAAGTTTCTCCTGAATTGTGACTACACAGTTAGAGGGCACAGTCCTATAATTATTGCCACTTCTGACAACAACTACAAGTTCAAAGGGTTCATCAAACCATCATCAGTGTGGATGAGCTATAATACGGGCACATGGAGCTCACTAACAGACAGTTACTCATACATACAGTTTATCAAGAGAAAAGTGCACAGATTTAAAGGGATGTGCAGGCCTGTAACATGAACCTCAAATGGTCTTATTAATAAAAACAAACCTGAAGCCAGGTATTGGGGTGAACGCTGAAAGATCAGAGAAACAGAACAAGCCACAGCCAACCTCACTTTGCCAATTCCTCAGACTGAAAGCCTCTGAGTCCTCATCTGAATGGATCTCAGCTGAACTGCTGCTAAAAGCTAAAAGCTTAAAAAAAAGACTCTAGTTCCTAGTCCTCATGCCTTATATACCTTTCTGCTTCCTGCCATCACTTCCTGGGATTAAAGGCATGTGTCACCTTGCCTGCTTGTTTCCAGTGTGGCTTTGAACTCACAGAGATCCAGATGAATCTCTGTCCCCAGAATGCTAGGATTAAAGGCGTGTGCTACCACTGCATAAACCTATGTTTAATATAGTTTAATATAGTGTTCTGTTCTCTGACTCTCAGATAAGTTTATTGGGGTGTGCAATATATCAACCACACAGACCACATTATAGAAGTATTCCAAGCACACATATCTCAAGACATATGACCCTCCAAAAAATTGATTATGATAATACACCCAGAGTATAACCAACCATGGAATGTTATCTTTGGTTAAGGATTCAGAGCTCTGATGAGAGCTTCATTTTGTACATATAAGCTATTGATTAATTCCCATTGTGGTTGAACTCAGTTTCTAATAATACCACTCTCTTCCTAGAGATTAGGCTGATACATAGTCTAATATGTCCATTGAGGGTGATTTCATTAGGTTTAACTATCAGGTGTCATCCCAGAGATCCACCATGAATAACAGTCACTCTTGTTGTGTAACTATTTCCTCCTAATCAAAATTCCTTCCTGAAAGGTAGCTAGGAAGCCCACACAGTACAAGAATCTGGAAACATTTGAGAAAATGAGGCCCTCACTGAAATTATAAAAGCAATAAACGGTTTCTAGGATGTCTTAGTTAGGATTACTATTGCTGTGATGAAACACCATGACCTAAGCAACTTGGGAAGGACAGGGCTTATTTGGCTTACACTTCCACAGCACTGTTCATCATCAGAGATAGTCAGGACAAGAACTGAAACGGGGCAAGAATCTGAAGGTGGGAACTGATACAGAGGCCATGGCAGGGTTCTACTTACTAGCTTGCTCTGCTTGCTTTCTTACAAAATTTAGGACCAGTAACCTTGAGATGGCACCACCCACAATGGGCTTAGCCCTCTCACATCAATCATTAATTAAGAAAATATCCTACAGCTGGATATTATGGAGGCATTTTCCCTCCTTTCAGGTATTTGTAGCTCTTGTCAAGTTGATATAAAACTATCCAATATATAGGAGACAGGAGACTCTTGAGTGGAATTGCCTGCAAGTTGTACCAGAAACTCCAGTGACTTGGTGCTACCATAGCCTCCAGGTATTGAAGCTTTGTAATCCAGCTCCTATTTCTCTGCTGGCACTAGAATTGGAATCATCAGCTTTGCTGTTCCTGGGAATTTAAATTCCCACATGAGAATATCTGGGCTTTGTTCTAAGTTCCATCTCTGAGACTGGCTTTCCAAGCAATCAAAAGGGAAATGGGAGGAATTATTATCCCTTTAATGAGATAATGGATTTTTCCTTCTCAGAAGCTTCTTCTTAGTGAACCTATTGCAGCTGTTTGCCTCTGCAGGACATTGGCACCTCTGCCATGCTGCCTGCCTTCTTACTTTTACTTTTCTTGTCTCTTTTTCCTGACACCGACCAAAGGTGTCCTCTGGCACTGTGGGCTTTGTCACTCTGAAACCCTCCTTTCCTTTTGCTCATCACCCTATATTCGAACAGTATGGTTTTCTCTCTTTCTGGTCTTTATCCCCCTTCCTCTAGCAGCGACCAAGGTTTATAGCTTACTTGACCGTTATCTTTTTCCTATTACCTCTAATTAAAAATTGTCCTCAAGCTTCACTTCCAAGTCATTATAAATTCACTTAACAAGACTGAAAACTACAAAGGGAACCCCAATTTTTTCCAGAGTTTGTGAGTCATCATCCATGACGGCATGGGCATTTTGATGTTGAACATGCCAGAGTCTGTAAGTCAGTAAATTCACTAGTTCACCAAGCTAGATTTGGGTGGAATTGTTTCTTTTTCCTATCTAGGATGATGAAATATTTATTCACATCTCTCCCAGGATAAGTCATGAAACAATTCCTACCACACAGAAAATTCCAAGGATCTAGATGTTACCTCCTAGGAACCAGAAGACAAATGGCACACCATGTTTGGCAATGGAAAACTATTTAGAATGCATTGTAAAGTATTAGTGGTCTAACTTAGCTTGATGGCATGAGCCTATAATTCCATTCACTCAGGAGGATAAGTTGGTATAGGATCACTTGATTTAAGGAATTCAAAGCTGTAATGAACAGTGTAATGAAACCATGTCTAAAGAAGTTGGATGTAGTTTTAATCCCAGTACTCATGGAACAGAGGCTAGCAGATCTCTGCAGTTCAAGGCCAATCACATCTACGTAGTGAAAACCCCTCTCAAAAGAAACTAAACAAGAAACCCTGCATATAAATTGTGTGTGTGTGCGCGCACGCGCGCACACACACACACACACACACACACGCACGCACGCACGCACGCATGTGCACACATGTGGGAATGTGGATGAGTATGTATTAACTAACTAATGTACTCTGCATTGTTACTATGCCTCTGATTTTGCTTTATAGTAAAAATATTCATGTGTTTTTATAGGTCACCATGGTTGTCCAACTCTGTTTTTCTTGTAGGCTTATAAATTCTTCATCTTTATCATAGTTGCCAGGTTGGAGGAGTGGAGATTATTTTGTCAATACAATTCAGGCCATCTTTACAAAATGTGACAATTTATAACTGTGACAAATGTCAAAACTGGCTGAACTGCTTTTATTTTTATATTAACTATTACAAATGACAGCAACACATTAAAAATAAATTTAAGCAATGAAATGAATTGATTCACTGTGTAACTACAAGATCTTGCCAAGTGTATTTTACTAATATACCAGGACTAAGATGGTCAGAAAATACTATTGGGACTCAGTTTCTCCAAATGTGCTTTTCTCTGGGGGAAGGAAAGAGACACAGATGGCTATCTGAAGCTTTAGTAGTTGACAGTCTCACAATTTACCAGGATATAATAGAAAATTCCCAAATACTAATACCCCCAGCAAAACTTTGTTATCACACCCTCAAGTCTTATGCAGTGCCTGACCTAATCACCTTGACTTTCATCTATCCAACCCACTGAGATGGAGTTTCCCAAATCTGAAAATCTTAAAATGACAAAAACTAAAAGTGATGATAAATGGTAGTTACTCAGAGGAAAAGGAAATTTTTCTTTTATGAAAAGGATCAAAGAGGCTAGAGCAATGGCTCTGCATTTCAGAGTACTTGCTGCTTTTACCTAGGACAGGGTTTGTTCTCAGCACACATGAAGCAGCTCACCACCATCTTCCTGTAAGTCCAGCTTGAGAGAATATGACACCCTCTTCTGACCTCTGTGGGTACCATGTATGCACATGGCACACATACATACATGCTCAGGCAAAACACTAATACACCTTATATTAGTCAGGGTTTCTCTAAAGCAGTGGTTCTCAACCTGTAGGTCACAACCCATTTAGAGATCGAAGGACCCTTTCACAGGGGTTGCCTAAGACCATTGGAAAACACAGATTATGGTTTATAATATTAGCACAATTGCAGTTATGAAGTAGCAATGAAATAATTTTATTGTTGGGCATCAGCACAACATGAGAAACTGTAATAAAGGGTCACGGCACTAGGAAGATTGAGAACCACTGCTCTAAAGGAAAAAATATATACATTACCAGCCTTACAGGACATGGTCTGGGTAGTCCAATAATGGCTATTTCATGATGGAATGGCTGAGAATCTAGTAGTTGTTCAGTTCATGAAGCTAGTTATCTCAGCAGTCCCTACCTGGTGCTGGACTCCTGGAATATTCCTAGAGAGATGCTGATATACATTCTATGCTGGAATCCTGAAGATGCTGGTTGTAATATCAGTGAAGGAATGTGTCAGTGAAGGGTGGATGAACTTGCCAGCAAGAGTGAGGGCAGGCAGGCAGAAAGCCAAATTTTCTTCTACCACGTTCTTTTAGGTAGAGTGCCACCAGAAAGTGTAGCCTAGATTTAAGATGAATCTTTCTGTTTTGAATAATCTAAGAAAATTCCTCAGAGAAGTGCCCAACTACTTGGGTTTGCAGATGGAGTCAAGTTGACAACCAAGACAGGCCATTATAAGCATCTAATTTAATTTTAAAGCTAAAAAAAAGATTGGATTCTGGTCACAGACACAAAAATGTCCTATTAGCAACCCCATTATCAGATGGTCATCTAAACATACCAATTTTAGTATACATTTATTTTCATACTTTAGCCAATTTTCTTGGCTATAATGTACATATAATATGATGAAGTCATTTTAAGTATACAGCTTTATGATTATTTATGTCTATGCTTCTGTGAAACCATTAATATAGTCACTATATAAAATATTTTCATTATACCAAAAAGTTCCCTCTTATAGGCCATTAGTACTTCCACTCCCAAACCAGACAACATTTGACATGTTTTCCACAAATATAGATTGGTTTGTGTTTTCTAGACTTCCAAATAAGTGAAAAAAAAAATAAACATATATTTTTGTTGATTCAAGGAACACAGATATATCAGATAAGACATATTATCAATAATTATTGGTGCTAGAGTGGGAATAAGACAGACAATGCACCTGCCTGAAAGATGCTTCTTTCAAGAGGAGAAAGGTAATAAGGAAGATGTTTACATATGATTAGAAGTTACAGTAAGACATATAAAAAGAAACAATTTTAGATTGGGTAGTCAAAGAAAGTCTGGGAGGAACCTGTCAATACCAAAAGACAACTTTCACCTCCAGCAGAATAAGAGTTCATTCAGTAGGCAGATATGAGTGAGAGTGGCCCAGCAACACAGATTCGGAATTCCACCATGTTTCCATGGCAACAGAACAAAGAAAATCGTAAGTCAAGATTCTTTTGAAAAACATCAGTGGAGACATCAAGTAGGGGAGTTACCAAAGAGTGGGGAAATCTCTGCTGTAGGCCTTATGTACTGTCGGAGAACATTCTCAACTTTTTGATTGTTGGAAGGTAGAGGTTTGATAAATTAATATGTTCCCAAAAGTTTCAGTAGATACTCATAAGGATGTTGAGTTACATAGAGGGATGAGTAAGGAATGGCTATTATCTTATGACACTGAAATTAGGCTCTGGACCTGCAACATCACAACTTCTCCACAATCAATGAAGTTAATCAGTTAGTCTTGTAAAAACTACTTCCTAGGAGCTTTCATTCACATAGTTTTAATGATGGTGTTGTGGTTTGAGAATAATAATACCCATAGGTTCATATGTTTGAATGTTTGATCCCCAGTTAGTAGAACTGTTTAAGAAGGATTAGGTGATGTGGTCTTATTGGAGTTGAGGTGGCCTTGTTGAAGAAGGTATGTCACTGGGGGTGGGCTTTGAGGTTTCAAATGCTTACTCCAGGCCCAGTCTCCCTCTCTCTTTCAGACTGCAATTTTCAGAGTGATCTCTCAGCTTCTGCTCCAGCACCATGATTGCATGCCTGTTGCCATGTTTCCTGCCATGATGATCATGGACTCGCCTCTGAAACTGTAAACAAGCCCCAATTAAATGCTTTTTTCCATAAGTTGCTTTGTTAATTGTTCTCCTCACAACAATAGAACAGTAACTAAGACAATTTCTTTCGTTCAGCATGCTATGGAGACTCACTCATATTATTACAGATGTCAATAGTTAATTCTCTTTATGACTGAACAGTATAACATTGTGAAGATGTGCTGAAATTTGCTCATCAGTTCCAAAGTTGAGATGTATTTAAGTTGTTTTCTGTGTGTAGCCACAATTAATAAAGCTACTATGCATAATCATACAGAAGTCTTAATATGAGCATTAGGGCTTTTTTTTGTTTTTTGTTTTTTATTTCTCTAGAGGTAAATTACATATGGTAGATGAAGTTTTTATTTTAAAGAATTTGGCACTGTCAAATACCTGGGCAATTTTATATTCTCACCAGCAGTGAGTATAAATTCTAGGCATTTCTACAATCTCTAGTATATTTAGTAATACAATTTTAATTTTTAGTCTTTTATTGGATATGTAATCATTTTTATTGTCACTTTAATTTGTGTGTCTCTAGTAACTCAGGATGCTGGCTACATTTTCATGTATTTTTAGCCACTGTCATATATTCTCTTATAAGTTGTCTTTTTAAATACTTTACTGATTTTATACTGAGATGCCTTCTTATTAACTTAGAATATATATACATATATTCTAAAACACATATGAATTGCATACACATATGTTCTAATACATATATATGTATTATATACATGTATACAATATATAATATAATATAGAATTATATATAACATAATATATAATATATTCATGTATATATCTATATATATATTCTGGAAGTAGTCATTTGTCTGACATAAGTTTTGTTAGCATTTTTCTTACTCTGTGGCTTACCTTTTCATTTCTAAATAATGGCTTTGAAAGAGTAAAGCTTTTTAAGTTTTAGCCTGGTCCAATTTATCTTTTTTGTTAATGTTTCCTGCTTCTCTTTGTTGTATGAACCTTTTGCCAACTTCATGGTCTTACCTATATTTTCTTCTAGAATCTGTGCCCTTTTAACTCATGGTTACACTTATTTGTTTTTATTTTTCTGTATGACATTAGGTAAAAGTAAAGTTATGCTTTTTGGTTTATTGGTTTTACTGATAAGCAGTTGTTTTAGCACAATCTATTTAAAAGATTTTTCCTTCTCATGTTTGTTACAAATCAATAAGCCATATACAGCTGGGTTTATTTCTGGGTGCTTTCTAGTCTACTGAGATTTTATTTTAAAATTTAAAATTTACTATAGTTTAAAAATCCTGAAATTAGGTGGTATAACTCATCCAGTTTTGTTCTTTTTTAAAAGTTTGTCTCTTCTAAACCATTTGTATCTTCATAAAATTGTGAAAATTAACTTTTTTTGAGACAGAGTGTTAAGGCTATGTAGCTCAAGATGACTTTGAGCTGAAAGAGCCCATCCCAATATCTGTTATTGTAAACATGGGCCTCCTTATGCCCAGTGCTGTGACTCAAACTCAGGATGACATTGTGTTTGTATATTAGTTACTTTTTCCTTGCTGTGACAAAGCACCATGACCAAGGCAACTGATAAAATAAACAGTTTATTTGAGCTTATAGTTCCAGAGGAATAAGACTACATCACCATTGTCTTAGGGTTACTGTTGCAGGGATGAAACACAGTGACCAAAAGCAAATTGGGGAAAGGGTTTTATTTTCTTACACTTCCACATCATAGTCCATTATTGAAGAAATTCAAGACAATAACTCAAAAGGGAAAGGTACCTGGAGGCAGGACCTAATGCAGAAGCCATGGAGGAATGTTATTTATTGGTTTGCTCCCGATCATCAAGGAAGTCAGGACAGAAACGAAAGGCAGGAACCTGGAGGCAAGAACTGAGTCCTTCTTAATGGCTTGTTGCCCATGGTTTGCTCAGCTTGCTTTCTTATAGAACACAGAACCACAAGCCCATGCCTTGCTTCACTCACAATATGCTGGGCCTTCCCACATTAATCAGTAATTAAGAAAACGCCCGCCGGGCGGTGGTGGCACACACCTTTAATCCCAGCACTCGGGAGGCAGAGCCAGGCGGATCTCTGTGAGTTCGAGGCCAGCCTGGGCTACCAAGTGAGTTTGAGGAAAGGCGCAAAGCTACACAGAGAAACCCTGTCTTGAAAAAAACAAAAAAAAAAAAAGAAAAGAAAAGAAAAGAAAAGAAAAGAAAATGCCCACAGGCTTACCTATTGCCTTAATCTTATGGAGGCATTTTTTCAGGTAAGGCTATTATCTCCTCTCCAATGACACTATCCTGTAGATAAATTTCTAAATGGCCTTATTAAATAAAAAACACGGAGCCAAATATAGGGGTGAAAGCCTTAGAGAGATCAGGGAAATAGGGAAAGCCACCAGCCAACCTTACCTCACCAACTCTTCAGCTTCCAAATGTCACGACTTCCTGTTTATCCACACCTATATGCCTTGCTGTTCTGCCATCTAATTTGCTCTCTCCATTCAGCTACATCACTTCCTCTTCCTACACATCTCTATCACTTCCTGTCTGTCTGTACAGACCTCCAGATCTCTATGGTTAACTAGTTTTGGAATTTAAGGCACATACAACCACACATGGCTCTGTTTCCAGTGTGGCGTCGAACACACAGAGATCCTACGTGACAAGTGATAGGATTAAGGGTGTGTGCTACTGTTTCCCGACTTCTTTGTTTACTTAAACTGGGTTGCTATTTCCTCTGATCTCCAGGCAAGCTTTATTTATTAAAGCACAAATAAAATATCACCACATTTCATCACAAATAAAATATCACCACTCTATCCTGCGTTAAGTTGACTTAAAACTAGCCAGCACAACCATCATGATGGGGAAAGTATGGCAGAAGTCAGGCACAATGGCTGGAGAGGCAAGCTAAGAGATCACATTTTAAACTACAAGCAAGAAGCAGAGAGATAACTCAAAATCGCATGAGATTGTATACAATTAAAGGTTGCCTCCAGTTGCATATTTCCTTCAACAAGGTCATACCTCCTAAACTTTCCCAAACAGTGCCACTAACTGGGGGTCAAATACTCAAATTCCTGAGACGATAGTAGACATCTATTCAAAACACAACAATTTGCTTTCAACCATGCTACTAACTGAGCTACATCTCTATACTAGTTTCATTTGTTTGTTTTTACCAGAGTGTCCTTGAACTGCCTGTGTAGTCTAAGTCAACCCAGACCTCTGGGCAATACTCCAGATTCAGCCTTCTGATTGTGGGATTCTATGTAGGAGTCATCAAGACCTTAGTTATACACTTACAGGAAGCAAATCCAGGACATTGTACATGCTAGGTGTGGTGATTTGAATCAGAATGTCCCCCAGCAGACTCAGTATTTGAGCATTTGTTACTCAGTGGATGTCACTGTTTTGGGAGAAGGGTCATGGAGAGTTGGTGCTGCCTTGTTGGAGGAAGTTCATCAGTGGAAGAGAACTTTGATGGTTCATAGCCTCACTCCACTTCCAATTCACTCTTTCTCCTTGTGGATAAGCTCAAAATAAACTCCACCTACTGTAAGTTGTTTTGGATCATGGTATTTTATCACAGCAACAGAAAGGTAACTAATGTACTAAGTGAGCGTTATACCAACTGAGAAACTTCCTCAGCCCTAGAACGAACTTGTAAATTGCTATTAAAACTAGGGAAAACAAGAGATAGAAATTGACTAGGTAGTTTATGGTTTGTTTTTTTTTTAAATAAGACTCTGTATTAGTTTGCTTTCAATTCCTATGATAAAATACCATGGCCAAAAGCAATTTGGAGAGGAAAGTGTTTATCTCAGGTTACAGTTTTAGTCTATCACAAAAGGAAGTCAGGACCTGATTCAAGGCAGAACTTAGAGGCAGGAACTGAAGCTGAGACTGGGAATGAACACTTAGAGGCTTGCTCTCCATATGTTGCTCAGCTTGGTTTCTTATACAACCAAAGAACACTTACCCAGCTGTGGCACCATCTACTGTAGGCTAGACCCTCCCATATCAATCATTGTCTTAGATACTTTTCTATTGATATGATACTACACCATGACCAAAGAAAGTGTGGTGTTTTTTTTTGTTTGTTTTTGAAAATTATGGTTTCATGGAGGTTAGAGTCTATTACCATGGTGGTGGGGAGCATCACAATGGACAGGCAGACATGTAGCTGAAACAGTACCTGAGATCTTACATCTTAATCCACAAGTGTGCTGGGGAGGGAGGGAGAGAGAGAGAGAGAGAGAGAGAGAGAGAGAGAGAGAGAGAGAGAGAGAGAGAGAGAGAGAGAGAGAGAGACTGGGAATGGCCCAAGTCTTTAAAACATGCCCTGAGTAATATACCTCCTCCAAATAGGCCACAGCTCCTAATCCTTCCCAGATAATTCCACCAACTGGGACCAAGTGTTCACACACATGAGCCTATGAAGGCAATTCTCATTCAAACTTCCACAATGTTAACAAAGAAAATAGTGCATAGATTTGCCTACAGGCCAATCTGATGGAGACAGTTCCTTAATTGTCATTCCCATTTTGTCATTAACAAAAACAAACAAACAAACAAACAAACTAACCTGCCCCCAGATACCACATTAAAGTGACTGGTTTCTTTTTAGCCTAAAAGCCAAACATATCCTTAGGCCTGTCAGCAGCCTTGCCCTTGCCTGAAACCTGAGATGCCAAAAAGTGTTTTAGCCAAAAATGTATGGAAGTACCAGAAGTGGAGGATCGGGTTTTTCATTATCTCTTTCCCCTAAAGGGAGTACCCTTTTACAGGAAACCATACTTAGGAAGTGACTGAAACAGTATGGTGCATATGAAATGGGAACTGGCTAATCAGCTCATCACACAGCCATCCTTCCATCCAGTCAAGCTTTATAAGGTTACCACTCCAAGGTGACCTTCAGTGATGTCCCATTCCCAGAAACTTCAACTGCTACACAGAGTTCTGCTTTCTCTCTCTTCTTCTTAAGATTCCAATAGCAAAATGTCTTTCTTATTTTTAATTACAAATTTATTTTCTCCGTGTTGGTGTTTTGTTTGCATGGATAGCTATGTGCCATGTGCATGCCTGGTTCCCACAGAGGCCAGAGGAGGACATCAGATCTGTTAGAACTGGAGTTAGAATCAGTCGGGAGCTAACATACAAGCACTAGGAATCAAGCCCCTGTCCTCTGGAAGAGCAACCAGTGCTCTTAACCATTAAGCCATCTCTCCAACTCTAAAATACTTCTTTTTAAAACTCAACCTCTATAGTTTGTGAATTTTATTAAATTCCCAAGACAAGAACCCAAAATCACTGGCTTGGAGTGGCTTGGAGTTTCAGGGACCCTAGCCTCACAAGTTAAGCATAGAGCCAAGAAAGAGTCTATTACTCTCAAACATCCCAATATGCCTATGTCAACATCTTGCTGAAAGTTTGATTAGGACTGGATTGAATCTACAGATCAGTTAGGGGAAATTCATATCTAAGCAATACAGAAATTTCCTACATTTTGTTTTCTTTCAAAATAGATTTGTAATTGTCCATGGAGAAGTCATATGACCTCATTAAGTTTGTCCTAGGATTTTTTTTATGGGTTTGATGCTCTTGTATAAGGAATTATATTTTATTTTACCTTCCAAACATCTTTTTTGCAGAAACGTAAAAATACAGCTGATCTTCATGTGTTAACTTTGCTGTCTCAAGAGCCCAAAGCTAAATTGGAACTCCGATACTAGAGCTGCTAAAAGCTCCTAACAGGAGTAAAGGGAAAACAGACATGGGCATTTACAGTGTGTCTTTCACAGGATTACACTTTAATCCAGAGGGTGGCTTAGCACCTGGTTGTTGAACCCATGACTGTATGTCCCTTATACAGGAAACTTGTTTGTACTAGCATATTCTCCTTGTGACTCTGTCTGATCTGTGTCAAGTTTTTCTGCCTGAGAGCACATCTTTGTGCTCTCTAGGCACACAGGCAAAACCTGGTGTACCATCACTATCATCAACAAGTTCAAAGATGTATCACTTAAACATTCTGAGCAAGAAAGGACCCACGAGTCAGCAGGGAAGTCGTCCATTGATAGAACACTCAAAGCAGAAATAAGCAGTGAAGCTGAAGGTGAGGTGGTGGTGGAAGAATGGCAAGTAGAAATATATATATAAGGGACTCTATTATGGTTCACTGTAGTGGGTAGCTGTTCCAGCTTTGACCTGGGAGTACTACCTCCATTGAGGCTTCCAGTAACTGTCACACCTACAAGGAGGGCCGAGACAGGTGCCCTTAAGACCTGAGATCCAGATGTGCTGGCTCTCTTGGTTCCTGGATCCTGGAAGCTGGAGGTAGACCAAGCAGAGTTCTCCAGAGAACACTGCTGGACTGCACTACACCTCTCCCGGACCCTATAACCTATCCCTTTACTTGTAAGTTACCCCACAAAATAAAGCTTCCTTTTAACTACATAGAGTTGCCTTAATACTTCCACCAATTGTTCACATTAATTTTGAGTAGGGATATTTGAATGGGTCTCTTCAAAGGAGGCAGTGGGAATGTAAAGCCTTGTTGGCTAGGTAGCAAATATCTAGCATCCATTTGGGGCCATTTTGGTTTTGTCTATTGATTGATTGATTGGTTGGTTGATTGATTGTTGTGTGTGTGTGTGTGTGTGTGTGTGTGTGTGCATGCATGCGCATGTGCGCACGTGCATGTATACATGCATATGAAGATCAGAGAACAAGTCTTGGGTGTTTATTCTCTCCTTTTACTTTCTGGAATATGGAAAATAAACTCAAGTCATGAAGTCCGTGCACAAGCTTCTAGATCTAATTTGAATGAGATGTTCCCCCATAAGTCTTGGGTGTTTGAATACTTGGTCCCCAGTTGGGGGCTCTTTTGGCGGTGGGGACACCAAAGATGTGGCCTTACTGAAGGAAGTATGTCACTGGAGAACAGGCTTTGAGATTTCCAAGGACTTGCCATTTCGAGTTAGCTCTCTCAGTTTGTGGTTCACAGGCTTCTGTTTGTGGTTCAAGATGTGAGTTGATGCTCCAGCTGCCTGCTGTCTGTTAGGTCCACTCGTCATGGACTCATTCCTCTAGAAGGATAAGTCCCAAATAAACCCCTCCTACTATAAGTTGTCTTGGTCATAGTGTTTTATCACAGAAATAGAAAAGTAACTAAGATGTTCCTCCACTAGCTCAGCCACCCTGCTGTCCGAGTGTGCATTTTATTTGTTTCTTTGTTTGTTTTAACCTATAAAGCAGCAACATTTGTTGTCTCATTCCTGATACACAAATTTGCTGGATTCATTTGTTAGTTCTAGTGGCCTTTTTAAAGCCTTTTTTGCTATTTTGTTTATCTTTTTAATTTAAAAAAATCAGTGTCTATGAATGTAAAGAGTTGGTTTTCCATTTCTAATCCAGTATTTGTTTATTTTACTTTATTGCACAAACTATTATAAAGAGAAATGGATATAAGAACATATTCTTAAATGTGTGTGGCAAATGTCAGTCTTTCATGTGCATTATTGATATTTTTATATAAGTGGTTTATCATATTAAGGAAGTTTCCTTCTGCTCCTTGTCTTAGAATTCTTGAATTCTGTTTTTTTTGCATAATATTTTTATTTATTCTCTGAGAACACATATTGCTTTGATGTGGTCTGAGAGTGCCACACATCTGTAGGCATAGATATACTAATGTAAATGTTTTTAAATGTATTTTTATTATTTTATGTGCATGAATGTTTTGCCTGCCTGTATGTCTGTTCATCCTATGCATGCTTGATATCCACGGAGGCCAGGAGAGAGCATCACATTCCCTAGGACTGGAGTTACAGATAATTGTGAGTCACTGTGTGGTTGCCAGGAATTGAACCTAGGTTCTCAGAAAGAACAACCAGTGATGTTAACTGCTGAGTCATCTCTCCAGCCCCAAGACACTAACTTAGAGGGCAGTTTGCTATGATGCCCACTTAGCAAAATAAGAGATTTATTCCTGGGCTAAGTACCTCATCCATGGGTTCTCGGCCAGATGTACCGTATTAGGCATACATTTTCTCCATTCAGATAGCCTTAATTCCAATCAAATGGTTGGTTACCCTCATAACATTGTACTACTATTAAACCCTTGAATTCGTTTTAATATTTCTGCAGTTACCAAATGACTTTAATTTTATTCTTCCTTCTAGAAGTGTATTTAATCACATCAACAATTTTTTTAAGTTGAGATATAGTTCATTTGCCACAATATATGCCATTTTAAATATTGAATTTAATAGTTTATAGTGTATCCATGAGAATGTGAAAATATAGCCACTCTCTTATTCCACAATATTATCATATCATCTCAAAATAAATCACTGACATATTAATAATTATTCCTCATTTCCCAATTCCTAGCAACTACTAATTTACTTTCTGTCTCTATGGGTTCACTTATTCTACAAGTTTTCTGTAAATGAAGTCATACATTTTGTACCTGGCTTTCACATAGTATAATGTGTTCAGTTTATGTACAATAAACAATGAATCTATACTTTATTTATTTTTGTAATAGAATGATTTTTATTGAATTTTGATTATCCATTGTAAGTATATGGACATTAAGCACTATTGTTTTTGTTTTTTACTTTTGGCTACTAAGAATTGTTACTGTGAGCATTCATGTGTTAATTTTGTGAGAAAATACGTTCTCATTTCATTTGAACATCTACCTAGTAGTGCAGTTTCTATATCATAGAGTACATCAATTTACCATTGTTGAGAACTGCTAGCCCATTTCCAAAGTAAGTTCACTATTTCATAGTCCTATAGGTCAGTGGTTCTCAAACTCTGGGTCATGACCCCTTTCGTAGGGGTTGCATATCAGATATCCTGCATATAAGATATTTACATTATGATTCATAACAGTAGCAAAATTACAGTTATGAAGTAGCAAAGAAATAATTATTTGATTTGGGTCACCACAACATGAGGAACTGTATTAAAGGGTAGCAGCATTAGAAAGGTTGTATTAAATCACTTGTATTAAACTTTCCTTAATGATAACGATGCTGAGCACGTATTCAGAGGCTAAATTGGCCATTTGTATATTTCCTTTGGAGAACGGTCTATTCAGGAGCCTTGCAACTGTTTGAATTCACTTGGAGTTTGTGGCTGTTGTGCACTTGGAAGAATTCTTTCTAAATCCTGGATGTTTGCAACTCATATCAAATATGACTTGCAAATATCCACCCATTATGTGAATTGCTTTCACTTTCTTGCTGGTTGCTTTTGCAGCACTTTTTTTTTATGAAGTTCAGTTAGTCTATTTTTAATTTTATTGCATGTGCTTTAATAAACCACTGTTTCAACCAAGGCCATGAAGACTTATATTTAAGATTTCTTCAGAAAAGTCTCATAGCTTGGGCTGTTGCACTTGATTGCTGCTCCATTTTGAGTCAGTTTTTGCACATAATATGAGGTTTAAATCCTGGTTCACTTATATCTGGCTATCTGGTTGACTCAGTGCCATTTCTTCAGAATACTATATTTGTTTCAGACTTTTCCTGTCACACACTTTCAAAATCATTTCCCCACATGTGTGACAGTTTACTTCTGAGCTCTTAATTCATTCTCACTGATCTGCATTTCTATCTTTATTCCTGTATCATACAGGCTTTGGGGCTTTTGTTGGTGTTGGCAATGTCCCCAATAAGCTCATATATTTGAATACTTGGTCTGCAGTTGGTGGCACTGTTTAGGGAGATTATGGAACCTTTAGGAGGTGGAGCCTTGCTGACAGAAGTACATCACTTGGTGTGGAATATAGGGGTTTGTGGCTTCATACCACATTCTCTTTCTCTCTCTCTCTCTCTCTCTCTCTCTCTCTCTCTCTCTCTCTCTCTCTCTCTCTCTCTCTCTCTCTCTCTCTCTCCTTCCTGAGTACAGATGAAAGGGTGATTGGCCAGCTTTCTGCTCTTGATACCATGCCGTTGCCTTACTGATATGATGGACACTATCACACTGGAACTGTTAGCCAAATTAATTTTGGTCACGGTACTTTATTAAAGCAATGGAAAAGCAACTCATACACTGGCTGAACTCATCTATTCTTTTTTTTCTAAATTTGTTTGCCATGCAAAGCTTTATCTTCTTAAAATATAAATAATCTTATTCTTCTTAAACCTGAATATATTTGATTTCTTTCCTATTTTAAAACTGAAATTCCAAGCCTGGAACTTCCAGTATGATTCTGAATAAAAGCAGTGGGAGTGGACATCTTTGCTGCATTCCTCATTTTAGGGGATAAGCACTCAATTTTTCATTGGTAGGTATGATGTGAGCTGTGAGGTTTTCTTAGATACCCTGTATTAAGTGAAAAAAACTTCCCTTCTGTTTCTACATGTTGAGTGGTTTTAATTAAGATATTTTGTTGTATTGAGTCAGATGCATTTCTGCTCTTATTGAGTTATGTGGGTTTTTCTTTTCTTTTTTCTTGTAGTCTATTAATATGGTGTGTTACATTGGTAGATTTTTGTACCTTTAACCACTTTTGTAAGCTATAATAAATGCCATTTGGTCAAAGTGCATAATCCTTTTTATGTAATGTTCAATACTCCTTGCTGGTATTTTTAAAAGGTTTTGTGTCAACATACATAACAACTGCTGTTCTAAAGCAATATTTTATTCTGATAGTTTTGTCTGGCTTTGATTTCAAGGCAATACTAGCAACAAAGAAAGAATTAGAAAATGTTATTTCCTTTTCTATTTTTAAGTAGTTTGTGAGGTATGGTTTTAATTCTTCTTAACTGACAGAATTCATGAATGAAACAATCTGGTCCTGGGCTTTCTTTGTGGGACTCAATTTTGTGCATTAATTTAATCTGTTTACTTTTCTAAGCCTGTCCAGAGCAGAGGCAGAGGCAGGTGAATTTGAATTTGAATCCAGTCTGGTCTGTATAGCAAGTTCCATGCCAGCCAAAGGCTACATAGTGAAGCTCCAGGATGCCTTCAATTCATAGGGATCTGCCTGCCTTTGGCTCCCAAATGCTGGCATTAAAGAACTAACCTCACAAAGTTATCCTCTGATGGCCATACATGCACTTACAATATGATAAATTTCTTTTAAAAATATGTCCAATTCTCCAAATATGTTTGTACATTTGTCCTTATTTCTACTATTGTAATTTTCTATATTTAGAGCTAATAATATAAAGTTTTCACATACATATAATTGATATACCTTCTTGACATACTAACATTTTATGGCGAAGACATCTTCATCTTGCAGCTAGTACTACTTATAATTTTATATTTAGTGTGCATCTTTTATGAACAGTCTATAGTTCTTTCCTATATCTAACATCAAAGTTTCTACTGTTTAATACAAATATTTCATCCATTTACATTTATTGTAATTAATAATAATAATGTGTGCCACCACAAATAATTCTACTCTTTGTTCTTCTCTTGCTTTCTTCTGTGTTAATTTTTCCTGCCTCATCTGAATCCTTCTATTGATTTGTAAGACAAATTTCTTTGCTGTTTTCATTAGTTATTCTGAGGATTCTGACATTCATCTTAACATACCATAACCTCCTTGGATTGAAAATTATTTCAAGTAAAATATAAGAACTTCATAATAAATTTACAATAATCACTCTACCTTCTTAATGTTCAATAAACCAGGTAGTCCCATTTTTACGGTTTTTACTTTAAATAGGCCTAAGCTTCATGATATATTAAGAGAAGAAATGAAAAAGTATGGTTTGTATCCAGATCACAAATTGGAAAGACCTTTTTCACAGCATTTCTCTTCCAACAGTTTCATTCAGCATTTCCTCCCATGCAGGTGTGCTGAAGACAAACTATTTCATTTTTGTTGTTATCAGAGATATATTCACTTTGTTTTCATTTTTGAAAGATATTTTTGCTTATTAGATAATTCTAGGTTGGCAGGCTTTATTTTTCTTTATTTAGTGTGTTGTGTTTGATTGTATCTTACTTCTCATACTTTGAATATGTCCCCATGACTTTTCCTCAATGGTTTCTGTGGAGAAATCAGCCCTAAAACACATTTTTGTTCTTCCGTGTGTATCGACTTATTTTATTACTAAGATTTTTATCTCATCTTGCACTTGGAGTAATCTGAGTATTGAAATCCCTAGTAATAATAATTTTTGTATGTGTTTTTCTTGCTTTGAGGCTCACTGCGGTGGTTTTAATAGGAAATATCCCCCATGGGCTTGGGCTTTGAACACTTGGTTCTCGGTTGATGGCATTGTTTGGAGAGGGTGTGTCCCTGAAGGAGGCCTTTGAGATTCTATAGCTTCCTCCTGTTTCCACGTTGCTGTCCTTGGTTTGTGCTTGCAGTTTGAAGATGTGAGCTCTCTGCTTCCTGCTCCTGCCACCATGGCTGCCCCTTGCTGCTATTCCTCCTTACTAGGTTAGACTAGTAACTTTTTGGAACTACAAGCCAAAAATAATCTTCTTCCCTAAGCTGCTTTTGGTCATGGTGTTTTATCCCAGCAACAAAAGTAACAACCACACTCACAGAGGAGTAACTTGATATTTTTCATTGAAATTTAGTTTCAGGTATCTGTGTTTATTTTTCTTCTGCCCTGTGCTCATTCAGTTGTATGGTTTCTATATAGCCATCTTAATTTCACTTTTTTGCAACCTTTGACTAGCTCTTCATTTTATGGAATGGATTTTTATTTCTCTTATTGTACTTTTGAAATGTTGTCACTTTCAGAATATTAGGTTAAGTTCACTGTTCTCTGATTAATTGAATTGATGTTTTAATTTTTGCAACTACTTAACCTTCGTGCACCCTTGAAGTTTTGTCAGCTATACCCAAGATATACATCTGTTCTGATTCATTTTCCAGTGACTGCCTCCCACCAAGGGTTACTTAAACATTCCAGTTTCTATGCAGATCCATAATTTTGTGTTAAAATTGGATATTATAGCTATCCATGCCAGTGATCCTGAATTGCATTCTATTCTGAGAGAAAAATACCCTAGTAGGCAGTTCGCTTGCATGGATTCAAACTCCCAACCCGGCCTCCCCTGTGGCATGTAGCAGCTGATATATTTGTGTGGTTATTACAGCTTCTTGCTGCTGCTATTTTTACCTTTGCTTCCTGGGAGTTTCACCAGCACCTGAATATGTTGGTGGTCAGCCAAGGATTTGGGCACAGCTTATCCTCAGATATTGGGGGCTCACCATCACTGTATTCTTGTTTATGGGATTCTCTCCTAAATTAATCTACTGTCCGTTGACACCTCATTTCGCCCCCACAGGAACAGGCTGAGCAACACACACACACATTTTGTCAAACTCAATAAACATTCATACATCTCATCTAATGTAGCTGATTTTCATGGACACATTTTTATCTGCCCTGCCAGTTCTCATCAGAAACCCTGGTATTGCTGCCCCCTCCCCCACATCGCATACAGTTTAGCAGTCAACGAGCATTAGGTGATGATGATCACACTTTGTGTTTTGCTCTCTTACAGATCTTTTGCTTCCAAAATTCACCTCCTCATTTTTTTCAGCTTTGGCATTTTCCCTGAAACCATTATACTGAGATGATTTTTTTTTTCCTATTGTAGTCATGGAGGTAGAGCAAAACCTCAGAAAAGGAAGCTATACACTTGTAATTCTTCATTCTTTCACTGTAGTTTTCAAGAGCCAGCTTGTCTCTTTATTCTGCTCTGCCTCTTCTTAGACACTTTTCAGCATATATGTTGAGAATATATTATCTATATGCAAATATATATGCATGCATTTCATTTTTAAAAATTTTTGATTGTAATAAGTTTCACTCAGATACGCTACTTTGGTGGAATTAGTGGAAGTTTAGTAGGGATTATCTCCCACTTAACTTTTGACTTAAGAATTTTCTCTTTTCGAGATATCTTGATAGAGGGAGACATTATGGGCTTAGGGAGAAACCTAGTGCTAGGGAAATTCCCAGGAATTCACAAGGATTACCCTAGACTGGACTACTTACAATAGTGGAGAGGGTACCTATCCCGTTAATCAGATTGGTGACTACCCTAACTGTCATCATGGAGCCTTCATCCAGTAACTGATGGAAGCAGATGCAGAGATCCACAGCCAAACACCAGGCCAACTTCAGGGAGTCCAGTCAAGGAGAGGGAAGAGGGATTACATGAGCAAGAGGGGGTCAAGATCATAATGGGGAAATCCACAGAGACAACTGAACCAAGCTCCTAGGAACTCATGAACTTTAGACCGACAGCTGTGGAACCTGCATGGGACTGGACTAGGCCCTCTGCATATGGGAGACAGTTATGTAGTTTGGTCTGTTTGAGGGGCCCCTGGCAGTGTGATCAGGATTTATCCCTGGTGCATGAGCTGACTTTCTAGAACACATTCCCTATGGTGGGATGCCTTGCTCAGCCTTGATGCAGCAGGGAAGGGCTGGGACCTGCCTCAACTGAATGTACCAGGCTTTGCTGACTCCTCATGGGAGGACTGACCCTTTTGGAGAAGGGGATGGAGAGTGGGAGGAGGCATGAGAGGGGGATCAGTGATTGGTATGTAAAATGAATAAAAAAATTTCTTAAATACAAAAAAGATTCTCTTTTCATTGATGCAAAAACAATACATGTTCAGTAGGAACTATACATGAAGCTTTAAGCTTTTATGTTTCCCTAGACTGGCATCATGCATTACAATACTCACTTGAGAGGCTGGCAGCAGCAGCAAGCAATCTTTTGAATCAGCCTCATGATCATGTGGATAAACAAACAGTACTCTGTTACACCATATTTCTAAGCTATAATGTTAATTAGTATTGGTGTAGCAAATTAAATGTACTTCTGCCTTAAACAATACTTTCACCTTACAATGGTTTTATCGGGATATAACTCCGTCAAAAGCCAAGGGGCATCTGTATTTTGAAAAGTCTAAAAGGAACTTACAGGTTCAAGCAGTCATTTGAAAGTTTGATAGTAAATTGACATTTGAGGTTTTCTTAATGTTTATTTATTGGAATCACATGGACAGAAAATCAAGTCCATCTCTAATATCTTCCCCACATTCATGAAAGAATCAATTGCTAAACCACTGATTAGGTTATCCAAGAAGCAATTTCAGGTGTTAGAAAGGTATAAATTCTCTATCTTGTGAAAAAAGTTAATTATACAAACTCTATTAAAATATGACTTGGTAAAGCACACTGAGTCAACCAAAAAAACGATGACATGGTTGAGTAGCTTATTTGCCCATTCGAAAATTATTAACTTGTCTGGATTATTTGATAAAGATTACCAAGAAATCCTATTAATTCTTGATCTCCACATAGAGAGGTTTACATGCCAATGCAACATTATTATTTTATAGAACTAGGTTATAAAATATTCACTTAGAAATCGAGTTCAGCATCCTGTGCTTGCATTCTTTCTTATAAACATTTGAATAAATTTAGAAAGCTAATCAAAAACATTTTGATTCAGGAGAAAAAAATGTCTCTGAACTCTTACAAATGTATCTACCAAAGTGAAAAACTCTTTGAACAATTACCAATTTTAACATCAATGTCTTTCCAAGTGTACAAACATACAACCATGGGAATCTCTGAATGTTCGTCAACCTTGATTTTTCAAAAGTCAATGATTCCACTTGTATGTCAATAGTACCAAGAAATAGTGTTTTGACAATGGGCAACCTGCAGTAAGCATGCAGAACCTCTCAAGATGGGTAGCAATTTGAACAACATTCTCTAGCATTTCAGAAACAAAATACTGAGTACCTCTTTAGAAAAAAAAAAGCCCCACACCAGTGAAGTCTAAGTGCAAAATACAAAGAGAACAACAGTGGGAAAGCACATAGTTCTATGGCTTCCCTACTAGTATGACAAACAGCCAGTGTGACCATTTGAACTTTGTGTGATGTCCTGAATTGTCATCTATGGCTAAATTCTGGGCCATAAGAGTACCCAAACTTGACCTGATTCTCATGTTTCTTCAGAATGTCCCAAATAGCTTTCCCTTCTTTATTTCTTTCTTTGTTCAGATTTTATAAGAATTCTGATAACAGGGGTTGGGGATTTAGCTCAGTGGTAGAGCACTTGCCTAGCAAGCGCAAGGCCCTGGGTTCGGTCCTCAGCTCTGAAAAACAAAACAAAACAAAAACAAAAACAAAAACAAAACAAAAAAACAATAGCAACGAAAAAAAAGAATTCTGATAACAAAATGGTGTAAGAAAAAATTGAAGGTGACAGCAGGGGGAGGGGGGAGTGGTTTGAATGAGAACAGTCTCCATAGGCACATATATTTGAATGTTTGGTTCCCAGTTGATGGAACCATTTGGGAGGGATTAGGAGGTGTGGCCTTGTTGGAGGAGGTGTATCACTAGGGGTCAGGTGTTGAAGTTTCAAAAATCCATGCCATTCCAAGTAATCTCTTTCTACTTCATGCTTGTGGACTGATGTAAGCTCTCACCTACTGCTTCAGTGCAGTGTCTGCCTGCCTGCTCCTATGCTCCCTACCATGATGGTTGTGAACCTTAACCCTCTGCAACCATGAACCCCGAATTAGGTGCTTTTATTTAAGTTGCCTTAACCATGGTGTCTTATCACAGCAATTGAAGAGTAACTAAGGTAGGGAAGATGATATTTTGTAAGAGAAAAATAATCTGCATTTTCTTCTGCTTTATTTTTATTTAATAAAGCTCAATAAGATTTTTCCAGGTTTCCCCACAAATTGTGCAGAAATAACAAGGCCATTTTCACATGTATTAATTTATTAGGTAGGCATAAAAATAATAAATCAACATTCAATGAAATTTTACTAAGTGAACTTGCCTGTGTATCCACCACCTAGATGAGTAAATAAAATATGCCAGAACCATTAATATTCATTATTGCTCTCATATTCCTTCCAAATTTCCTCTTCCCTAAAGGTAAAAACTATCACTATCATGAGTTCTATCAGCATAGCTAATGTTTGGCTGGTTTTAATCTTTATAAAAATAAAATAATAAGCTGGGATGAGTGACACATGATTGTAATACCAGCACAAAGGTGTCAGAGGCAAGAGGATTACCATAAGTTCGAGGTCAATTTGGTCTATATAGCAAACTTCAGGCCAGCCTGGACCTTATAACAAAACCCTGCTCAAAAAAGGCTTTGGCAAAAAAAGAAGTAATAACATTCATGTTCTTTTTGTGTATTGTTTCTTCCTCAACAATTTGTTGTTGTGAAACATCGCTGACATTGCATGTTTAAGTAATGAGTCCATTGTTACTTACTGTTCCATTTTGAGACTAAGTCAGAATGTATGTCTGTGGATGAACAATTCTATGTGCTTTTAGTTTTGTCTTTTATAAATAGTGTCGCTCCAAAATATTCTTTCATTTATTATTTTTGTTTTATTTTATGTATGAGTACCTGCACCATATGCATGCAATGCCCTCAGAGACCAGAAGAGAGTTTCAGTTCCTCTGAAACTGGAGTTATAGTTGGTTGTGAGTCGCCGTGTATTGCTGGGAACTAAACTCAGGCCCTCTAACTGCTAATCCTTCTTTCCAGCTCTTTTAAATAGTCTTGTACATCTCTTTTGGTACATGAACTTATATACTAATCTGAGGTGACTACCTGGGTATAAAATTGATCTTAGAGTACACTGGTGCTCGTTTTTAGCAAATACTGCCATCTAAGACTATTTTGAACAGATATTGGCATGTTTTAAAGCTTTTATTTGAGTTATAAGTATTGCAAAGTTCCTTTAACAATACAGCTATATGCAAACACAGAGACAGAGAGCAAATTAGAACTGTGAATGTGATTCCCACTTACTCACGTATTCACTTAGCAAGCTGTTGGCAATCTGTTTGTTTGTTTCATTAGTTGCTTGGTTGTTCAGCTGGTTAGTTGGTAATTTTGAGAAATAGGATTTCACTATGTAGCAAGGCTTTCCTGGAATTCACTATGTAGCCCAACCTCATCTCAAACTCACAATGATAGTTCTGCCTCAGTCTCCTGAGTGCTGAGAATCCATGTAGCATGCATGGCTGCTAGGCATTGGCAGTGCAGCCTAGGGCAAATAAGTCTGTTCTTAACAAGTTCTGCAATTCTCTAATAATCCCATAATATTCTCTAATAAACCCATGTCCATTTTCGCTACACATGGTAGTATATGCCTTTAATCCTACCACTTGGGAGCCAGAGGTAGGAGTTTGAGTTCAATGTGCTCGAGGCTCGAGGCCAGCCAGGGCTACATAGGGAGACCTTGTCTCAAAGAAAAAAAAGGAAGGAAGGAAGGAAGGAAGGAAGGAAGGAAGGAAGGAAGGAAGATGGTTCCTGGCCATATTAGATTTAGGTTCATGTATATGAACTCATTTTTACCTTAATTTATTATTTAAAGGCCTTCTCTCTAAATAAAATTAAATTCTTCAATACTGAGGATTAAGATTTTCAACATATGGATTTGGGAGAAATGTATAATTTAAATGACATAAGACCAAAAATATTTTCTGCTAAATGGTGTAGACAAAATTCTAAACAGTCTTAGTAAATAAGAAACACAGAGCCAAATACAGAGGTAATAGCCAAAGAGATCAGAGAACTAATGAAGAGCCATGGCTACCTTATCTTACCACCTCACCGCTGTCACTTCAGCTGAAGTCTTTAAATCATAAATTAAGGTAAAAATGAGTTCATATACATGAACCTAAATCCAATACGGCCAGTGCCTTTATAAAGTAAGAAAGTAAGAAAGGGCTGGAGAGATGGTTCAATAGTTAAAAGCAGATGACCATGTTTGTTTTCCAACATTCACGGTAGCTCACAGTCAACTGAACTCCAGTTCCAGAGGATCTGACACCACCTTCTGACTTCTGTAGGCATAAGGCATACATGTGGAACACACATACACATGTAGGCAAAACATTCATACACATAAAATAAAAATAAGTCAATTAATTTTTTAAAACAATAAGAAGAGAAAAGAAAATTTAAAAAAATTAAGAAGAAGGATTAAAACTGTAATGATTAAGTTATGTATCAGTGTTACTGGGACCCAGATAAGTAGCTAAATATGATTTCTGAGTATGTTTGTAAAAATGTTTCTAGTAAGATTGACGTTTGAACTGATGGGCTCAGTGAAGCAGATGGTCATCGTTAGGTGGGCATATCTAATGGGTAAAGGGCTGAATGGAAGAAAGAGTAGAGAATGCACTCTGCCTGCGAAGCTAGGACGTCAATTCTCTCCTGTGCTTGGACTGAGACCATTAGATTCCCTACTTCACAGTGCTTGACTAACTTCGTCGCTGTCTTTATTTGTAGACAACAGTTCATGACACTTCTTTCTCACTCTGTATAACTGCATGAGCCCATCCCTCATTTGTTGTGTTTCTCTGTAGCACACTGATTAACACTAGGATACAAACGTGCACACAGAAGAAAGAACACATGTGTTACACAGAGAGAAGGAGAGCAAAAGACGTGATGAAAGAAACCAGACACACCAATGCTTTGATTTGGGATTTCGGTGTCCAAAACTGTGAGAAAAACGATTTTCATTGATTAAGCCATTTAGACTGTATTATTTTCCTATAGCACCCCTGCTCTTTTTGTTCCATCTCTGTTGCTGTGATAAATACCACTACCAAAAGTTACTTCAGGGAGGAAGGGGTTTAGTTCATCGTATACTTCCAGGTCACAGTCAGTCATTGATTGAAGTCAGGGGAGGAACTAAAGCAGGAGCTAAAACAGAAACTGTAAAGGAGCACTGCTTATTGACTTGCTTACTAACCGAATAGGGATGTTGCTGCCCAAATCAATCATCAATCAAGACAATCTTTCACAAATATGGCCACAGGTCAATGGGATCAAAGTAAATCTTCAACTGTGATCTCCTCTTCCCCGGTGATTTGGGGTTTTGGCAAGTTAACAATAAAAGCTAATCAGGATACCTACTAAAACTAAGAAGCATCATGTTTGGCAAACAACTTTTGGTATGACATCAAATTCATGATGCATAAAGGAAAGAAATTAAATTAAATCAAAATTTTAAACATTCACTTTGTAAAAATAATGGTTAGGGAATGGAAAATAAACAACAGAATGGAAGAGAAATATTTGCAATTGTAATTGTTTTTGCTTGTTTGTTTTATCAAGACAGGGTTTCTCTGTGTAGCCCTGGACCAAGCTGCCCTTGAACTCAAAGATCTGCCTGCCTCTGCCTCCTAAGTGCTGAGATTAAAGGCATGCACCACCACCACCCGACTCAATTGTAATTTTGACAAAAGAATTACGTTAAGAATATATAAAGCTGGACTGGAGAGATGTTCAGTGGTTAAGGGCACTAGCTGGTCTTGCAGAGAACCTGGATTCAGTTCCCAGCACCCATACGGTGGCTCACAACCATCCAGTTCCAGAGGATCTGACACCTTCATCTGGCTTTCACAAGCACCAGACACATATGTGGTACACATATGTATGTGCAGACAAAACACTTATACACATAGAATGAAATTTAAACTCTAAAAAAATATTTTTGAAAGAATAGGAAAAGGATTTTCAATGCCTAACAATAAGAAAACTAAAACTCCAATAAAGGAAAGGACAAAATTTTCGGCAAATAGTCACCAAAGAATATACGCAAATGCTGTACAAGCACATGAAAAGGAGCAGAGTTGTAGTGGATAATGTGCTTGCCACACAAGCATAAGGACCTTGGTTTTGATCCCCAGGACCCATGTAAAAAGCCAGGTGTGAAAATGTGAGCCTTTTTCTCAAGCCATGGAATCAGAGACAGGAGACTATCTGGAACTTGCTGCCAGCCAGCTTATGCAATTGGTAAGCTTTGGGTTCAATGGGCAACCCTGTATCAAAACCTAGAACAGGGAGTGATAGCAGACGAGAACCAAGCTCATCCTCTGGCCTACACACACACACACACACACACACACACACACAAGTGAAACTGCAGCTATAGTCTAGAAGAGTTTTACAGTATATATATAATAAAAGATTTGCCACTAAAATATGTAAAAGCTCTTAGCACCCAACAGTAAACTCTAACACATGTCCTTAAAAATGGACAATATATCTGAAAAGTCACTTCACCCAAGCATTTTTTTAGCAGAAGATACTGTTCGGTGTTTGTGAAACTGCAAGTAAAATCACAGTGACATCCAGCTCCGCACATTTTAGAATGATTTATATGAACAGTGCAGACCATACCAAGTGTTGTTGAAGATAGGGAAGAAATGAAACTCTCATTCATTGCTAGTGGCAATGCAAAACAGTGAAGCCATTTTGGAGAACACTTTGGCAGTTTCCTTACAAGCATACATTTAGCCATACCATCCAGAAATTCCACTCCTGGGCTTCTATCCAAGTGGAATGAAAATCCATGTTAACACAGAAACTTGTTTAAGAATGTTCATAGCAGCTTTATGTGTAATTATCCACAACTGGAAACAACTCAAATTGCAAGGAGAACCCAGAATCTCTGTAACAGTGAAATGAAAAAGTAAAACATAACACAACCGTACAATGGAACACTATTCATCAATAAAAAGGAACTATTGATTTATTCAAGAACACGGATGAGTCTCCAAGTCATTACACCGTGTGATACATATATACTGTACAATTCCATTTACATAATATTCTTTAAAAAGGCAAAACAATAAGGATGCAAAACAGATAGGCAATTGGCAGGAAATATGGATGTAAGCATACAGGTGATAAACAAATTTTTGAAGGGGAGAGACAATGATGGAACTGGGTATTGATTGCATTGGCAGTTGTCTTAAGGTTTTTCTAGCTGACCAAATGCAGTTTAGAGAGGAAAGAGTTTACTTCTTCTTATATTTCCAAGCTGCTTACTGGCTTGATCCTCATAGCTTGCTCAGCCTGCTTTCTTGGACGGTCCAGGACCACAAGCCAGGGATACTACCACCCACAGTGGGTTGGGCCCTCCCCCATCAATCACTAAGAAAATGCCCTACAGGCTTGCCTATAGCCCAGTCTAGTAGAGTCTACAGGGGTTTTCTCTTCCCAAATGACTATAGCATGTGTCAAGTTGACATAATACTAGCCAGAACAGTGGTAGATGCATAGCAATATATTTTTCATGAAACATTCACCAAATGATTGTTTTTTGCTGTATATGAATGGAATTTTTAGTAATAGATATCCCAGGAGTCAAATACCAGGCTTTTTCCTGAAAAAGGACCCTTTACATAGCCTTCTAAACATGACAATAAGTTTAATGATAAATAATTGCAAAGTAAAAGATGCTATGGAGTATGCAGAGAGATGGAAACAATTTATGACTGCTAAGCAGAAAGCTGAAGATTCAGCTATAGGTGAATTTATGGGGGATATTCTGTGCCCTGCATGGTGGTGTTGAGAGAGGTAGTTACTGAAATATTTTTAAAAAGAAGACTGCTATGGCCAGCTTTACATTTTCTAGAAGCCATTCTGGTTGTGATATTGAGAACAGATTTGATATGTAGGGAGAGCAAAGGCAGGGAGATCAGTTAGATTTTTGCTACCGTCCAAATGAGATGCAGAAAGCTTGTGCTCAGATAGTTGTCACAGAAATATAGAGTAGGTGAAGGTTTCTGAGCCCTGTGGAGTGCAGGTACATAAGCTCAAGAGAGCTGGAGGGGAAGTAATGACCTGAGCAAAGGATCATTTAACTTTGAAAGGCTTCGCACTCTCTTGGTTTAGTCATAAGGGGAAGAATCAGTACTTCTGGGGCCTATTGAAATTTCCATGATATGAATACACATGAATCCCACACCATATTTTAAAAAATGACATAGCTTCACATGTTTTTTCAGAGGTTTCAATGAAATTCAAATGGCAACCTGATAACTGATTAAATGATCCATACCTAGGATAACCATATGTCCCATTTGCTTATATGTTGTCCTTATTTATTCCAGATCTCATAGCATAATTATGACTAAAGGATACTTTTTGTATTTTTTATTAGTTCTTTCAGAATTTTGTGCATGTTTTGATCATATTCACCATCCCTCTCCCGCCAACTATTTCCAGGTCCACCCTCTCTTCCCTTTCCACACAACCTTGTGTCTTTTGGTGTTCTTTTCCCACACCAAAGACAATTTTGCTGCCCAAATATTCTTGGATGTGTGACTTCTATGTGGAATATAGTCAACTTACCCAGAAGCTACACTTTTAGATAGAGCTGAGGCTTCCTCCCCTAGTAGCTAAGAATTGCAATAGTTCCTGATTTGGGATGAGACTTTGTGTCCAACTCCCTGACCACAGGATGTTAAGAGCAGCACCTCCTGTGGTCTCAAAAGTGCCAGGTTGAGTGGTCAGTTTTGATGGTTACCCCAACCAACAAATACTTCTCCACATGAATATTCTCCTAGGGAAAGCATGCCAATGTATTAATAAACTCAACTTTTGAACAAAAAACTCCAGATTTGTTTGTATTCAAAGGCCAGAAAAATAGAATGGAAAACTATAAATGAACAGAAGAGTAAACCATTAAATAACATAAGAATAAATCCAAATAATCTCTGAGTCCCTTCCATCCACTTTCTTCTTCTCCTACTATTCTGTACAGACTGGGTGTAAAATTTAAAGGCTTCCTGTCACTCTGTGCTTAAAAATTCCAACAGAGTGCCCTTAGGCCTCGAAAGGAATTAGGAGGTTGTGGCTGGTTGCTAGGTCCCTGGCTGTTCTCCTTTCAAAGTGTCATCCTTCATTCTGTCTCCTACAATCCTATGAGAAACCAAAGCAAGCTTGCTCAGTAGGGTTCCTTGTGAGCGATCAAGAATTCTGCACTAAATCATCACCTCACTCATAGGTCCACATAGGGCAGACAGAAAAGGAAGAAGCATAACAACTTTGTTTTCTGGCACACTGTTCTATCACATCAAGATTGGTTTTTGATGCACCCCAAACCCTTTTTTTCACACTCTGACCATGATGTTAAAATATAATTCTGGCCTGTGTGAGCCAATATAAAAGCAAGGGACAAATAGAGTCCTAAGGCAAAGAAGACTGAAGAAAAAAATTTTTTTTAATTTCATTATTTCTACCCATCCTATCTCTATGAAGGACTTAAAATAACATATATGATCAGTGGTTGTAATGAATTATATTTACTTTTAGTAGTAATCAGATGAGGACTAACCCATTAAGTTATTCTCATTTTAAAAAATCTTTTTTGCTTGATCTTTAGTTTTAAAATATATTTAAAGTCTTACAAATACTTCTTAGATTCAATACTTTGAATTAAATATTAACCACTAACCTAAGAGATTAATACTTGCTTTTTTTTTAGAAATATCTTTAAGTTTCTGATGCCTTCACGTTTTCTAAAATGAAGTGTAATTTGCATAAGGCTAGTATTCCTGAGGTCTACGTATCTTCAGTTCTCAAAAGACTCTTTCCCATTCCCTATTTTGTTTCAGAAATCTATATGGAAGATAATTTAGGTCTAATTCTTAACACAAGAAGAAACATACGTGTCACCAGTTTTCTTCATAAAGGAAAGGATGTACTCTCTCATTCTACTAAATCTAAATCTCTACATAATGCATCCATAAAAGTTGTTCAGACATAGGAAGCGCGGGCTCATGCAAAAAAGTCAAGAAAATGGGTCACCTTTTCGGTACCCTTACCCCCAACAGGGACCAGAATGGATGCTAAATCAGTTGCCACCACCATCTGTTCTATTATTTATTGCTCTGAACTGGAATTTATCTTTAATATATCTGTCATTACTCTAAACTCCACTGATCACTTGAGGGCAAAGGTTGTTTTCTCCTCATCTTTAGTTCCCTGACACCTACCATGAAAACAATTCGGTAACTTGTTGAATGATGAACAGGATCACATTTGATTTTTGGTTGAGGCCATAAGTAACCCTTGTTCCACTGAGTCTTATATAGTGAATGTTCTGTCAGTGTTAAAAACTGTATATTATAATGGGGGCTGCTAGAACCATGTTGCAGATTTCTACTAGCTGTTAAATCTTTAGGAACTTTGAAGGCTTGGTAAATTTTGGTAGTTTAAACATAAGGCCATGGTTGGAGTGTTTCCATCATGAAAATTGGAAGACATTGTTGTTTTGCACCCCCACCCCAGAGCCCATCATTAAATAGTCAAGAGCACACAAGTAGTATGCTTTCCTTGGACTTATGTTTGTCAGATTTTCATTGCTGGGACAAAATACCTTTAAGGAAGAGGGATTTCTTTTTCCTTACAGACACAGACGTTTTAGTTTGCAGTCTCTTGGCCTTGTTCCCTTTGGGAAGAACATATGATAGAGTTCTGTTTATCTCATAGAAGTCAGAAGGAAAGACACAGGAGGGAGGTGCAGTCCCAATAACTCTACCAAGGAAGTGCCACCCTCTCCAAGTGCCCCGGTCCCCAACCTCTACAGTGACCTAACTTCCTTCCACTAGGCCTTACCAAGTAATTCCTAACTGTTCTGTTAGGCAGCATATCACCTCAAGGAGGGACTGACTAACAGACCCTGAAAAGAAGGACATAAAGAATAGTAATTGATGGTCCAATTAGGCCCTAAGTAGTAGTGTTCAATCCAGATGGACCAGCTCACACACCCAAAACAGGACGTAATGAAGACTAGGTGGTTGTACTTGTACTCCACTGTAGCTGGGGCAGCTCAAAGCAGTTTCAGAGACTTCCACTTTAAGGAGCATGTACAGAATGCTGTTAACCTTTCCCCCCAAAAAAAACTTTTCAAATTTATGGGTACTTGAACCCCTCTACATATTTTATGTGTCTTACGCATAGATTCATGACAGATTCAATTCAGAGAAGCATAAAATGAGTTTCCAGGAAAAGTATACCTCTCTCTTAGAAGTGCCCACCATGGGAGAGACTCAAGGGAGATAACACTGAAAGAAGAAATATAAGCCCCATGTTTGCTATAATCAGGCCATTGCTGCTCTGCTCAGCCCACCTTTTTTTTTTTTTTTGAGCATAAACAAGTTTATTTGGGTCAGTTGCCATAGCATCTACAGCCAGTTTTTCCCTCTTACATAATTATCACTTCTAAGACCATGTCCACAGTGCACTCTTTTTCTCAAGAGTATATTTATGCTTCTTGCTTGCTGCAATTAAACTCTTACCTGCTTGATCTACTAGTATGTCCTAACTGAGTTCCTCTTTCTGGAACATGAGAACCACGATTACCCCTGGAGTAGAGACCAGAGGAAGCTGGAGACAGTTCCACCACCCCTCAGTAACACCACCAGCTGGCAACCTAGCCTTTAACACATGATCCTATGAGAAATAGTCAAGACTCAAACCTTAATAGGACTTAAATCCCCCTAATTGTGTAAATATGTATGATCAAGTGTACATACGATATGTGTTCACTTTACGAGAGAAAAGGGCGACCATTTGTGAGGAGGATTAGGTGAGACTTCAAAACAACCTGCCATTGCTGCTCACTTCCTTCAGGTAGCAAGTCATCTATGACACACTGCAACCTGATGGGCTTAATTTTGGGTCAACAAAAGAATTGGCTGTTGATATCAAAAGCAACAATTCAATACAAACCACTAATGAATTCTCAAGAAACTGAATTCATCAGAAAAACTTCACACACCATAACAGTGACACTATAAAAATTTCCTAGACATTAAAGTTCCAAGTAGCGAAGTAGCTTGCCAGAGGGCTGTGAATACTTTCTGTAAATTATGAGTGCTCACATGGAAGCTAGATGAAAATCCACAGATATCAAAGAGCAGATCATTGTGATCCTAGATCATTTGGCTTTTCAAATTCTCACCTACAGACTTCTCAGGATGCATTCCAGAGCTATTGAATCTGAATCTGCATTTTAGAAGCTCCTCCACCCCCAAAATGAAAAGTACATCCCCGTTATTCACACAGTAACTAATATTTGAGAATTACTCTCCATGACCTCCAGGGTCACAGCTACCTCTAAAATTCTAAGCTACTGTCACTTGGGTAAATAAAGACAGAAACATTCCTACAGTATTTTTCAGGAAATAAAATGTCACAATAAAAATGTGGTTATATTAAGCATATCAGTCATACTTTCCAAAATAATCTCTACGTACATTTATGATGGGCAAAATCAGCAAGATATAAGTCAAAAGCCAAAGTTCAAATTCAGTACTTGGACAAACTCCTACAAGAGAATAAGTCAAGTCCACCAGGCTAAGGCCAGCAACAGCATCCAGGTGACTGGCACACAGGCCAATCATTCCTCATTCTTGTGTCATATATCTGAGCTCTTTGCATGCTCTTGTGGACTTACTTTTTATTTATTCAATGTGCAGGAGTGTTTTTTTTTTTCACTTGTAGGCACCATGTGCATGTGTAGTGCCTGTACCAGAAGAAGTTGTCGGATTCCCTGACACTGGACTTACAGATGTTTGTGATCTATCATGTGGGTGCTAGAAAATGAAACTGGGTCCTCTGCCTGAATAGCAAGTGGTTATTTTTGTTTTCTTTTCTTTTTTTTTTTTTAATTTATTTCTGGTGACACTCTGATTTAGAATGTCAAGCACATAGTCTTTATTTTTTTAATTAAGGAATTTATTTATTCATTTTACATGCCAATCACAGATCCCTCCTCTTCCTTCCTACCACCTTTCCTACCTCCCCACTTGCCCCACCAGGCCACCCCTCATTCCCTCCTCCAACAAAGTATGGCCACCCATGGGGAGTCAGAAGAGCCTGGTATATTCAGTAAAGGCAGGTCCAAGCCCCTCCCCCTGCATCAAGGGTGTGCAAGGTGTCCCACCATAGATAGCAGACTCCAAAAAAGCCAGTTCATACATCAGGGATGGATCCTGATCCTATTGCCAGGGGGCCCCTTAAGCAGATCAAACTACACAACTGTCTTGATATGCAGAGGGCCTAGTCCAGTCCCGTGGAGGCTCCACAGCTGTTGGTCTAAAGTTCATGAGTTCCCATTAGTCTGGTTTGGTTGTCTCTGTAGGTTTCCCCATCACAATCTTGATGCCCCTTGCTCATAGAATCCCTCTTCTCTCTCTTCTACTGGACTCCTGGTACTTGGCTGTGGATCTCTGCATCTGTTTCCTTCAGTTACCGGATGAAGGTTCTATGATGACAATTAGGATAGTCACCAATCTCATTACTGGCATAAGCCAGTTCAGGCACCCTCTCCCCTATTGCTAGTAGTCTAAGCTGAGGTTATCCTTGTGGATTTCTGGGAACTTCCCTAGCACTCAGTTTCTCCCTATCCCCATGATGTCTCCCTCTATCATGGTATCTCTTTCATTGCTCTCCCACTCTGTCCTGATCCAACTCGACCACCTCATTCCCTTATGTTCTCATCCTTCATCCAAACATGGTATTTACTTACTCTTAAGTGGATACTAGATACAAAGCACAGGATAACCAGACTACAATCCACAGCTCCAGAGAAGCTAGCTAACAAGGAGGACCCTAAGAGGGATGCATGGATCGCCCTGGGAAGGGGAAATAAATGAGATCTCCATGAATAAACTGGGGGTGAAGGGGGCAACAGCAAGTGTTCTTAACCACTGAGGTATCACTCTAGCCCCTCATGGGCTTATTTCTAATTGTGAGATTTTTTTGAAATCACTGTAGGAATGAACAGCTTTCAGGATAAATTGCTTTAATAAGATCCTTCCTTAACAGTGTAAGCTTTTTTGGATATCTTTTATTCCATTAATTTTTTTAGTTAGCATCTCAATTTATAGCCAAGGCTGGCCTATTGTAGAAGTCCTCCTGCCTCAGCCTCCCAAGAGCTGGGATTCTAAGTGTGAGCCACCATGCCCAGCTTCTTTTTTGGATATATGCTTCTCCCACTGGGCCTGCCATAGAAGTCTGTTTCAAATGGATATTCCAGTCAGTGCTAATGATTGATATCAATTATTGTTAGTATTTTAGATAGTGTCTCTGTTTCTCTACCTCACCAGTGATTACACATCCTGCATAGCAATACCAATTTATGGTATAAATTATTTATATTGTTAAAAGTATATTCGATATCAACTTTAACAAATCAATGAACAAACAATACATTGCTGTGCTTTCTCATGAGCATCATGCAAGTAAAATTTCCCTTTAAACTTTACGTTGTAAACTATAAATGTTGCCAGAAACTCATCAAATCCATTGACTGCCTCTCAGAAAAAACTGCACACTTTCTGATCAGTGCCGGGTAGAACAGGATTGCCAACCTTTTTTTTGTCAAAGCAGCAAATGTCAGCTTTGCAGGTCATGCAGTCACTGTCACAAGCACTTAGACGCAGCCATAAACAACATATAAATATTTGAGTGAAGGGATGCTGCTGTGTTCCAATAAAACTTTATTTACCACCACAGACAGATCATAGTTTTGCTGACCCACGAAGTAGAAGTTTCTGTTATCCAATGTCTCCCTTTTAGGTTATTCTGAATAAAGATTGAGCCAGTTCCCATGGATTTGCCTTCTTTGAAATACATGAACCCATATGGTTCTTCTTTGTCCAATGTAAGCCAGTGAGTACAATCCAAACATGTATATTGACAACAATATTGAAAATAAGAAAGACAAATTTGCCCAAGTGTGCCTTGTATTCCCATTTCGCTTTTACTCTGCTATCCTCAAGTAAATGCACAGCTCTCTCCATTGGCTTATCTTTCCAAGTCTCATTCTGGAGGAAAACACATGCATAGAAAATTCTTCTTTGGCTCTAGTAATGGAGATGGGCAGGGGTATGTGCCAATTCCGAGTTAAGTTCGATAAAGAAACCTAGATTGAGAATTTCAGAGACATTTTGCTATTCTTCCCCCACCAGCTAGAGTAAGCAGCCCTGCCTTCTCTGGAGAAGCTCACTAATTCCCCCTAAATCTGCTTACTTCCAAGTCCATGAAACTCCTTCCCATGACGCCACTTCTACACTGACTTATTTAACCAATTTGAAGAGGATTAAGGGCTCCGTTGACACAGAATGAAAACCATGTTCTGGCAGCTTTGCGCCTCCCCACTATGAGTTCGAATGTCAGATCAAGGAATCGTCAGCTTGTAACCCATTTTGAATTCAAGCGGATATCAGAAAGGCCTTAAAGGTTCTGTTTTAATTTGCAAATTGAGATTTACCGGAAGCCAAGGAAGACAAACAGTCCTCATCAACGCCCCAATTTTGCAAGTTTAATTCACAAGTTCACCGTTTCTTTGACCCTTGTGGAGTTGGAGATTGCTTTGTTTCTCCCTGAACACCATGTAATAAAAAAAGGCTGATCAATGAAGAGAGACTTCCCCTGCATGTGAAAAAGACAGCTGTGGGGAATCATAAAACGGCCGGGTTTTCATGGTTAAATCTCTCAAATATTTATCCACTTTTTTTTTTAATTCAGAATTTTCATTCTGCTTAAAACAATACTGGGGTTGGCAGCGGCGGCGGGGGGGGGGCGGGGGGTCATCACATTTTAACTTGGAAAAGTTGTCAGAAACACTGATTTTTGACTTTGCTCCGAATGCGGCTTGGGAGTTAATTTATTCATTTTGCAGGAGAGACAGTACAGAGGCAGATAACCCAGCTGTTATAATTTGAAGTAGGCATAAATATGATTGAGAAGGATATGCACCTTGTTACTACCTGCTAGCAGCAGATACTAGTGAAATCATTGGCAGAGGCACCCATTGCAGTAACCTAATGAACTGCAGCCTGAAAACCACTCAAAAATGGCCCCGACCTCTGCAATACAGAAGGCAAGCAAGGGAGAAAACTGATAAACAGGGGAAATGTTCTTATTGAGTTTAGTCTCTGCAAGACAAACCTTGAATATCCCCCTCAGCTTCCCTCTTTAAACGTGCAAATGAATATGGGCTGCTTCTCCGTCACCTAAACTGAATGCTGAAGAAAAGTTTCAATCTCATTGACTAATTCAGCTGTTCCTTTAAATTGAATTTTTAAACATATGGGCACACAAACCAATCTATATGCAGAACAATTCTTTGAACAGCATGCAAATGGTTTAGGATTACATGCTAGGTATAACACCGAGTGAGTTTTCACAGCACAAAAGAATGAATTCCTTATTGTGACACTTGAGATAACAATACTAAAGAATTTCAGCTCAACTTTAAATTGCTCCCTCCAACTGTTGCAGTTTGCTTAGAGGAACCTAAGTCGCTGTTTACTTTCTCTTTCCTTCTACCAAATAGCAATTGTTTCTATCTGTTAAAGAATGGGCTACCAATCATCACAACAGCCATTCAGCAAACATTTATCAAGCATCCATTATGTATCTGATAATATCATAAGCGTTGTGAATAGTCAGAAAAATATACCATAAGCCCTTTTTAAAAAATGTGTTCTTTTAGTTATGACAGGGATATATAGAAAGAAACCAGTCATATCAACAGAGAGAAAGAAAACACATTCCTCACTTGAGATTTTTATTTCAATCCAACAAACCCCATTTTCATCACGGTATACCATGTTGACCTTGCGTTTTGATGTATTTACACACGTCCTGGAAAAGCTGTTCTGCTTGGGCATTGTTCTTGAAAAGAAATGAATACTACACAGCAGGGCTTACCTTTGTATACTGGGCACTGCTGACCGGAACGGACTGGGTAGGAATGGGGAAATGTTCCGGTGGAACCTGTTTGCAATGATGCCAGTACAAGGGAGAAAGGAAGCCTGGGGATGGATTTCTATTGACTATTTATTGGCTATGAGCAAATGATCCTGCCCCAGTTCAGTTGTCCAGAATTTTGTTGATGAGGGGAAGAGGAGACAGGAAAGGAGAAAACCTTTTCAAATATTAAGGTATGTTATGGGCTGAGCAGTGCTGATAGACAACCAGTAGGTATTGCTATCTGACTGCTCAATATTTTAATATTACCCAGAGTCTAGATACCACATTTGTTATAGCATCCATAGAAAATTTGAGTTTAGAAACTGTACTCTAGAGATGTCACCATGAAAGAGGTGCCTCCCTATACAAGTCTTCAAGGGATGAGTTGGAGCCAGGCTTGCAGAGGATGCTGAGGGCAGGCCAGGTAGGAGAGCTCACATTCATAAATAAGAATGAGTGTTGATAAAAGACAACAAGAGTATCTCTGGGTGGATGATGCATAGGTTGCAAAGAGAGATAAGAAATGTACCCTGGGCACAAATTACAGCTAATCCTCAAAGCCACGTTAGAGCTATAGAGTTGGGGTTTTAGCCTAAGAGCCATGTGGAGCCATTTAAGCTTAAGCAAGTCACTGGAGAGGAGGGGTAGGAGAGTTGTGAAATTTGCATTTGAAAAGGCTACTGGGGCTGCAAGGTGGAGAAGGCTGAGGCTGGGAAAGCAGGGGGAGTGAGGACCATCTGAATACCTGAGAGCCTCTGTTTTATTGGAGTAGCCTAGCTACAGAGGAAGGTTCTGTGACCTTTGAGAGGCCTGTATGGGGCAAAAGACTAGAAATTAGAACTGTTAAGGCTAGCTACAGTGGAATTGAGAAAAGAGTAAGCTGACAAATCTTTAGACAATATCCCCTGATACAGTCTTTCTTCAAAGCTCAACTGGCCTCTCCTCCCATTCCTCAATTATTTGGAATTAGTCAGAAAAAAAAAATGTATCGGCTCCACACTAATGGAAACCACAGAGTAATTAGCAAATAATAGAATGCACACCAGAGCCAGACAATACTATATTGGCTTGTAAGGATAATTGTAAGTTTACTGATAAAAATCAATTTTTATCGGCTCACTTACACTCCATAATAAGGCCACAGTGGCACTTCCTGCTCAAGGCGTATAAGTGAGACCTAGTGTGTATTTGATTTTAATAAATACTATCTGTGGGAAGCCCGGACAGGAATGAACAGATGTTAGAACCATATGATAATAGTGTGTCAGGGTAGAGAAAAAAAAAACAACCTGTGCATTTATATGGCACACCTGGTGTTTATGATACTTTTGTAACTTCTATAACTACAGCATCTGGCCCTTTGCTGCTGTTCTTTAATTTTCAGATACCCAGGATCTTACATCTCTTGCCGTGTAGACATGTTCATTATGGGGGGAAAAAGAAGAAGAAGCACACTAAACATGCTATGCATCTTGCAAGGAAAGACAACTGCCTCTCCACAAGGAACTTGGGTAAAATCATTAGTGAAATTTGAAAATTTATGAAAACATTTAAATCAGCTTACTGCAGCACCTCTTAAGAGACAAAAAAGTATTCACTTAAGGATTTCTAGCTCATTCATCCATACTGCCAATACTCTTATTGTAAATTTGCTGTGAAGATAATGTATGGGGAATGTCTAAATTAAGTACAGTACTCTGGGCTTTATGTTTCGGCATTTTTTATTCTGTTTGATCTAACTGATATAGGTTGAGCTAAACAGACACTGTAATTTGATACAAGTAAACTCAGAACCTTGTGATTTTCCCTGAGCTTTGAGGTATGTTTGTGTGTTAAAAGACACCAAATACAAAGGCTGGAGAGGTAGTTTAGCAGTTAAGAGCACTTGATGTCCTCGTAGAGGGTTTAGTTCTGAGCACACACGGTAGCTCACGACCATCTATAACTCCAGTTCCAGGGGATCTGATACCTTCTTCTGGCCTCCATGGGTACTAGGTACTACACAGCTATTCCTGCAGGCAAAACACCTAGAGACATAAAATAAATGAATGTTGCTGTGTGATATTTTGTTTGTGTTTCCGACAAGTAAGCTTGCCTGGAGACCTGAGGGCAGAGTTAGCCACTAGCTAACCATAGATGCTGGGTGGTGGTGGTTCATACCTTTAATTCCAGCACTAGGAAGGCTCATGTCTTTCATCCCAGCACTCAGGAGGTAGAGACAGGATCTCAGCCTTTTCGGTCTGAGGATCCGGAGAGGTAAGAAGTCACTGGTGGCTGTTTCTCTGCTTCTCTGATCTTTCAAGTTATTACCCCAACGTTTGACTCCTGGTTTTTATTAACAAGACTAATTAAGTTCACACTTTGGAATGTCATTTTTTAAGGTCCAAAGTATAAAATGCTTCATCTAAATTTTCAGTGTTACTAATGGGCAACTCACATTATAAACATAATGTGTCTAAAAGCTTATAAAATGCATCCCAGGCTCAAGTGCACACAGGGATGAACATATGCAGCTTTACACTAAAGTTTATTTAATAATGGTAGTTTCTCTGGAGATTTCTAGACTAAAACTTGGGAGAAACATTTTTTGTTTGTTTGTTTGTTTTTTCTTTTTGAGATAAGGTCTCAAGTAGTCTTGGCTGTCCTCAAACAACTCAACTCAATGTACAACAGGCTGGAGTTGAACATTTTTAATTTTTTTTTTGTGTGGGTGTGTGTACCACATGTGTTCAGGTGCTGAGGAGGCCTAAGAGGGCATCAGATCCCCTAGCAGTAGAGTTAAAGGTTGCCATGGGTGCTCTACCAGACCAAGCCACACTTTCATAAGCAGAACCATTTCATAAGCAGAACCTACAGGTGCCTAACCACCTGTGGGCTCATCTCATTTGCTTCATTTCCCCACTGGTTAAAGGCTGCCCCACATGTATTTTCTTTTTTCCAACCTCCTTCCAGGTTGCTTTTGCCTGAATGCCAAATAGCATCTAGAGGGTCACAAAAGTCCCAGGGACAGAAGAGAAAGTTACTTGTAGTTGGCCAGTAACAAGGATGAACACTGCATTGAAGCTGGTCAAAGCCTCCTCACTGGTCCCCCAGGATTGACTGGGTGGGAAATGAAACCAGGGGATCTGAAATGATGCACAAGTGCTGTCCTCTATGCCTTGGATATCCAGAGCCCGCCAACAAAAGTACTGAACTATGTCACATAATGGTGACAAATACAACAGTTCATTTTTATATACCAAATGTTTTGAGCTCTCCTAAATACTTTAGACCTGAACTGTAAAAGTTTGTTCCTTTTCAATTAATGTTAATTAAATAATGCTACTGAGAATGGTTATGATAAGCACCGTGGAGCTGATGAAAAATGGATGTTTTATTAGTATTTTATCCTTATTAGCAAGGAAATTCCACAATCCTGCCATTATACATAATTTTGAATAAGCAGCTTCTCATAATTATGAAATATAGAGTTGTGGAATCTCATTTAAATAATTCTACCTATTCTCTGAGGTTTTTAATCACATCTGTGGTTTTGTTCAAGACCAAAGATGACAGGTTTACCTTTTGTGAGAGAAGACAATTTACTTATCAACAAAATCTTATTGTGTCATGACTACTAACATGTCTATTTCCCTTTCTGGCAGTGACTTGAAATGTTTTAAAATAATGCAGTTATTATAACTAAACTTGGTGAATATGCTTCACAATCCTTTTGCTTAGCCATTTGCTACAGCTTCCCAAGCATCTAGCCCTGCACAATGGAAATGGGGAGGATTTAGAGGGAAAGTGGAGGAAGTCCGTTTTGAAGGATGTATTGTTAATATTAGCCATTTACTGAGTTCTCACAATGAGTACTAGTCAGTGTCATTGATAAATGCTTTTTAAATGCCATTTAATACTCACAGTATTAGTATTTTTCTTTCCATTTCCGAGAGAAGAAAACTGGATAGGTTTATTGGTAATTGATACAGCCAGGATTCAAACAAGCACGATTTCAGTATTCAGGCTATAATTCGGCAATTTGTTGTTATTCAGGAATGACCAGGGCAGGACCTGTAATTCTTGGGTATTTTGAGTCCTACAGAAATGTGTCCTTTGGTACATCTACATAGGTACGTGTCTTCTGTCACTGCCCCCTCCTTCTGGCAACTTAGAGGTGTGGACATCATCCTGTCCAATTTAGTTGTCAAATAATAGTTTCCCCCCTCAGCTCCAGTCAAAGCAAGTGGCTTAGCTTTGTTTTGAAATATGAGCAGCTCATCCCAGGCAGCACATTCTTCCCCAGAAAAAAGCTAAGTCAGACACTATCCTGTACTCCTCTCTCCGGTCATTATTTTCTCATCACCTTTACAGATGTTCATTTTCTCACTTGGTTTCGGCTCTTGTTATGGAGCCCAGGCTGGCTTTGAACTTCTCAAACTTGGGATCTTCCTGCCTCTACCTCTCAAGTTCTGGGATCACAAGCAGGCACTATCACACCTGGTTTTCATTTTATGAATTTCTAATGGAATTTCTAAACATGATATTGTTAATTATGATAACAATTTGAAAGGGATACCATTTGGGCCTTTTTCATAGAAATAGCCCACATGGCCTCCCTATTTCCTTTAAGTGCACATCAACTTCATTCATATTTTCAAGTGCCAAATGGAACAATATTCATTAGTATTGAATTCATCAAGTTTTTTAAACATGTCCCAGTAGGTTCATGGATACTTAATTTAATTAGTAACTTTAATTTCTTATCCAGCAGAAATGACTCAGCCCAGGTAAAATGAAGCAGAGGCAATATTTGTGGACCATGTGTGACTCAATTCAGAAGCAACCACATTAGCTCTGCCCCAGTCTCAGCAAATGTTTCTCTATAATTGGGAAAGCTTGACCAAATTAGCCTGTATGTCGTGAACCAAGACTACTGAAAAGGCCTGGGTTTAATTAATTGACAAGGAGAATATTTGTCTCTTCACACCCTGGTTCTTGTCAGAGCAGTGTGTGTTCAAATGGTTCATCACACCAAGACAGAGGTCAAATCTTTCATCATGTTTAGCTTCAAGTTTTGAATTGACACATGATACAATTTAGTGGTTAGAAGAAGAAAAAATGTAGCAGTATGAAGAGTGTCCACAGCAATAATTAGCTAGCTGTATATCAGAGGAATTTTTTACCTGACCAGGAAGCTTTTCTGTGAGATGGTTCGAGGTATTTGCTTTGGGCAGATTAACAGCCCTTCTGTGACTGAGAAATGGGCATGTGCTGGGGAGAGTTGAAGAACGTACATGCTACACATGACAATCAAGAGACTTTGTGACAGAAAAAAAATGCTTTTGGAGATACCCATGGGATGCAATGATACTCTCTGTCAAGGATGACTAACTATTATTGTAGCAAAGAATTCTGTCCTATCAATGTCACAACAGAATTGAAATTGTCTTCCTATTCACTTCATCCTCAGATTAGGTGATCAGTGGGAAGCCCTCTATCCAGAGTCACTGTGAAATCAAGACTCTACCTATGACATGATCTACCATCTGCATAGAAGTCTTTCACTGGTCCTCAGACAGAATAAAGCAGACTTCAGCTGATCACTGACATGCCTCACCTCTGCTCATATCCTACTGGCCAGAGCCATTTTCATGGTTCCATTAAGATGCAAGAAGAAAGGAGAAGAAATGGGTGTGTACAGGAAAAAGGTTCTCCAGAAGGGAGGGTGTAGATGCCTCATTTGCTAACCGATACTTACAAAAATGCTATTATTTTATTTGTTGGCCAATGTGCTGCACTTCTGTTTTAACTTATTTTATTCGTTTTATTTGGCTTTTGTCTGTCTATCAAAAGGAATGTTCTTTCTTTTCACCATTGTATTCTCAGGATCTAGCAAGGTACTGGGGACTTCATAAACATGCAAAATTAAAGAATGGTGATACTTACAAAATGCTATTATTTTATATTGCTGCAGTTTTGTTTTAACTTATTTTATTGGTTTGATTTGGCTTTTGTCTGTCTATCAAAAGGAATGTTCTTGCTTTTCACCATCTCAGGATCTAGCATGGTATGGGGGACTTCATAGACATGCAATTAAAAAATGGCTAAATAAGTGAATATCGCTACTGTAGTAACAAAAATAAAGGAATAACTCTGACAGTTTCTTGATCCAAAAAGTCTCTATCTAATGAACCACAGCTTTTCAGGGGAGAAGGTGATCATCACCATAATAGATGGACATATTGGTGATAATATAATATTTCAGAAATGTTCCTCAGAAAAGAATATACAAAAAAGTCACAATGATTCTGGTTGATGGGCTCTGGAATGGTTCACTGAGAATGTGTTATTTGAGCTAATGGAAAGATGGCATTGTCAGGTTAAAAAAAAACAGCCAAAAAAAGACATCATGGACAAGGAGACTAGCATGCACAAAAGACAGTGGTGCTTCCTCCCTTTGGGAACAGAGAATAATTTAGAACAGTTAGAGTGAAGAGTGCTTCAGGGAACAAGAGATGAATCTGGAAAGGCAAGCCCTAGCCATGGGGTGTCACTGACAAGTTCTAAGCAAAGAACTGACATTGTCAGATTTTCATTTTACAAAGTTTATTCTGGCAGCAGTTGGAAGGGTGTTAACTAAGAGGGTCTGGACTGCAGTCAGGGAAAGCAGTTATGATGCTACAGGAAATGGGAATGGGAGACTAAGTGATTGTTAGGTGTCGGCACCACAAAATACACTCAACTGTCTCCTCGTTCTCCCAGGGCACAGTATGGAAAGCCTAATGCAACCTCCTCTTTACAAAGGATAATTGGCATAAATTTAAAGAATAAGGGGGAAAACATCATTTGTTTGAACGGCTTTGTTGTGAACTATTTTTTCATGCTGTCACATTTAGTGTGAACCACCCTATGGAAAACAGAATGGGTCACTCATATAGCTCAGCACTCCTTAATCTTTCTTCCCTTTCACCTGAGAGATGTTTCCAGGGCCTCAGGTATTTTAGCAGGTATACAAATCAAACATTAGCAGATGAGAAACCATACAGAAATTTATTTTAAAAACAACCCTTTAGCATACACAATACCTTTACCATTTATTAAATGTGAAAAACCAATTTTGCATACTCATGAGATGGGTATGTTTACTTATTTTTCTATAAAGAGTTAAAATTTTTTTCCTTTTTCTTTATTAAGAAATTTTCTATTCACTCCACACACCACCCACAGATCCCACCTCCTCCCTCCTCCCACTGCCCAGCCCTGAGTAAAATCTTGACTGAGTATTTTATACTGCTGGACAGAGAGTACTTTCAACAGTTTTGAGTTGACTGCCATTTTGTTTTGTAATCGTCAATGCTGATAATGCTGTGCCACAGAAATATGTAGTAAAAAATAGCAGAAATATGTTTAGGGCTATTCCAGAAATTGCTGGGAATTCTGCCCTAATCCTAAGCCAAAATACATTTCATCATGGCTAATGAAACTCAAGTAAGATACTCAAATAGCAAGTTGTAAAATAAAACATTCTAACACAATACAGTCCAAAGATGTACTAGTTTGATACCCATGCTGAGAGATGATAACAGGCCATCATTACAAGTCTCTGTTTTTTCATACTAAATCATTATTCTTCCAAAAGAGTAGAAAGTTTTGTGTGTAGAGTAAAATCATGTGATTTAGAAACATAATAGTCTTGCATCAGCTGAAGTATTCCAGGGTTCATTGATGTTGCATGGTATGTGTTGGTAGTTTGAATGTAAATGGTCCCCATAAGCTCATAGGGAGTGGTACTACTAGGAGGTGTGGCTTTGCTAGAATGGGTATGGCCTTGTTGGAGGAAGTTTGTAACTGTGGGAGTGGGCTTTGAGGTCTCTTTTGCCCAAGCTTCCCTCAATGTGACAATCAGCCCACTTCCTCTTGCCTCTGAGTCAATATGTAGGACTCTCAGCTCTAGCACCACATCTGACTGCACACCACCATGTTCCCCACCATGATGATAATAGACTAAACCTGTGAAACTGTAAGGGAGCCCATTCGGTTAAATGTTTTCATTTATAAAAGTTGCTGTGGTCATGGTGTCTCTTCACAGCAATAAAAACCTAAGACAATATGGTAACATGCACCCAAAGATGTGGTGAAGCTACATTTATGGGCAATACCTGAAGCACATCAGATTCCTTATGCCATTTTTTTCTTGAGAAAAGCTTTTGTGTAGCCCAGGCTCGCCTCAAATTCACCATGTTAACAGACTGTGCAAATTCACTCTATAACCAAGGATGACCTTGAACTTCGGGTCCTCCTGCCTTTACCCCTCAGATTCTTGGATTAAATGTATATGTCACCCAAGCCTAGTTTATGGTTTATGGTATGCTGAGGCTAGAGCCTAAGGCTTCATGTACACTAGGCCGGAACTCTCTCAATTGAGCTACATCCTCAGGCCAGAGTTCATTACACTTTTGGTTTTTAGTTAATTTTTGATTTTTGGACATTCAGAAAACCTTCATGGTTAACAAATCTACTATGACTTCTACACTCACTTATGCTTCTCTGTACATGGTTGAACCCACAGTTTAAGAAGCTATGAATAGGTTATTTCTTTGTGACATTTTTTGGGTTGAAATTTAGTTTTCCCTGCCCTTTGTAACAAAGGACATTCCATGTCCATCATCTTTTCAACTTCTGTGCATGCAGAGATGGGGCTCTTTGCCTTCTCTGTGCCCTTCCCTTGATCTCTCTTCTGTGAAAATAGACATTTGTTAACTGCTTCTCAATGTTTTCTTTATAGATGTGAAACCCTCCTAAAATTCCCCTTGTTCTGAGTGATGCTGGCATGGTGGCGCTGAGAAATGAGCACACTTCCATGACTCCACTGCACAGAACGCACTGGGAGTTATCGTGTACTGCCTAGACATAGCTGAAAAGAAAACAAGCTTTCCGGTCAGCTCTAGACTAAGTCCTAGCTCTGCCACTTGTTAACAGTGTGACCTTGGGCAGGTCATGTCACCACTACCACATGGAAGGGATGTAAGAGGTAAAAGGAGCTGACATTGGGACACTGCTTCAGGGCTCAACTAATAGGAATTGTACTTCACTCTCCAGAGCCCTAGCCGGCCCCCAGCCCATTACATGCCTTCAAAATAACCTGCATTTGCCCCTTTCATCTTCCTATCGGCATTGCACTTGAACTTACATTCATATATGATGATGCAATAATTTTTCCTCTGTCATCTTCTTTTTTTTTTTCTTTTTATTTTTTTTTTCAAGACAGGGTTTCTCTGTGTAGCTTTGCGCCTTTCCTGGAGCTCACTTGGTAGCCCAGGCTGGCCTCGAACTCACAGAGATCCGCCTGGCTCTGCCTCCCGAGTGCTGGGATTAAAGGCCTGCGCCACCACCGCCCGGCCCTCTGTCATCTTCTTTAGTTTGGTTGATTCATTAGTATTTTTATCTTGATTTGGTTTGCAGAGACATGATACAATTATATGGCTCAGACTAGCCTCTGACTCACAGTCTTCTTGCCTAAGACTACCAAGTACTGACATTATAAGTGTGCATCACCTTACCTAACTTCCTTGTCGTATGTATGTGTTTGTTTTTAATTATGTGTGTATGTGTGGGTTTATGCACATCAGCGCAGGTGCCTAAGGAGGCCAGAAGATAAGCTGGAGTTCCCGGTGGCTGTGAGCTACCTGATATGTGTGCCAGGAACTGAGCTCAGGTCTTCAGGAAGTGCACTATGAGTTCTTGGTGCTGAGTCATCTACCAGCCCCTTGTGTATCTTTTTATTGAAAACATTTTATACAATATTCTATGACATGACAGCATAGTCTGCTCATTTCTCCCAGTCAGCTATTCTCCTCTTAGCATTTTCTCTCTCTTGCTGTCTCTCTCCCTATCGTGTGTGTGTGTGTGTGTGTGTGTGTGTGTGTGTGTGTGTGTGTGTGTGTGCTGCATTGTGAATGTGAATGGAGGTGTTATTCCCCTGGAACAGTCCACTGAGTGTTTTGGAGTAGCTCACCAGCCTGGAGCTCACTGATTAGGCTAGGCTGGCCAGCGAGTAAGCTTTGGATCTGTTCCTTCCTCCCTTGCACTGAGATTATAAGCAAGTGTCACTTTTGGGGGAAGTGTGTCTGTTTTTCCGTGGGTTCTGAGGATTGAGCACTTGTCCTTTCAAGATGAACCTTTACCAGTTGAGCTATCTTAGCTCCCCACCCATCTCACAACATTTCTACATATCTTTCTTTTGTCTCTTTGAAGTTTATTTCCGAAACCAAGTCTGGTAACATGCACCTGTAATCCCAACACTCAAGTTGTGGAAGCAGGAAAAATCAAGAGTTCAGTCAGCTCTAGACACTGATCATGGCTCTCCTGGGCTCAAGACTCAAGAAAGAAAAAGTGTGCATCCTTACCAATAGTAAGATTAGTTATAATAATTTCTCCATTGTTCCTTTGCACATATACTTTGCCTTACAAGCTTCCCCAATTAAGCAATTCTATCATGATGTGGTATGTGATAACTTTTTTCATTTTTTGTTTTTCAATATATCTTGCTTCATTTTCTGAAAGTCTGGACCCCTGGTTTTCTCCCATTCACAAGATAATCTCAATGAAATCTTGATTTTCAAGTGTTTCCAGTTTACTGCCTACAACTTTATTTTCTTTTTTAGTGGGTGTTAATGCTTTGGATTCAATCTGCTTGCCCTGAACTTTTATGGAGGTTTCAGCACTTTAAAGCTGTTTTTCAACTCCCACATATCTAGCTATTCTTGGCCCCAAATCGTTCCACTTAAGGTCTGGCTCTCTTAACTTTTAGTTAACCTTTAAGTAGCACTACAAACATCTTTCCTCATTCTTCCTACTCAATTGCTTTTGTTCTATGCACTTTGTGTGTGTGTGTGTGTGTGTGTGTGTGTGTGTGTGTGTGTGTGTGTGTGTTGAAAGGCTCTTGTTTATTTTAAATGATTTTTATTTTATTTCTTTATTCTACACACAGAACAGGGACCACAACACTCTGCATTTCTTCCTCTATACATTAAATGTAATTTAAAATATTAGTTGATTTTGAAGTGACTTAGAAACTGGAGAGTGTTTCAGTGATTGAAGCATTCCCATTCTTTGATAATATGGTTGACAAGTACTTCACAAATACAAGCCCTGATGCCGGCCTCCAACAAAAGCCCACCTCCCAAACCAGTAAATTACATTCAGAGAAAATAATATAATCTTTTTTTATTTTATTGAAATTCCTGTCACAATGCCATTAGCAAGTTTGTATTCAGTTCAACAACTCCAAATCAAAAATCCCAACAGATATTACTGAGTGCCTATTGTTTACTTTTAACTTGGTGCATAGGCTCCATCTAATTTCTACAGTATATTTTAATATTAATGAAGAAGATAGAGAGAAATCTGTGCTTTTCTTTTCTCATTGAGAAAAAAACAAAGACTGTTAGAAGTTTGCAAATCTTCAAACAACTCTGGGGGGGGGGAAATTGATGTTAATCTCGCATATATCTTCCTACTCCAAAGAAATATTTTTAATATCTGGAGCAGGAGGCAGAGAAAAACAGAAAAGACCTATGAGCTACTTAGGTAATAACCAAAGGCTGTTAAATGCACTCGTGCTTCCTGACCAACCTTCCTGGCTTACGTGTGTCATCAAAATATGTGCAGATATGTGGATTCTGTTTCCTGCATCACTGGATGATCCATGAATTTTCCATTCCAGGCTGGTCACAGGGAATAACTCAGGCATTCAAAGAAATGTGTAGTTTCTACTCATAGACTGCTATGGTTTAATATGATTTGTCTCCAATAAAATTCAATTTAAGGCTTCAACCTTGATTTAACAGTGTCAAGTCATAATAAGACCTTTATGAGATATTTAGGCAATTCAAGTTCGATCCCTATGAAGGGATTAATGTAGTTCTTGCAAGACTGGGTTAGTTACCAGAAGAGTTGACTATTATAAAACAAATCTGGCTCCTTGGCTCTCTCATGCTTCTCTTCCTCAAGAACTTTCTTACCCTTTCACCTTAAGGTCCTCTGGTGATAGAAGCTAAGAAAATGTTGGTACCATGCCATTTAACCTCAAAAATCACAAGACAAAATAAATCTCTTTTCTTTTTTTAAAAATGTTTTCAATTTAAATAGAATTACATCACTTTCTTCTCCTTCTAGCTCCCTCTCAAATACTCTTCCTTCAATCTCTCCCATTCCTTCTCACTCTCAAATTGATAGCCTCTTTATCTTTGATTATTATTGTTACATACATATATATGTACATGTATACATACAGACATATGTTCTGAGTCCATATTTGCTTTGTACATATTGTTTCAAAGCTGGTCCCTTTACATTGGACAACCAAAATGGGGGCTCACTGTCGAGAGAGATTAATTCAATTCTCCTCCCAGCAGTCATTAGCTTCCTGTAGTTCTTTTTCTAGGAGTGGGACCCCATGAAATTTTACCCCTCCCACTTTGCATATTCATTGATATTGACATTGTTCTGGTTTTATTTGTGCAGTCATTTCTAACATAGACTGTTTCACTTCCTGCTCTTCTATTGCTGTAACAAAACACTATGACCAAGACCATTTATAGAAGGAAGGGTTTATTTGGGTATTACAGTTCCAGAGAGATAGGAGTCCATTGCCATTATGGAGGGGAGTATAGTAGCAGGCAGGCAGATATGGTGCTGAAGTGAAGTAGCAGATGAGAGCTCATATATTGATCTGCAAGCAGGAGGAAGAGAAAATACTGGGGACAATAGGGAGGCATACCTTTTCCATCAAGGTCATACCTCCTAATATTTCTTGAACAGTTCTATCAGTGGGACCAAGAATTTAAACATGTGAGACTATGGGAGGCATTCACATTAAAACCACCACACTGTCATTGTACTGTCCCTGAGCTATGGGTGCAGGAGCTGTGTGATACACAGCAGGGCTGAGCTTTCCAAAATCCATTGATCTCTGCCTTGTGTCCAGGTTGTGGTTTTCTGTGTTGATCTCCATTCGTTGTTTTGCTGTAAAGAGGGGCTTCTTTGACAAGGGACAGTAGCTACACTTAATCTGGCTTATGTGATTACTATGTGTTATATACTCACATCTGAGGATTTGGACTTAGGAACCACAGATGAGAAAGAACATGTGCCATTTATCTTTTTGGTTCTGGGTTACCTCATTCAATATCATCTTTTTTAGTTCTACCAATTTACCTGCAAGTGTCATCACTTCATTTTTTCTTTATAGCTTGATAGTATTCCATTCTGCATATGTACCACATTTTCATTATCTGCTTGTCAGTTGAAGGATATTTAGGTTGTTTCCATTTCCTGGCTATTGTGAATAAGGCAGCAATAAACATTGGTAAACAAATGTCTATGGAGTGAAACCTCTTTTCTTTGTAAGTTGTTCAGCCTCCAATGTTCTGTTATAGAAAAAAGAGAATCAACAATAACACTGTCATTTTCACTTCTACATAATCTATCAACCTTTATCACACAGATTGACTTACTGGAGTTTCCTTTCTTTATTGCAAAAGTTAGCCATTTGGGCAAGAAACTGTTCTTGCCTGGACTGCTTGACAAAATGTTGTATCGACTGGACATGCAGGACCCATGGGAAAATGACCTCTAAATTTTGCTAAAATAAGGTGAGATGGTCCTTCAGGTTCCTGCTTCCCAGAAGAGACTACCAGACATTCTGCAGGACACAGGGAGAAACAACTGAGAAACGCTAGGCCTATAGACTGAAGATGGATGCCCCAATGTTGCAGAGGAACTTTGGTTGACTATCCAGGCATTTCTGTCATTCTAGATTTTTGGAAGTTGTTTACAATGTACTTCCTGTTTACTTAGGTAATACTATGTCCTTCTGGGGTCTTTGATGTAGTTGAAGACTACATAGTTATAATTATAGTTTTCCTTGATTATGATAAAAGATTAATTAGATATGAAACTTTAGACTCACAAATATGGGATAGATGATAGAATTTTGACAAATACAAATAGACTAGCTAATGTAATTATAATTCTTGCTTGATAACTGTTCTATTATATGTAATTTTCTTATGTTAAAGTTGAAAACTTCTTTTTTGATTAGACAGAAAAGGGGAAGTGTTGTGGGATCCTTCTGTATGCTGTATAGAAGTAACTAACCGTCTTATTAAATAAGAAACACAGAAACAATGTAAAGGAGAAAGCCGAGAGGTCAGAGCTCAGAGCTAAAGTCTCACCCTTCCGCCTGCGGTGTCCCAGCTTCCCGAAAGAGAGCTACTTCCTGTCTGTAAATCGATTTTCCAGTCATTCTGCCTTCTCATTGGTTGTATACCCAAACACGTGACTGCCTCGTCACTGTCTGAATGTACAGCCCCCTAGGTCTTAAAGGCATATGTCTCCAATGCTGGCTGTATCCCTGAACACATAGAGATCTATGGGATTAAAGGCGTGTGCCACCACCGCCACACTCTGTCTATGGCTCTAATAGCTCTGACCCCCGGACAACTTTATTTATTAACATACAATCAAAATCACATTTCAGTACAATTAGATTACCACCACAATGCTGTGAATATTTGTTGCTATGATTGGTTAATAATGAAGCTGCTCTGGCCTATGGAAAGACAAGTTATAGCCAGACAGGAAATCAAAGAATGAAACAGGAAGAAGAAAGGCAGAGGCAGGAGAGACGCCATCTTGCCATCTAGGGAGCAGCATGTAATGGCACACAGTAAAGCCATGGAATATGTGGAAACATACAGATTAGTAGAAATGGACTGAGTTTAGTTTTAAGAGCTAGCTAGCAAGAGGCCTGCCATAGACCATACAATTTGTAAAAAAATATTAAGCCTCTGAGTGAGTATTTTGTAAGTGGCTGTGGGACAGCAAGGCCTGGCAGGACCAGAGAAAACTTACAGCTACAACTTATTTTTTTAAAATTATACTTACTTGCTTGTATTTTATGTGTATAGGCGCTCGCCTGCATGCAAGTCTGTATACCATGTACATTTAGTGTCTGCAGAGGTGAGAAGAGGGGGCAGGATCCCCTGAAACTGGAGGTATGGATAAATGTCATAACTGTTGAGCCATCTCTCCAGCCCCTACATAGGCTCATTAAATTTATTTTATTTTTAATTACATATGTATTATGGGTGCAAGTGCCCACAAAGTTCAGAAGAGTGTATTAGATCTCCTGGAGCTAGAGTTACAACTGGTTATGAACTGCCCAATGTGGTACTGGGAACTGAATTCAAACCTGAGTCCTTTGTAAGAGCATAACATACTTTTAACCACTGAGTCATCTCTCCAGTCTACATTGGCTAACTTAAGACCAAAGTTCAGGGATGGTTTTCAGTCACATTTGAAGGAGCTTTTGTTTTTCAATTGGGCAAGGAAGAAAAAGTTCCCTTTGTGAAAGGCAGCTTGAGGAGAACACTACAATGGAAGACCCAAAGGGATAGAATAAGAAACACTTACAATAGGTTCTTTGGTCTGGGTTTGATGTTCTCAAAGAGAGAAAAGCTTAAGGCAGAAGCTGAAGATAAACAGTAAGAGTATGTAGCTAGATATATTGTTCTGGACACAGACAATCATCATTATGGTCCATAAAAACAATGGAATGCCTCACAGAAATATTTTTAAACTTTTTTGCATGTAAAGGTGTTTTGACTTCATGCATGTCAGTATACCATGTGCATGCCTTTACCCACAGAAGCCAGAAGAAAGTTTCAGATCCCCTTGGAATGAAGTTACAAATGGTTGTTAACTGTCATGTGGGTGCTTGGAATCGAAGCTGAGTCCTCTGAAGAACAGTCAGTGTTCTTCATCCCTGGGCTATCTCTCCAGTCCACCTCAAGGATATTTTAAAGACAGCAGTACAAACTAATGAGAGTATAAAGGGAAGAATATAGCAAGCAACACTCATAGAAGTAACTGAGAAGTTTATTTGTGGACACCTGTGAAGTATTAGTTGAGGACTCTCAAAATAACTGGATAATATTTTAAGGTTGTGAGGTGGAGACTCTTCTACACAGTTGGAAGTTAGCAAGTTAATAGGCATCGGATTACTCCTGATAACACTTTCTCCCATACTACAATACAAAGCCTTAGATGCAATAGAGATCCACAACTCAACATTGAGACACTCCATCCTCAGAAAGAATTCCGGCTCCAGGAGTGGGAAAAGAAAGTTAACGCTCTAGCCATTCCTTAGAGAACCTAGAGCACACTCTCCTCACCCTACACGTATGCACACTTCCCCATTCTTGTTTACTTTAAAAACAGCTCCAAATGGCTACATTGTCACAAACCCCATCCTCCTCTTAACTTTCCCTGTACTCCTATCCGCCTCCATTCTGCACAAAGTGCACTAACTCAGATTAAATGTTTGGTTTCTGCTGAAAAAGTTAGACTTTTTCTTGTGGTCTCTTGTTACCTGGAGGAAAAAGGAATCTTTCATCATCCAACTTCTCTGTTTGTTTTCAGAGCCCTCCAAAGTATCTTTTTATCCCTCACAATTACTGATCTCCTTTGCTTTTTGTGTGTGCCTCCATCTTTTTACACTTCACCAGCTTGCCCAGTAGCCAGCAAGCTAACTCCAATAAGAGCAAAAACCACAAGTTTAAACACCCCAGGGAACTTATCACTGACTAAAGAACAATCACTCAACCAAAAAGTTGACCTTGAGACTTCAGCAAAAGTTCTAAAAAGTTGGGACAGTGGTACCACTTTATCTGCAGTCTTGTTTTCTGCAGCTTCCCTCGAATGCACTGGGATCTGAAAATATTAGATGAATAATTTTACCAACTATAAACTTATAATTTAACCTGCAAGGCATTCCAAGTAGTATGAAATCTCATGCCATCTCTGTCAGAGCAGGCATCACCCCATTATCTGTTGTGTTTTACCCTGCCCATTAGTAACTTAGTATCTTTGTTGTCAGGTATCAGATATCTCACAGTATCAGGGTTTGTGCTCATGCAACCATTACATAGTAGCCTGATACTCCCACAGTGCCTGGTTATAAAATAATAATAATAATAATAATAATAATAATAATAATAATAATATAAAAGAAGGATGTGACTGCTGCTAGGTATGGTGGAGAAGGTATATTGTAGATAAAAGGGAGAGCATAGCCATAGGCAGGGACATTTGGGAGAGTCCAGAGTGAACATAACCCTGAGCCAGGCCGTGTGAGGAGATGGGGGAGGAGAGAAGGGAGAGGAGCTGCCAACCAAGAGGGAGCACCTGGGTCAAGAGACTGAGTTCTGTGGGGGCCAGAGGAACTGGGGTCAGGGAAGCCCTGGGGCTGGAGAGTTCAGGGTAGGGGACTGGGTAGGCCAACCAGGAGGGCCCTGTAATAGGTGGAGACTGAAGGATGCTGGGAGAACGTTGTATCCAGCATTGGCTTTGATAGGTTAATGGGCATCTCAGTCAGCCATTTGTCCTGGGTTTGAGACTTCAGTGCCTATGTCATTCAATTCACTGAAGCTCAGTGCATTGTATTATCTCATATCATCACAAGAAGGATGAATGGAGTAGAACTGGGAGAAGTGTTTTTATCCTAGCAAAGACCATTGGCTAGCCCAACAAAGACTCATATTTCCTGAACCCTTTCCCTTCCTCAAAGTGCCAATTTGCAAATCACATTAGATTGTCATGTTCAGCTCTCACCAACCACAGGAGGCACAGTCACCACTTACAGCAGAGACAAAAGATGGATGCCATCTTGGCCAGGTGTGTTTGTTACTCTGGTTTGGGTCTTAAAGTACCTTTTTAACAAAAAGAATTGCCTTGTTGAGCTATTTCCCTTTCTGTGTTTCTTTGTGATACACTGAGATTATTCTTTTTTCTAACACTATAAGATATGAGAAACAGATTACACCAATACAACATTTGTTGTAGTACATTGTAATAGTTGTTCTAACTTACTGTTGATTATTGTTGTTAACAGCTTCCTGTGCCTGATCAATAAATTAAATGTTAACATAGGTAGATATTGTTAGAAATTATAAAGAAAAATAAAGTCATGGGAAAGGGGCTGACACAGAAGGACTTTGTTAGGAGATGGGGTCCTGAAGAGGGATAGCATCTTTCCTGTTCAGAAACAAGATGTACTATGAGAGATGGCTTATATAGCATGAGAGTGGGTTTAAAAGAAAGAACTTGGGGTTGGGGTTTTAGCTCAGTGGTAGAGTGCTTGCCTAGCAAGTGCAAGGCCCTGGGTTCAGTCCTCACCTCCAGCAAAAAAAAAAGTCAAAGAAAAGAAAAATAGAAAGAAAGAACTTGCCAATCTGTCAAATAAAAGCTTAAGGTATTTTGTCCTTGAAGGGAGGTTATTTGTTGTTTGGTTTTTTGTTTTGTTTTGTTTTGTTTTGTTTTTTATTCTTAGAGGTTTTCAAGAGGGTGGCAAGAAGTTCCAAAACATGAGATTTAGTCTGGCCTAGCTATCAAGGGACAAAAGGCAGGAGGGATCTCACAGTTACAAGAGGGAGGTCTTGGACTTGCTTTTCCTGCTGAGACTAGAGGGCTGATTATTCTCAGCAGGTGCTGGTCAGTTCTTTGTTCTAAGGATGAGCTTCAAAAGGTGGGAAACATGACCTGATTTCTGGGAGGGTCAGAAAGGCAGCAAGAGGGTCTGTGAAAATAGAGAATACATAAGGTTCAATACTATTCAATTTTATGCATCCAATTGAGACCTTGGAATGTATCCTGAGGATAAAAGAGGACTAATATCAAGAAACCAGTGACTTGCTGTAAATCCTACAACTTAGAAATTGTATTCTTTAGGGTTCAATAGGCTCCTTCATAGTGTAAAGGCAGAGAACTTCAAATCCACACACCCCACAGTTCTCTGCTTTTTATTCTATTATTTTATTCATGTGTGTTTGGAGATAGTCTTGTGTCTTAGCCTAGAGTCTCCTCAAACTCAGAATCCTCCTGCCTCAGCCTCCTGAGTGCAAAGTGCTGGATTATAGGAATGCACCACCCATGCCCAGCTGTTACATTTTCCTTGAATTCCTTTTTCTTCTAGGTATTTCCTAGAAAATTATTTTCCAATGGTCACAATAAAATCTAGATTCCACCTGTTTTATATAAAGTCTAAAGATAAATAAAAATATATTTAATGTGTTAGATTTCTATAACTATAAAAAATGTCTGAGAGCATCAATTCATAAAATGGAAAAGTTTATTCTAGCTCATGATTTTGGAGGGCCCAGTTCATGGCTGGCTGGCCTCATTACTTGGAGCCTGTGGTTAGACAGCACAACATTGCAGGAGTTCCAGTTTATTAATTAGGGTTCTCTAGAGTAACAGAACTTATAGAATGAATACATGCGCGCGCGCGCGCGCGCACACACACACACACACACACAATATAAAAGGGATTTATTAGAATGATTTACAGGCTGTGGTCCAGCTAGTCCAACAATAGCTGTCTACCAACAGAAAGTCCAAGAATCCAGTAGTTGCTTAGTCCACAAGTCAGATGTCCCAGTTGGTCTTCTCTATGCTGAATCCTGAAGATGGAGGCTCTAATCCCAGTGATGGGATGGACTTGCTAGGGAGAGTAAGAGCAAGCAGGCAAAGAGAGAGCAAGCTTCCTTCCTCCATGTCCTTTATATAGGCTGCCAGCAGAAGGTGTGGCCCGATTAAAAGTGGATCTTCCCATTTCAATAGATCTGGATTAAAAGTGTGTCTTCCCACCACAAAGATCCATATTAGAAGCGACTCTTCCCACTTTCAATGATTTAATTAAGAAAAAAAATCCCTCATAGGTGGTATGCCCAACCATTTGGGCTTTGGTTAATTCCAGATGTCCAACCATTTGGATTTTAGTTAGTTCCAGATATAGTCAAGTTGACAACCAAAAAGAGGAAGCCATCACATCCAGGAAGCAATGGAAAGCAAGCAAAGGAGCTGAGGAGCCCTTAGGGTGAGCCAGGGCATGCTCTCAGTGATCTTAAGACCTCCTACTAGGCCCTACCTCTTAAAGCTTCTACTACAGCCAAATAGTACATGTCTGCAGGCTAAAACTTTAACATACGGGCCTTTGGAGGTCATTTAAGAGCAACCTAATTTTCTTTCTGGCTAGAGAATGATGTTTTTGGGTCACGTTCACATAATTACTAATTTATAACTTCAGTAGCTATATATTCTGCTGGATTTTGATATATGCTTATTGATCTAAATTTTGAACTAATAAAGACTCTTGTGGTAATAGGTGAGAAACTGTCAAAATGTGGTTTTAAAAACCATATCAAAATGGCTAGAAAAGGACCATCATGAGGAAAGGTCTACTTTGCAGTAATGAGGACAGGACCTTGGTGGGTGAGTCAAAATTATGCTGTTTTGTTATTCAGAAGCAGTAGGGTTGGGACCGATCTGCAGGAATTGTACATTTGTAAATAGAAGTAGGTTAAAGTAATTAATCCTATGTCTTGCAGCTCCAACATTTTCTCCCTTAAGAGAAATTACCTAGGGTCCAAAGTAACTAACAACAAGGTGTAATGACAAAGTGGTTGCATTTCTCTGATCTTGGAACTGTTTCTGTGTTTCGATGTGTGTTAGTCTTTTATGACAGAGTGCACTTTGTACCAAAGAGCAAGCCTGAATTTGGTGAAACCTCATAGCTTTACTGAACAGAGATACATTAATGCTTTTAGAAACATAAAGTCACGTTTTTAAAAGCAGTTCACTTGATGGAGCCTAAAAGCCATTAGATACCATCCTGAGGGTGTGAGTAGGGGTAAGGTCCTGGTTAATATTTGTCAACCTGGCAGAAGATAGACTTACCTAGGAAGAGGAACCACAATTGAGAAAAATGCCTCTGTAGGGTTGACTTATAAGCAAGCCTGCAAGGCATTTTCTTGATTTATCATAGATATGGGAGGGCCCAACACTGTAGGGGTGGGGCCACCCCTGGACAGTCAGGCAGTCCTGGGTGCTATAAGAAAGTGGGCTGAGTTAAGCAAGGCTTGGAAACAAGTCAGTAAACAGCACTCCTCCATGACCTTGGCTTTACTTCCAGTCTCCAGGTTCCTTCCTCGAGTTCCTGCCTTGGTTTCCCCAGATGATGGATTGTGACTTGTAAGCCAAATAAACCCTTTCCTCCCCAAGCTGCTTTTGCTCATGGTGTCTATCACATCAATAGAAGGTGGGGGAGGAGGAGCTTCAATAACGTGTGTGGGTAATTTCTGTTTCTAGTTTCGTGTATAATGAAATGAAAGCATGAGGGAAAAGTCCTGCCCATTACTTTTTGGGGTATAACTTTGAAGTCATTTTTTTAAATTACCATGGTATTTTAGCCCCTGGATAAAATCACTCCATTTAGGAGTCTTACTCTGACCATCTCATTGTGGAAATGTGTCCTTCATCTGTTCGTATGAGAGAAAACATTAAAGCAACCTTCATAAAGTCATTCACAGAACAGCAAAAAGATGGTCCTTCAATCTAATGCCTTGCACAGTAGAATTCATATTACTTTAGACCAAAGCTAAAGCACTTATTTTTGTGCCAAGCATGGTAGTAAGACAGAAGAACTAAGATATTTTTGTTTTCAATATGAAACTAAAGCACAAAGCATATGAGTGGTAGAGTTACCATAGAGTGGTGCCCAAACTCATGGAACTCCACATGGCAACCAACTCCAGTATACAGGTTCTTTTGCGTGTGCCATCCTTTTAAATTACATACGGAAAGGCATGTTGCCAGTCTGAGGACATTGTAATGAAAAGTCCTGGTCTGATACACATAAAGAAAAGCTCAGGGGCAGATGTTGATCAGTTGAGCTAAAAGGTACTATGTTCGCTAGTACAGCCATTAATTCAGCAACAGTTTGGAATCTCCAGGGCCCTCAGTTCTCCTCTAAGCTGTCTTTGAGCACAGTGACCTTCATCTACTCATAAGCCACATTAGCCTTAGTTTGCTCATTGATTTTAGACATGGAGACTTACAATGTTTAGAAACATACTCAGGTGACAAAAACTTTCAACAACCTAGACCCATGCACTTAATATACAAGACATCACTCATTGAGGATTTATGTATATACCTATAAAATAATATGCTGGTCTCTACTCGGGGGATGGCTTCATCCCAACTCTATAAAATCAGAAGTGCCTGCACTGAGGACCTTTCCAAACCTCACTCTGAGTATTTCTTCATCTGTCTGTTCATTGCATTATTTCAAATATTCACTGTAACAGATTAGTAATACTAACTAATCTGTTTGCCTGGACTCTGTGAACTACTCCTGAAAATTAAAGCCGAAATAGAGATGAGGGTGTTGACTTTTGTTGACCTGTGCAGATCTTGTCTGTTGGACCTGTGATCTGAGGACCTGAAAGAACAGGGTAGACTACAGTCTAATGCTTCAGACAACCTTACTTCAGTTTCAGTGTATTTATACACAAATATAACAAAAAAAAATGATCCAAGGAAGGTTGTTTGAGTTCAGAAAAACAGGATCAGAAAAACATGTAAATAAATGTCTGTAAGCACATACTAAATATTAACCGAGCAGCCCTTTCTCAGACCTATCTCAAGACAAACCAACTTACATACAATTGACTCACACATACAATAGATTATATCTGGGAAAATATGAAAGCAAGGCAAAAGGCCATATCCAGATAAAGGATACTGACCAACTTGGGTTTTATAGCTATGTTCTGCTATCCAACAAGAATAAACATGTCTTATAAATTGAATGTAAATGTTTGTCACAGAAATCACGACCAAGAACAATCCAGGATACAAAATGCACCTAAGGTCAAAGGCCCTCTGCCTTTTCTCCTGGAGCCTCTATCATGGCTCCCTAAGGCATTGTTCACCATGAGTCATTCTTTTGATTGTGTTCCCACAGGGGAGAATCTCCAATATTTGTCAGGTCATACTAAACTTACAGGTAACCTGAGAACCTAGTTGAATTGGCTTCTGCAGCATGTGGAGGAGCACCTGATGGGAGTGAACACCTAACCTGTGTGGTCTGCAGTAATTCTGTTAATGTCAGAATTGAATTGAGCTGTAGGGCAAGTAACTAGTGTCATAGAATTATTTGGTGTAAAAAGAACAAAACATCAACAAAGTAAACAACAACAACAAAATTAAGAATACCTATTTGGTCTCCAAAATGTTTTATGTTGTGTGTTAAGCATATAGCATCAACAACAACAAAAATCCATTTTTCTCTATATAATGCTCTGTGTAGAAACACAGACCAAAGACTTAGAAACACTATACCCCTTTAGGAAGAAAAAGTCATTTATCAAGCTTTTCTTCTGCTAAAAAAATGTCGCCTTGATGGATATGGCTAAACAGAGCATTGAAGGAATGGAAAGGTCTGTCGTTTCTAGAAATAAACTTGTTGACTTTCCCCATTTCTAAACTTAGTCAAAGTAATATAGTTTTAATAAATACAGACCTAATGGAATAGCATTATTTGAGCTTATGAATTGTTAAGCCTATTTTTTGTAATGATTAATGATGAATCATTTCATAAAGCTGAGGCGATTCATCATCAGAGCAGCATGCCTTTACAAAACAGGTGTACTGGGAGTCTACAAACTCCATAATCCCAAGTTTTCCTCTCTGTAATTTGGGGGTTTCCAAGCCACCTGAAAATAGGAGGAGCAGAGCAAGGAAAGTAGGCGGTAGCTGTGCTCAGCTCCCTGCCTTCTCATAGCCTCACGGGCTCTAATACATTTATCTCTAACAAACTGCAAATGACAGGTAGAGTCCAATTTCAAAAGAGGTCTAGCAGTGTTATCTGAGAAGATTGTGTAGCTTTTATAGCAGTGCTTCTCTTTCAAATATTTTGTCCCTGCTGTGTTATCTTAAAGGATTAAAAAGAAGGAGAAGAAGAAGGGAGACAAAAGGAGAAGAGCACAAATGCATCTGCTCCAGAGCTCAGATGTTTTAAAACATGGGGACTGTTTCCCAGAATTATGCTTCTGACAGACAGGTATAAAGTTGATTTTAGATAGAAAACACAAGATGATGTTGTAAGATGCTGATAACTGCCTCCCCGATTCCATTCCTCTGAACTTGTAAACTCATCCCATGATGGAAAGAAAATGATCATAGCCATCTTTTGGGCTCATGAAGGGTTTAGTTTATCCAAAGTGTAAGTCCTAATATTAATGGCCAAGAGTAAAAAAATGCTTGAATTTTGATATACATGTGTGACAGAATATAGCTCAGCCATTATAAGGAACGTTTGGAGAGGCTATGGAAACAAAATAGCATAGTGAAAAAAGGGTGTGAATTCTATCTAAAATATGTGATTGGGAAAAAATATGGCTGATAGCAATAGCACAGGATATCTCTAAATGGTATTTTCAGTATGTCTCAAACATCAGACAAGAACTTATATTTAGTTTGCTATTAGAGGACAGTAAGACTTAAGGTTACATCTTCCCCTCCTTTTCCCACTCATCTTTTTTGACAAGCTCTCACGTAACCTAGGCTGATCTCAAACCTCCTATATAGCCAGTGTTGGTCCTGAGATCCTGATCCACTTGCCTCCACCTCCCAAAGCCTGCATTACAGGCATGTGCCACCATCCCAGCTGAAATTGTTCTTGTTTTCTGACAAATACTGTGTGGCCTTCTTTTTTTCCATTTGTTTTTATCTTTCTACAGATGAAACTTATTCTTACATTAAGTCAAGAATAACAAAATTTTACTTCTGTAGTCTGTTTCTTTTTCTGTAAAGATACATGACATTTACATTTGATCATCCTCTAAACCCAATATTGTAGTGTCCATTTCATGTTACTTTTAGCTTTCTAATTGTGTTTCTATAAAACAGTCTGTGTAAAAACACAGAACAAAGACCTAGAAACGTTATATCCCTTTAGGAAGAAAATGTCATTCATCAAGTTTTTCTTTGCTAAGACAAAAAAATGTCACTGTTCTAGTTTGATTTCCATTACTGTCATAAACTCCATGACCAAAAGCAACTTGCAGAAGGAAGGAGTTTATTTTGCTTATACTTCCACCTCATAGTCTATCACTGAAGGAAGCTGGGGAAGAACTCAAGCAGAGACCATGGAGGACTGCTGCTTCCTGGCTTGCAACCAGATTCATAGTCAGCTACCTTTCTTATACAGCCCAGACCAACCTGCCTAGGGATGGTACAGTCCACAGTGGGCTAGGCCCTCCTCCATCATGTAGATATCAAGAACTCCTGCGTGGTGATATTGTGTTCCCCAAAATATTGTGCACCCTAATAAACTTATCTGGGGTCAGAGAACAGAACAGCCACTAGATATAGAGGCCAGAAAATGGTGGCACACACACCTTTAATCCTAGCATTCCAGAGGCAGAGATCCATCTGGATATCTGTGAGTTCAAAGCCACACTGAAAACAGCCAGGCATGGTAACAAGAGCCTTTAATCCCAGGAAGTGATGGCAGGAAGCATAAAGGTATTTAAGGCCTGAGGATGAGGAACTAGGCTGGTTAAGCTTTTAGCTTTTAACAGCAGTTCAGCTGAGATCCATTCTGGATGAGGACTCAGAGGCTTCCAGTCTGAGGAAACAGGATCAGCTGAGAAATTGGAGAGATGAGGAAGCTGTGGCTTGTTCTGCTTCTCTGATCTTCCAGCGTTCACCCTAATGCCTGGCTCTGAGTTTGTTTTTATTAATATGACCCTTTAAGATTCATGTTACGCGCCTGACTATGAGAATGAGTGGGTCCCTGACTTTTTTGCCTGCTCTTGGGACTCTTTTCCTTCTGTTGGGTTGCCATGTTCAACTTTGATATGAGAGTTTTTGCTTCATCTTATTATATTTTATTTTGTCATATTTGGTGGTTATCTCTTAGAAGTCTGTTCTTTCCGAATCAGAAACAGAAAAGAAGTGGATCCTGTGGGGAAGGGCAGTGGAGAGGAACTGGAAGGAGAAGAGGGAGGGGAAACTATAATCAGGATATGTTGTATGAGAAAAGAATCTATTTTCAGTAAAAGAAAAAGTGAAATAAGAAAAAAATGGAAAATAAAATAATAATTTAATAAAAAAGCATGTCCCCAAAGGCATAACCACAGACCACTCCAGTGAAGATAATTCTTCAATCAAACTGCCCTCAACCCAGATTTCTTAGATTTCTGTAAAGTTGACACTTCAATCTAACTATGACAGTCACTTTGATGCTTATGGCTAAATAGAATACTGAAGGAATGGAAGCATATGTGATTTTGCAGATTTGCTGAAGTTTCCATTTCCAAATATTTTCTTTATCCATCTATCTTTTTGATTGGTTAGGGTGAATTACTATTGCTATGATGAAACACCATATTCAACAACTTGGGGAGGAAAGGGTTTATTTGCCTTACACTTCTTCATCATCAAAGGAAGTCAGGACAAGAACTGAAACAAGGCAAGTATCCATAAACTGGAGCTGCAGAGGCCAATGACAAGTGCCCCTTATCAGCTTGTTCCTCATGACTTGCTCAGCCTGCTTTCTTATAGAACCCAGCACAACAAGCCAAGGTATGGCTTCACCCTCCCTATCAATCACTAATTAAGGAAATGCCCTACCGTCTTGTCTACAGCCTGATTTCATGGAGGCATTTTCTTAATTGAGGTTCTCTCTTCTCAGATGACTTTAGCTTGTGTCAAGTCTGGATGAGCAAAGAGGTGTGGTACTGTCCTAAGTCTCAGAATCCAAAGATCTAAGCATCAGATTCTCCAGTGCATTATGGCAAGAAGGATGAATGGTCTGGAAAATTCACTCTTTCTCTGCCATTTTGCATTATTTGTACCCTCAATGCATGGTATGATCTCAATACAGATAGGTGAGGGTAGATTTTCTTTATTTGTTCCATGGATTTAAATACCAAGCTCTTTCAGATGCAATTTTGAAAACATACCCAGAGATGAGATTTTCCTAGCTACTTGGGAATCTTATAGCCTGTTCAAGTTGACATATAAAATTAGCCATCACAGAAAGTGTCAGAAAACAAGAAAAAAATTAGGCTCCCAATTTAGCTGAATATGAAAGATATTTCTTTTGTCATCATTAAATTTATTTATTAAGACAGGGAGAAAATTCAGATAAAAAATTAATGAAAGAAGACACAAAAGTGATAAAGATGAGTGATGAAATCAATAAAAATTATTCCGACATTGAAAAGTGAAAGAGTTTTTCCAGATTATGCCAAAAGCAGTAATTCATTAAGAGGAAGTGATAAATTTTGAATAGAAGTAATGAATAGCCTTTTGGATTGTTTAAGATTCCAAATAGTGAAGTGGATTGTATGAATAAATTGGGGAAAGATTTAAATTTCTTGCTGATTTGACACAAAGTAATGTCATTGATTAAGATATCATAAAACACACTACAATAAACATATCGATTCAAAACTCATTGATGAGGATCATCAATTCAAATAGCATTTAACACTAATTGTCATGCTGTATCAAAATATAGTAGAAAACCTCATGGCTTGCAAATGAAATAAATTTGATAGAAGGTTTTCTGGATTTGCCTAAACTCCTAAAGCTGTACATGGTATTACCAATAATGTGTCGTGAAGCTGAAAGAAACGTGTAAAAAAATTGTCAGTAATAAAAAAATTGATCAACCATGCTTGAGAGAAAATTGATTTCTCTCAAAGTGTATGCAGGCAAAGCTGTAGGAAAAATGGTAGCATTAGAGTATACCAGACAACTAATTAACAGAAGGATTATATCATTAGGTTTTGCTTCACATTTGTGTGATGTGACAGTTTTAGAAGACATAATTGCTTTATGGTGAAATCCTTTCTCAACAAGTAAGAGTTGTCTCTTCCTGAGTAACAAATCACCCCAAAAGTTAGTGCCTTAAACAAGTATCTTATTTTGTAATATCTGTGTGGAGCAAGGATTCCAAAGTGCCTTAGGGTGATCTCTTCTGAGATATTGGTTGGAGCTGCAGTCACCTGAAGAATTGATTGAGGCTGGAAGATGCATTTGTATAATGGCTTAATCTTCTGACTGGCAAATTATGAAGGTTTGATGGGAAGTCTCATTTGGTCCTCACATCTTCAATCGGGTCACTTACAACATAATAGCTGACTTGCCCCAGAGTGAGTGATCCCAGAAAGAGCAAGGTAAAAGTCACAATGTCTTTTATCGTTTAGCCTCAGGATGCCTGCACATCATTTCTGCTTTATTTTACTTATTACTTAGGTCATCCTTATTTAGCATGTGAAGAAACCACATAAAAGTGTAAATATCCAGAAAGAAAAGTCACTAAAGTCATTTTGGAAACCTGCTACCACAGCCCTCCCTCTGGCCACCAAAGATTTATGTTCTTTTCATATGAAAATAATTCATCCATTCTCCTGTATGTCCTCAAAAATTTGATACCATTTCAACATTAGCTGTGAGACTCTCCTTATTTAAATCATGTCTTTGCACAGATGAGGGTCCTCTCTTGTTGTTCTTTAAAAATGCATCATCATGCATAGTTCTTCTTGGTCCACAGACCTACCTACTAAAGAGCATCTATCTGCTCTTTATACACAGTGGTGGTGGATGCATACGTTGGTAATCATAATGGATATCTGAGACACAGTTTGGGGGGTTTGGAGGGTCTTTTAAATAAAGATTTATTTACTTTTATTTTATGCATATGAGTGTTTTGCCAGCATGTATGGATGTACACCATGAGTTCTTGGTGCTTGTTGAGGTCAGAAGAAGACATTGGAGCCACTAAAACTGGAGTTACAGATGATTGTGAACGGCTATGTGGGTGCTTGGAACTGAACCCAGGTCCCCTAGAAAACCAACAAGTGTTCTTAATAACTAAACCGTCTCTCTAGTCTCCTTTTTGATGTCTTTACAGATAATTTTATAGATTTTTACAGTGACTCAGATTTAATCTTTGTTCCAAAACCATTCCTTACTTTTAACAATATCTAACATCTAGTGAGGTTGGACATTTTCCAAGCCAATAAGCCTAGTTTCATTTAGTTTAAGAGTCTTGCTTCCCACCCACCCCCTACCCCCAGCCTGTTGTGAGTTATTTGTACAGTATGTGAAGGTGTATTGCTGTGATTGGTAAAATAAAAAGCTGCCCTACAAAAGCTTCTCAGTTTCAATAGGTCCCATTTATTAATTGTTGTTCTCAGTGTCTGTGCTCTTGGTGTTATATTTAGGAAGTGATCTCCTGTGCCAATGCGTTCAAGAGTACTTCCTACTTTCTCTTCTATTAAGTTTAGTGTAACTGGATTTATGTTGAGGTCTTTGATCCACATGGACTTGAGTTTTGTGCATGGTGACAGATATGGATCTATTTGTAATCTTTTACATATTGACATCCAGTTAAGCCAGCACCATTTGTTGAAGATACTTTCTTTTTTCCATTGTATAGTTTTGGCTCCTTTGTCAAAAACCAGGTGTTCATATGTGCATGGATTAATGTCAGGGTCATCAATTCAATTCCATTGGTCTGTATGTCGGTTTTTATGCCAATACCAAGCTGTTTTTATTACTATAGCTCTATAGTAGAGCTTGGGGTCAGGGATGGTGATGCCTCCATAGGTTGCTTTATTATACAGGATTCTTTTAGCTATCCTGGGTCTTTTGTTTTTCCATACAAAGTTGAGTATTTTTCTTTCCAAGTCTGTGAAGAATTGTGTTGGGATTTTGATAGGGATTGCATTGAAATGGTCAATTAGACAAAAAACCTACAGAATGAGAAAAGACCTTCACCAACCCCACATCTGACAGAGGACTGATCTCCAAAGTATATAAAGAACTCAAGAAACTAGACATCAAAATACTGAACAATCCAATTAAAAAACATGGGCTAAAGAGCTAAACAGAGAATTCTCAAAAGAAGAATCTTAAATGGCTGAAAGACATTTAAAGAAATGCTCAGTTGGGCGGTGGTGGCACATGCCTTTAATCCCAGCACTCCAGAGGCAGAGCCAGGCGGATCTTTGTGAGTTCGAGGCCAGCCTGGTCTACAGAGCGAGATCCAGGAAAGGCGCAAAGCTACACAGAGAAACCCTGTCTCAAAAAACCAAAAAAAAAAAGAAAGAAAGAAAGAAAAGAAATGCTCAACATCCTTAATCATCAGAGAAATGCAAATCAAAATGACTCTGAGATACCACCTTACACCTTTCAGAATGGCTATGATCAAAAGCACTAATGACAATCTATGTTGGAGAGGATGCAGAGCAAAGGGAACACTCCTCCACTGTTGGTAGGAATGCAAACTTGTACAACCACTGTGGAAATCAGTATGGCAGTTTCTCAGAAAATTGGGAATCGATCTACCTCAAGACCCAGCCATACCACTCTTGGGCATACCCAAGGAATGCTGAATCACACCACAAAGATACATGCTCAACTATGTTCATAGCAGCACTATTTGTAATAGCCAGAACCTGGAAATAGCCTAGATGTCTGTCAACTGAAGACTGGATTAAGAAAATGTGGTACATACACACAATGGAGTACTACTCAGCAGAGAAAAACAATGACAGCATGAAATTTGCAGGCAAATGGATGGATCTAGAAAAAATCATCCTGAGTGAGGGCAAACCCAGAAGGGCGAACATGGTATGTACTCACTCAGAAGTAGATACTAGATATAAAGCAAAGAACAATCAGACTGCAACCCACAGAACCAGGGAGGCTATATAGCAGGAGGAACCCTAGGATGACTGTGGCTTATAATAAGTTTTGGTTTTACTCAATTACTGGGCAAGCCTCAATGAAACATTTCACTATTAGGATAAGAATTTGTACTGTATCCAGCTGATAATAGAAAAATTAAAAAAATAAAAATAAAATTCTGAATGGCCAATAGCTAGGCAGGAGAGATAGGTGGGATTTCTAGGAAGAGAGAGGAAGAACATAATTGAGGCACCCAGGAGACAATGGAGACAGGGAATGAGTCAGACACATAAAGCAGGAGAGAGGTAAAATCCACGTGGTAGAACATAGATTAATAAAAAATATGGGTTAATTTAGGTTATAAGAGCGAATGGGACAAACCTAATATAAGGCTAACCTTTCATAATTAATAATAAGTCTCTGTGTCATTATTTTCAGACTGGCAGTCCTAACAAAATAACATATTCTACCCACTCCCAGGCATGCCGTACTCTTCTCACATTTTATTATAAATATCAAGAAGAAAGCAGGAGGCAATTCTAAACTGTCCTATTTAATGCTAACAAGAACGGACCACAAGATGCAACAAAACCCACATTAAGAGTTTATTTGGCAGAGAGTGAAGAATGGGAGGGGTTGCACAGACCGGCCTTGAAAGAGGCATGATGGGAGAGAGAGCGCATAAAATGGGTGGAGCCTGCTTTTTAAAGGAGACCTTAGTGCATGCGTACAAAGGCTTGCACAGCCAAACAATGCCTGAGCTTAGATTACACAGTGACGCTCGGCCATAAGACCCTGGGTGCTGGCCACTACAAGTCGATGTATGCTTTGCTGCTTCCATTTGCCTTTGAATTCCAGACTCCAACTCCTCAATCTTTGACTATTGATTCGTATCAACAACTCTCCAGAAGAATCCAGGCCTTTACTCTCTGACTTGGTCTGTTAATCATTATTCTGCTACTGTGTTGAAATACCATGACCAAGAGCAATTTACAAAATCAAACATTCATGTTAGCTTACAGATCCTGAGGCCTAAGAGTCCAGCATGGTAGGGAGACATGGCCGCAAGCAGGAGGATCAGAAAGTTAAAAGATCATGTCTTAACTTCACACGGGAAGCTGAGAACATGAACAGGAAGCAGGTAGAGATGACAAACACTCAAATCTCACCCCTAATGACATACTTTCTCCAGCAAGGCCCTACCATTCTAAAGGTTCCACAACCTCCCCCAAACAGCACCACCAGCCAGAGACGAAGTGTTTAAATACATGAGCCTGTGGAAAATGTTTCTCCTGCAATCCACAAGACTGGGGCCACCTCATTTGTTTCTCTTATTTATTCTGAAGCTTCCAGCTTCTTGGACCAAGCTTTTAGTTTTTCAACCGTTCTTGCTTACACATGGACATTGTGAGACTATTCAGCCTCTGATCATGTAAACCAGTGGTTCTCAGACTTCCTAATGCTGTGACCCTTTAATGTAGTTCCTCATGTTGTGGTGACCCTCAACCATAATATTATTTACTTACTACTTTATAAGTGTAATTTTGCTACTATTATGAATAGTAATGTAAATATCTGATATGTGGGATATCTGATATGCAAACCCTGTGGTGGTCACCATCAATGAGTTGAGAACCACTGATATAAGTCATCCTACTAAATCCCAGTGTTTGTTGCCTTATAATTGTTGTGATTTGATATGTAATTAAGGAAAAAAGATTAAGATCCATAGTCCTTGATTCTACTGCTTCTGGGAACATAATGAAGTAGGCCATCATGGCAGCAGAAGCATGTGGTGGCAAATGCTTCTTTACAGAATGGTGGACAGCAAGCAGAACAAACGACATGAGGAGACTAGGGAGAAGATATTCTCAATGGTATATTCTCCCCTCCCCCAGGACCCCACTTCCTCATACTTGGTCCCACCTCCTAAACCTTTCTAAAATTACCATCAGCAGGAGACCAAGCAACCATGAGCCTTTATGGAAGATATTTCATATTCAAACCATAGCACTCATCTTTCATAATTGTGTGTGTGTGTTTCTAATTGGTTCAGTTGCAATAGAGAGCTTGGATTAATCTAACCCCAGTATATTTTATAATTTTCACATTACCAAAAATTAATGGACTACAAACTTTCAAACCCTTTATATGCTGGTTATTTTATTTTATTTTATTTTATTTTATTTTATTTTATTTTATTTTATTGTCAACCTGATGCAAATCAGGATCAACTAAAAAGCAGGAACTTCAGGTAAAAAAAATGTCTCTATCAAATTGGCTTGGGGACAACTCTGTGGAGCATTTTCTTGATTAACGATAGATGTGGGAGAGCCCAGCTCTCTGGAGGCAGTGCTACCACTAGCCAGGTGTGCCTGAATTATATAAGAAAGCAGGCTGAGTAAGCTTTAGGAAGTAAGCCAGTAAGAAGGACCCCTCCATGGCCTCTACTTCAGTCCCTCCTTCCAAGTTCCTGCCTTGAATTCCTGCCTGGACTGCCTTCATAATGGTCTGTAATCTGTAAGATGAAATAAACCATTATTTCCTCAAGTTGCTTTTGATCATATTACAGCCATAAAAAGCAAACTAATACGCTATATAATATGGATCCTCTGTCTTCCAGTTTCCAATAATTCCCATTTTCAAGATTGTTCTGAAGTGTCCTGAAAGTCCATTAGAATCCTGTTAATAGTCTATTCCATGTTCTTTAGGCTTTCATTACTATCTCCTCAAAATCCTTTTACATTCTATTCCCTGCCTGGCTTCAAACCTCTGTTTCTTTGATTTTTACCATTGTTACAGCTTGGAAGTGAAGAGTACTCAGATAAAGCTCACATGGTGAATGCTTGGATCTCAGAAACATGTACTACTGAGAGGTGATTGGATCATGAGGGTTCTAACTTTATCAATGGAACAACCCATTGATGAGTTCATGACAAAATAGACTTTTAAGTAGTGGGCCTGGTTGAAGGAACTAGATCACTGGCAGGAAGGATGTGTAGGTCTCTTTCAAGGGTATGGCTCACCAGTGACTCTTTTTCTCATTCTTTCTGCTTCCCACTCACCATGAATTGAAAAGCTTTACTCCACTATGCATCCACTACCTCGATGTTCTGCTTCAGTACAAGGCCAAAGCAATAGGGCAAAAGGGTCATAGACAGAAATCTCTGAAACTATTAACCAGTAAATCTTTTCTCTTTTTAAATTGTTTCTTTCGGTATTTTGTCATGATAATAGAAAAGTGGATGACATAATCATAGTTACTTTACTCTTGGTACCAAAATTTGTATTAGTTATCTTTTTCTGCATAAAATACTTATTCCAAAACTTTGTATCTTAAGATAGAAATTTTTACTTATCTTCCACAGTTTCAGTGGGTCAAGAATTTAGGAATGGATTAGTCAAGTAGGTTTTGTACAGAATTTCTCATGACCCATTACAATCAAGATGCTGTATGATATAGTTAAGATCATTTGAGAACATCTTAGAGTTAGATAGACTACAGACCAATTAAAAATAAATACGTTTGTGGATTTTTTTTAAATAACACTAGCTACTGAATGCTAGGCAAGCACTCTCCCATTGACCTCTTTTCCCAACCTTATATATTTACTTTAATATCTAATTTTCATTTATTATTTTATAGTTATAGTCACAATTTGTATAATTTCCAGTTTCTAGTAATCTGTATCTCACTTAATTCAGATCAAGGATTTGGATTTATTTCATTGTCTCGTACTTTCCAGTTCATCTATTAGTTCATTGCAAGGATTTGGATTTATTTCATTGTCTCATACTTTCCAGTTCATCTATTAGTTCATTGCATTAGGTATCCCTTCAACTGTATGTGTAACTTAGTCACATATCAAAACCTCCACTACAACTACATACCTTCAAGCTATAATCACTCCCCCTGACATTACTGAGATAACATTTTAATTGATCTTCCTGCTTCTCCCTTTGTCTTCCTCTCTTAACAATACAACACAACACACTTTATCATCTTAAAACTTTGCTCGACTCTTCCAATGACTTCTTTGATCATACCTTAAGAAAAAAGTACTTACATGTTGTATAGAAGTGTTTGTGATCTGGTTCTTGTTTACCAGTCTTAACACTTACCTGTCTCTCTTCGAAGCACTGTGCTCCATCTACAGTGACTTCTAGGTTCTTTATACATCATATCTTTGTATTGGCTGATCTTCTACCTGAACATTGTTTTCCTGGATGCATCACTTTTTTGATGTACAATACAGGATATGTCTTTTTTTATTTTATTAATTTTCTGTTATTTACCTCCTACTCTTTACTAAACTCTAATCTCTAGAAAGGCAAGAGTGTTGTTTTGTTTGTGATGACATTCCCAGCATTTACTTCAAAGCTCAGAACATGATAGATAGTCAAAAAATATTTATGGAGTGAATGGATATACAAATAATGGATAAACAAAGGGATTTTTGAGAGGTCAAATAAAGATTAGGATTATATGGTGTTGTGGTCAAGAGGAAGCAAATATAAAAAAAATGATGTGATTGCGTTGAATGCTGTAAAAAGATAAAAATACATGTAGTGAAATATTACATGATCCCCAAAATATGTACACTATGTACACTCACTTTTTAACTTATCAGTTTAAATGTTTTAAAATAATAAAAGAGAAATGGTGATATAAAGCAAAGGTCTGAATAACAGGGCGTGGGGTGAGGGTCAAATCTGATGATTATTTGGTAAGGTATTTAGTGTTGTTGTAAAAGAAAAATCATTAAATATACTTTTGAGAAAGAGGATTACAGAAGTAAAGGAGAAACTGAAAGAAAGAAAAGAGAGAACAGTGGGGGCGAGGGATGCTAATATTGGTTAATCAGTTAAGAGTTTAGTCTTTGGAGTCATATTTTATGGATCCAGTACTTGCATGATTTGGTGCAAGTTGCCAAAATTTAAGGATCATAATATTACCTACTACATTACTTGTATTTTTGCTGCTATGATAGAATATGGTGACAAAAAGCAGCTTCGAGGAGATACAGGCTTTATATTGGCTTATGGGTCCAGATAAGATATAGTCCATCATGGTATGGAAAGTACAAGAGCAAGAATATGAGGTTGAGTTGGCAGTCAGGAAGCAGATTAATCACATTTCATTCGCACACAGGAAGCAGAGGGAGAAAAAAAAAACAAGAAGTGGACTAAACCATAAAAACCTCAAGCCCCAATGCCTACTTCTTCCAGCTTTACCCTCTACAGATGACATAGGCTTCCCAAATGGTATCACCAACTGGGGAATGAGTGTTCAAATACATGATGCTATGGGGGCTATTTCTCAATCAAACCCTAACATCTACCTTACAAAAATATTTATTCATTTATTTTGGCAGGATTTAGGATTGAACCTACAGCCTTCACATGCTGGGCAAGCACTTAAACAACTGAGTGTTGTCCCCAGCCCAACCTCATAAGAATGACGTGAGAGGCCGGGCGGTGGTGGCGCACGCCTTTAATCCCAGCACTCGGGAGGCAGAGGCAGGTGGATCTCTGTGAGTTTGAGGTCAGCCTGGGCTACCAAGTGAGTTCCAGGAAAGGCGCAAAGCTACACAAGAGAAACCCTGTCTCGAAAAACCAAACCAAAAAAAAAAAAAAGAATGACGTGAGGATTAAATAAATAAACGACTCACATACAGAATGTGAATTTCAAGCCAGTGAGATGTTTCAGCAGGTTAATGCACTTGTTCCCAAGCAAGCCAACTAGAAGTCAATCCCTGAGACCCATGAGGGGTAAGGAAAGAACTTATTCCTGCAAGTTTTTCTCTGACCTCCACACTCAATAAATCAGTGGTTCTCAACCTGCAAGTCTCAACCCCTTTGTGCTGATTGACCCTTTCACGGGGGTCCTCTAAGACCATCAGAAAACACAGACATTTACATTACGATTCATAACAGCAGCCAAATTACAGTTATGAAGTAGCAATGAAAATATTTTTTATGGTTGGAGGTCACCACACCGTGAGGAACTGTATTAAAGGGTCGTAGCATTAGGAAGATTAAGAAGCACTGCAATATATAAACTTCGCTGTTCTAAAAGGAATTTTAATTTGAAACATTTGTTTAATAAGAGATCTTACATCCTTTCACTAAGAATAGAACCTTAAAAGAAGTGTCAGGGTTGAGAAAAGCTCTATTGTGTTTCATGGCTTTAGGTGTATGCTAGTATGTGATCATTATTCTTTAAAGATATAATTTTGCTGGATGGGGTGGCACACTCCGTAGACCCTGCACTCAAGCAGCAGAGTCAGGTGAATCTCTATGAGTTCAAGGCCAGCCTGTTCCAGGACAGCTAAGTCTATGGAATAAGATCCTGTTTAAGAAGATAAATTTATTTATAATTATATGTATTCGTGTGTGTCTGGGTGTAAGTTTGGGCACATGAGTGAAGTGCCGAAAGAAGCCAAAAGAAGGTAACAGATCCCCCCTGAAGCTGGAGTTACAGGCAGCGGTGAGCTTCCAGACATGGGTGCAGGAAATGGAGCTTGGGTTCTCTGCAAGGGCAGCACATACTCTTAACTGTTTTGCCATCACCTCTCAAGTCCTATGATTGGTCTTAAAATCTAAACAGAATAAGGTAGTGGGTAGAAGAGAGTAAAGTAGAAAGAAACGAGTAGGTAAAACAGAAGTGAATAATTCTTGACACTCCTATAATGAGTACTTGAATAAAAAAGATTACTTTATTGCCTTGATGTGGGTAAGGTGGAGAATTGAACGAGCAGGAGAATTTGAAGAAAAGAGGCAAAGTTTACTTGTACTTAATAAAACACAAAGAGGTGATAGGTGTAGTTCAATGGTAGAGTTCTTTCCTCCCATACCTGAGGCCTGGGGTTCGATCCCTAGCACCACAGAGAAGAAAAAGAAGTCAAGATGAAACACAAGGAACTAAGACTTATCCTGAGGGGATAAGAATGTGGGATTCAAAATGGTACAGAAAACCACTCAGTCTGTTGATTTCGTCTTTGTTTGTAAGGCTCAGTCATTTCGATTAAAGTTTATCTACTTATTCAGTATTTTCCCTTCTCCACCACTATCAGATGGCTGCTTTGTGTGTGTGTGTAGGCAAGTGAGAGAACAGCTTTTTCCAAAAGATGGAGCCCACGATCTGGTAGAGTTTGTTTGCTTGTTTTGTTTTTTAAATGCCTTTAATCCCAGCACTCAAGACGCAGAAGCAGGAAGATCTCTATGAATTCAAGGCCAGCCTGGTCTACAGAACTAGTTCCAGGACAGCTAGAAACCCTGTCTTGAAAAAACAAAAAACAAACAAAAAAGCACTCAGCAAGGTACCAATCTGTAGCTCGCTCTCTCTCTCTCTCTCTCTCTCTCTCTCTCTCTCTCTCTCTCTCTCTCTCTCTCTCTCTCTGTGTGTGTGTGTGTGTGTGTGTGTGTGTGTGTGTGTGTGTGTGTATGTGTGTGTGTCATTTTTTATCTTGCACTTCCAATTGTCACAAATGGGTAGGTAAATCACTGGAGAGTTGTACCATACCAGTCAACGGAGTGATTGTATAGAAAACATTTTCTATGTCTCAGTTTTGTAATAGCTAGTCAACCTGTGGTTTGCTGTTCTTTAAAAAAATATATTTTTTCTAACTTGATATTAGAGGATGAAGACCAGCCTGCTCACTTTCCTACCAGGACATTGGATGCACTTGCTTTCTACCACTGTGGAAATGGAGGGTGATAAAACAAAACAAAACAAAATTTTGACTTATCACTGCCTTGTTTTCCCACTGTTATTACTTCACTCCAAGTTGCCTAGCTCTATTTGTTGTTTTGAATAAGCCGAGGGAGATAGAAGGTGAAGGAAAGAAATGTTGGGTCAGCCTTTACATTTGAAAATGTTTTTTTGGTCTGATAAATCCAATCACCATCAACAACTGCAAGTACTTTGAGAGTAGCTCTAAGGTCACAGGGATGATTTGAAATGTCACTGGTGGCAGATTTATCAAGAGAAAAAGACAGCGTCAGTGGGAAATTACAAGACAGCTGGTTATCTAGAGCGTTTCCTCACATGTTTGCTAAATTCTAAGACATGAAAACACTAATGAAATATGAAATTACATTTTTTCATGTTGGATTAAGATAGGGTAGTTCGAGTTGCATTTTTACATGCTAAATACATACTGTAGAAAACAAATATTTATCACATATCCTGGTTCACAGGTACCACTTTTTGCTATTGACTACATGGTGAAGTTGCTGGACCCCCAATAGTGATTGTTCCTATGGGAAATATCATTCATGTTATGATCATTCAAGTAATGCAGCAAGCGATAAGGATCACATAGATTTTGTTTCTCTTGCAAAATTTATGCATCCCTTGAATCCACACCTTAAAGGTATTTACCCACTGGAGAGTCGTGATTGGAATCAGTTGAAGAATGATAGCTTCCTCACAGGCAGGGAGGAGATGCAAATCCTTGGGAAGTACAGACCTATTAAAAACCCAGGTGCTTCCAGACTTGCAGAAAGTATTTCCGGACAGAGATGGGAAGAGGGAAGAGAAGGCTAGAAGTGAGTTTATATTTAAAAGAAACATGTCTTTAAAAGAAGAAGCACTTCAAGGTGTTAGAGAAAGACTATTTGAAACCTTCAGGAAACTGCTGGTCCTTCTGAAATGCAGCCGAGTAACAAGAAAGCATGTAATAATAATAATCCATGATCACAAGAGAACTTTATGTGGCTTAAGAAGCATCTCTAAAGCCGCTCTGTAAGGTGAAGTGGCCCTGGGTATATATGTATATACATGCATGTCTGTGTACCATGTATATGCCTGGTGCCCACAAAGATAAGAGGGCATCAGGTCCCCTGGGATTGGAGTTACAGATGATTGTGAGCCACCATGTGGGTGCTGAGAGTCCAGCCATGGTCTTTTGCAAGAGCTTTTAGTCACTGAGCTGTCTCTTCAGTACCTGTATTTAAAGATGATGTGTATTAAAGTATAAGAGGCCATGAAATTAGAAGGAGCTGGATAATGTGGGAGGGGTTAGAGGGAGGAGAGGGAGAGGGAAAATGATGTCAATCCATTATTCATATAAAATTCTCCCCCCCAAACACCTCTAAGAATTGATAAAAAATATTGTTGAACAAAATTTAAAGAGAAAATACAACATTCAGCTTTTCTTGGCTCTGTAATTTTTTTGTTTAATTTATTTACTTGAGATTCACAAAGTGAGTGAATGAGCTCCATAACTAATTCAATGACAATGTCAGCAAAGGGGACTTTTGGATAGGGCTATAAATTGGTACAAAGCTTCTGAAGGGAATTTGTCATTAAATTTTCAAGGACTTTAAAACCATAGTAACCTTTGACTTCATATCACCACTTCAAAAAATTCATTTTAAGAAATAATTCAGTGTGCATAAAGGTTTTGTCCACAAGATCAGCAATCCGCATCTCCTCTCCTGCCTCTCATTAGAGATGCTAATGGACACAGACTGAAAGACAGTCTCAAGCCAGTGAAAATCACCTATGATGCCACCCAGAGACAATCACTCTAACACTCTTCTCGGTGTTAGTTTGAGACTATAACACATTATCACAAATGTATGCAATAGCCCAAAGGTCATCTTTATTGAAACAGAATCACATGACTTTGCTCCCTCCAGCTCCTCCCAGCTCCCTCCCTTGAGCCCCTTCCACCACCCCTCTTTTTCGTGGAGTAATATTGTTACACAAAGGTTTTGATCTGTAGTCATGTACCACAGAAATCTAATGGAGGGCTTATTCGTCTGGGGTCATGGTGTTGGTAGTACTGCATTCACTTTACTTCTAAAGGTCTAGGGAATAATTCATGGCCTTCCTTTTTCAACCTTCTCTAGGCAACTGCAATTTCTTAGCTAATGGCATCTTTCCTCAAAGCCAGCCATGTTTCGTTTATCCTCACCCTTCTTAGACAGGCACATCTCCTTCTGATGGCTGCAAAGTGTCTACATAAAAAAAAACTTAGATTTTATTTGTATGCATTTGAGTGTTTTGCCTTCATGTATGTTTGTGTACATATGCCTGGATCCCGTCAAGATCAGAAGAGGGTGTCAGATCCCTTGAATGTGGAATTATGTATGTTTGTGAGCTCCCATGATGGTGCTGGGAACCAAACCTGGGTCCTCTCTCTGCAAGAGCAACAAGTTCTATTAACTGCTGAGCCATCTCTCCAGGGCAAATTTCAACTTTTAAAGACAGATAAAACTGTCTTTAAAGATCACTCAGACAATTCAGGAAAATCTTCCCATCTCAAGGTTATTACAAATTTTCATTTCTGCCAAATTCAGTTTGCCATGTAAATCAATATATTCACAGTCTTTGGGAGTGATGGAATGGACATCTTTGGGTATAAGCACACCACACAAATATATTCATGTATATCCCAAAGTTTTTCTCTAAAGTTGGGAACAAGTGATCATTTTATTTTGCTATTTTTCTACTTATATTTTAAGAATTCTCTGTGTCACTACATGTTTTTGAAAGCATGATTTAATCCATGTTGCATAATACTTAACTTTAGGGCACTACTGTAATTTAATTAAAAATTTCTCTACTTTTAGACCTGTAGGTTACTTTCAGTATTTCTTAAAACCTAATTTAAAATTGTTTATGAATATCTTCCCATAAATCTTCATGGACGATTCTAATTAACCTCGGGATAAAATCCTGGGAGTAGACTTATTCGATGAATGTTTAGAGAAATATCCCTTGAGATTCAGTATTCCAATAAATATTTTGTTAATACCTGATATACTTTTTTCTCACGTATTTTTACTTTTTAAATTTTTTTCTGCTAAACAATAGTTTATTCATTCCATTAGAGAAGTAGGTAAACTTCAGTTTGCAAAACCAATGTAAATATAATTTTGAAGAATTAGAATATCTTCAAGAAACCAGCCACAGCTTAACATGGGGTGATGTCTACTGAGGAAGGTCACCTTCCTCTAGTATGTGAAAAGTTAATGAGATACACTTCCTTAGTCATTGAGGAAGGAATTTTCTTTCTTGATTAACTGATACTATTTCTTTCTTTCTTTCTTTCCTTCTTTCTTTCTTTCTTTCTTTCTTTCTTTCATTTTTGTAGTTCTTTTCCCTTCTCCTTTCATTAGTTTCTCCTTTCCACGGAGCTTCTTTAAACGGCTTTGCTCATCCTTAAAATCCTGATGCTCATCTCCGTAAAGTCCAAGGAAATGGAGTGTGCCCATGAGCACAAAATACATGTTGTGATTTGGATACCAGTCATAAGTCTCTTCCTTTTTGGCCAAGGGCTGCTCACTAACATATTCACCACTTTCATGGACTTTGAAGCAGTAGGCCTGGGCACTTCACCAAAGATCCCAGCACTCAGACAAGACATAGGCAGTGTGTATTCAGTGTATGACCTTGCTCACGCGCATTCCAGAAAAAAAGCGTTCTCAAAATTTTTATGTGTATGTGTGTGTGCCGCGCGTGTGTGAGCATACCTACGGAGAACAAAGAAGAGGACGTCAGATCCCCTAAAACTGGAGTTGCAGGAGGTTTTGAGCCACCTGACGAGTGTTGAAAAATGGACTTAGATCCCTGCAAGAACAGCAAGCTCCATTAATCATTGAGCCATCTCTCTAGCCCTCATAGTCTTACTTCTTATTAGCATACATTCACTGTACATAGTGCTGGATTCCATAAAGACAGCTTCTTTCAACTATATCATATACATCAATCCCACGCCTCTCCGTTTTTCCTCTCACTCTCTTTATCCAAAAGTTTGCTTCCTTTTACCAGTCTACTTCTGCTTTTGTGATATGCACGCATGTGTTTCATTTTTTTAATTATTTAATTATTTTTATGTGATTGAGCGGTTTGCCTTACATGTACGTCTGTGCACCATTCTCACGCAGTGCCTGTGAAGGCCAGAAGAGGGCGGCAGATCCTCTGGAACTGGAGTCAGATGATTTTGAGACAACAGGTGGGTTCTGGGAATCGAAAGAGGGTCCTCTGGAAGAACAGTCAATGGTCTTAACTGCTGAGCTCACTCTCCAGGGGCTGAGTGTTTCAACTTAATCTATGGTAAAAAGGGTGTGTTGAAGTTTTCCATTTCAGTCGTTTTCTTCTCATTGTCTTGGAGGCACAACATATGATGGTTCTCAGATTTTACATAAAAGTCAACTGGAGTACTTTGTTTAAAATGCAAATTTCAAAACTCTACAGTATGCCTGAGGTGATGCCAAGAGTTCGAATTTTTTCATAGGCACCATAGGTAATTCTTTCTTTTATTTTTAATTTTTAAAAATTAGAATATAATTACATGATTTTCTCCCTCCAACCCTTCTTCCCATACCCCCCCCACTCCCTCTTAAGTTTATGGGCTCTGTTTTTAGTTGTTATTGTTAGACATGCACACACACATATATAAGCATAATATATCAATACAACCTGCTGAGTCTGTTTAGTGTTACTTATATATACATAATAATCGGGTTTACCACTTGGTATTAGATAACAAATTAAGGGGTTAATCCCTGAAGAAGACTAAGTATTCTTTAGTTCAATATAGGTAATTCTAATACAGGACTAATCTGTGACGTACTGGTGTACTGTTGTAGAGCAGTGGTTCTCAGCCTTCTTGATGCTGTGACCCTTTAATACAGTTCCTCATGTTGTGGTCACCCCAACCATAACATTATTTTCATTGCTACTTCATAGCTGTAATTTTGCTCTTGTTATGAATTGTAATATAAATATCTTATATGCAGGATGATCTTAGGCAATTCCTGTGGAAGGGTCATTTGATGTGACCCACAGGTTGAGAACCACTGTTGAAGAGTTTCTCAAGTTAGGAAAAAACGGAACTCAAATCCCAGGTTTTTCATCAAGAATAAGAACCCGGGATTATTTAATCTCTTTATGTTCCATTGTTTGTTTTATCTCTAAAATAAAAATAACAAGCCTGTCTACCATGAAGAGTTATTCGGAACATTAAATTACTAAATGCAGATGAAAATGGCAACAAAGTACCTGACCACATTGTTCATTTCGATGTACAGGCTCATGCTTTGTGTTCCTATTGGCCATAGCTTAAACATTTTCTAACTACTAAATAATTTTCTATGAGATGTTTCCCACAAGTAACAAGCAGTTGTATCTTTTTCCAATTCAGTCTGAAGCTCTCTAATGAGGGGTTGATATTTTTATTCCTATAAATCATTTTGCTTCAATGTTTTCATGTTGTTTGTTGTATTTCTCTGTGCTATTATGTTTAAATATTAGGGAAATTCAACATGATTGTAATTTATCTTTTAATTAAAAAAAAACTTTTATCTGTTTTTGCTTACCAATGTCAAATAAAGCTTTATCTTTGTCCGACCTCATTTTTATTTTTACAATAAGTAAAAATATACAAACAATACTTTTCTAATTAAAAGTATATAACAATTTTTAAAATAGAGCATTTCTTGGGTTCTGCTGCCCTGGTACATCATTTCTAGGGAAGGTAGAATAAAGATGAACATATCCAGATTCATAGCAATCTTTTATTTGCTTTGTGGTGCTGAAGATTAAAACCAGTTTCTTAACCCATGCTAAGCAAGGGCTCTATCACTTAGCTACATTTCCCAGCCCAGAATCACATTTATTCTTAAATTTTGAATTAAAAAATTTTTCACCAGGCAATATCTCATTTTGCACACCTCATTTATTTGGCATACTATTGACTCTTTCAGTTGATCTTTCTAAACTTTGGGTTCTGCTTCTTCATCTATGCACATGGTTAGAACGTCTGGAAACCCTAGATCTCTTTTCAACAGCGCGATACATTCTGAAATAAAGTTTTACGCCTTTTAGGACTTGATTCTAACCCTGATCCCTAAACAAAGACTAGAATCAATGTTTCTAGTGGTTTTGTTGTTGCTATTGTTGTTGTTGCTGCTGTCGGTTGGTTGGTTTACTCAAAAAGCATTTTCTCTGCCCTCAAAAATTGATGTAACTTATTTCTTCTATGGAATACATGTGGATAAAATTGAACCAATTAAACCACAGGAAAAAAAAGTGCTGACAAATATTTTGGGCTTAATGGATTGTGCTCAACATCCTTAATCATCAGAGAAATGCAAATCAAAACGACTCTGAGATACCACCTTACACCTGTCAGAATGGCTACGATCAAAAACACCAATGACAGCCAATGTTGAAGAGGATGTGGAGCAAAGGGAACACTCCCCCACTGTTGATGGGAATGTAAGCTTGTACAACCACTGTGGAAATCAGTATGGCGGTTTCTCAGAAAATTAGGAATCGAACTACCTCAAGACCCAGCCATCCCACTCTTGGGCATATACCCAAGGAATGCTGATTCATACCATAAAGATACATGCTCAGCTATGTTCATAGCAGCACTATTTGTAATAGCCAGAACCTGGAAACAACCTAGATGCCAATCAATGGAAGAATGGATGGAAAAAATGTGGTACATATATACAATGGAGTACTACTCAGCAGAGAAAAACAATGAAAGCATGAAATTTGCAGGCAAATGGATGGAACTAGAAAAAATCATCCTGAGTGAGGTAATCCAAACCCAGAAAGACAGTCATGGTATGTACTCACTCATAAGCAGATTCTAGATATAAAATAAAGAACAATCAGACCACAGCCCATAGAACCATAGAGGCTATATATATATATATATAGCATGGAGGTCCCTAGGACGACTGTGGCTTATAATAAACTTTGGTTTTACTCAATTATTGAAAAAAATAGCCAAATAAATGGAAACACATGAACTATGAACCAAAGGCTGAGGGGTCCCCGGCTGTATCAGGCCCTCTGAATGGGTGAGACAGTTGATTGGCTTGATCTGTTTGGGAGGCATCTAGGCAGTGGGACCAAGTCCTGTGCTCATTGCATGAGTTGGCTGTTTGAAACCTGGAGCTTATGCAGGGACACTTGGCTCAGTCTGGGAGGAAGGGACTGGACCTGCCTGGACTGAGTCTACCAGGTTGATTGCAGTCCTCGGGGGAGGATTTGCCCTGGAGGAGGTGGGAATGGGGGGTAAGCTGGGAGTAATGGGAGGGTGTGGGAGGGGGGAGAATAGGGGAACCCGTGGCTGATACGTAGAACTGAATGGTATTGTAAAATAAAATTAAAAAAAAAAAAAGAATAAAGTTCCAAAATAGAATAGGTCTTTTTGTTTGTTTGTGTTGCTGCTGTTGTTCCCCACTGGTCCCCCCACCCTCTTTGTTGTCTGCTTGTTTGGGAAAAACATTTCTGTAAGGGTTTCTTTCCTTATCGTCTGCTGGGCATCTTATACTTCCTTTTTTCATCTCACCAAATGATCTCAGTTAGGGTACTTTGGACTAGGTAACAGCAACCCGTTTGAAATGGTTAGTTTTCATTGTCAACTTAACTCAAGCTAAAGTCACCTGGGAAGAGATTTTCAGTAAGGGATTGCTGGCTCATGGTCAGGTCTTGGGAGTGGCAGTGGGAGGGTGGAGGGTGTGGGTGCTGTTTTGATTATGTTAATTGATGTGGGAAGACAAGTTCATTGTAGATGGTACCATTCCCTAGGTTTGGATCCTGGATTGTATAAAAATAAAAGCCGGGGGGCAGGGGAGGCGGAGCTGAGCATAGGAATGTATACATCCATTTTTCTCTGCTCTCGTCTATGGATGTAATGTGACCACTTAGTTGTCTTCAGTGCCTGTCACTGTGACTTTCCTGAACAAGCGTTATAACCTGGAATTGTGAGCTAAAATAAACCTTTTCTCTCTTAAGTTGCTCTTTAGGTTGGGGTAGTTTATTGAAGCAACAGCAATGAGATTAGAACACCATGCTTTAAAACAAGCTAAAATAATAAGGGGATTTTTTTTTATTCATTTTTACATACCAACCACAGATCCCCCTCTCATCCTCTTCCCACTCCCCCCTCAGCCTCCCCCACCCTGATGCACCCCTCATTCCCTCCTCCAAAAGGGTAAGTCCTTCCATGGGGGAACAGCAAAGCCTGGTACAATTGAGGCAGGACCAAGCCCCTTCCCCCTGCATCAAGGCTGAGCAAGGCATCCCACAAAAGATAATGGGCTCCAGAAAGCAAGTTCATGCACCAGGGATAGATCCTGATCCTACTGCCAGGGGCCCCTCAACCAGACCCAGCTACAAGACTGTCTCCCATATGCAGAAGATCTAGTCCACTCTCATGAAGGTTCCACAGCTGACAGTCTGATGCTCCTGTGTTCTTGTGAGCTTGGTTCAGTTGTCTGTAGATTTCCTCATCATGATCTTGACATTTGTATATGCTTACTTTTGGCAAAAAAAAAATGACCTAACTAAAAGAAAGAAAGAAAGAAAGAAAGAAAGAAAGAAAGAAAGAAAGAAAGAAAGAAAGAAAGAAAGAAAGAAAGAAAGAAAGAAAGAAAGAAAGAAAAAGAAAAAGAAAATCAAGATTTAAAAGGGCTGGATTCCCAGCACCCACATGGAGGCTCAAAACTACCTGTAACTCCAGCTCTAGAGAATTGAATGTTCTCTTCTTCCTTCTGTGAGCACTTCATTAACCTGATAAGCAGACATACATGCTGGCAAAACAGTCACACATATAAAACAAAAATAAATAAATCTTTAAAAAAGATTCAAAATTTGAAGTACTACTGAAAATATTTCACATTTGTACCACCATAAAATAGAAATATCATAATTATAAATTCTCTGTACTTACTTTTTAGTTTTATCAGCTAAATAGGCCAGGTCCTAAGCGTTGAACAAGGAACAATTATCAAGGAAATGCTATACATTAGCCTAAATTTTCAATAGTTACCTTAATATCCAGAAATGGAAATGTGTATCTGGATAGAGATTCCGTTAGAAATAATAGCTGGGTAAATAAATATCGGGAATGCTGTGGGATGTTCTGTATGTTGTGAATGTGTGTTGATCTAATTGGTTGATAAATAAAACACTGATTGGCCAGTAACCAGGCAGGAAGTATAGGCAGGGCAAGCAGACTAAACGAATTCTGGGAAGAGGAAAACTTCCAACTACAATTGGCGCTTACCATTGGGCATTGAGCCATAGACTTAAGAAAGTTTAAAATTCTGAATGCACAGAAACGGAGCTACACTGGGCTTCCTCACAGTCACATGCCAGCATCAGCGCAAACTCATCTCCTGACAGCTGCCTATGAGATGGAGCTAGCTGCCAGCCACCATGGGCTAAGTGGCATGTATGCAGATTCCCATCAGAGTATATAGAGGCATCTCCAAGCCACACAGTGTGGTGGGTGGTGGATTTAGCCTTTGCTAGTACAGACAGAAAAAAAAAGATGGTTTCTGGGCTACACGCTGCTTTAATGGAGGCATAGACCCACTGCTTCTGAGATTTGGTGGTTCACATGGCTTCCAGACCCAGAGCTGGCAGTAAATGTACCACCGCCATGTTGGAAAACTGAGGTGGGTGGAGCCAGCAACCAAAGCTACCATTTCAGTCCTAGCAATGCTGCAGTTTAAAGCAATAGATTCACAATAGGGCAGATTCAGATGGAACAAGACATTAAATGGTTTACAGTTTGTATAAAAATGTACATAGGCTTGGAAGACAGAAGAAAATAAATATAGACAGCTATATAAAGAAATAGTTTTAAAAAATAAAGTCTTTAAAGAGACAGTAAAGGTAGTATAAAAATAGGCCACATAAAGATAGATATTACACAGAGAATCTGGATTGCCTTGTCTTTGATATTTTTTTATTTTATATCTTTGATATTTTTAATTGCAGAAAGACATTTGATTGTAAAAGCTGCTCAGTTAAACCAATATGTATATTTTAAAGGTATTTTAACTTCAAAATTTGGATTTAAGGATATGTTGCTTTGGAAAGGAGGTTCTGTTTTTGTTTCCACAGGAAGCAAGAGGCTATGGATTTGTTCCAGGTTAAGATGGATCAGATTTGATCAAGCAAGACCTCCTGAACCTTAACAGATGGTACCTATCAACAAAGGTTATAGCTGGTCTTCCCAGGACTTGACCATAATTCTTAATTTTCTCAGGATCCTCATAAGATTACCATTGCCCTTTACCAGCAGGAAGTAGCCTAGAAAACTATGCCCACATTCCCAAAAAATGGGTTATGGATGTTTGTCTTTGTTTAGGGCGTTGGTTACAAATTGTTATTGGTCATAGTCAATCTATTTCTAAAAGAAGAAAGGGGGATATGATATAGATATATAGGATACAGATATGATAGGATAAAAGAATAGAATGTTGAATCTACTTTTAAAGAGCAACAACTTGTTTAAAATATTTTACATTGCTATGGATTTTATTTTTTTGATATGTAGATGTAACCATCTTATTAAATAAGAAACACAGAATCAATGCAAAGATGAAAGCCTAAGAGGTCAGAGTGATAACTAAGAGCTAAAAACCTTACCCTTCACTGCCTGCTATCTTCCTCAGCAAGAGACCTCCTTCCTGTTTGTTTGTCCTTTTTATTGACTTTCTTTTCTGCCTTCTCATTGGTTACAAACCCAACCACATGACCTCCTCGTCACTGCCTGTCTGTACAGACCTCCAGGTCTTCTATGGTTGCTATTAAGATTAAAGGCATGTGTCTCCATCCTTGAACACACAGAGGTCCGCCTAGCTCTGTCTCCCAAGAGCTGGGATTAAAGGCGTGCACCACCACCGCCCAGTTTCTGCTATGGCTTGCTCTTAGCTCTGACCCCCAGGCAACTTTATTTATTAACATACAAATAAAATCACATTTCAGTACAATTAAAATATCACCATATTGATATAAATTTAAAGTTAATTTTGTTATAATATATATATATATATATATATTTCTACTCTTATTTAAGGTATTATGTTTATATAACTCATTTAAATTGTAATGTATAGTTGAGAAATACAGATTAATAATTTGTCTTCTATGATAGTCAGGCTTATAGTCATGTTAAGTTTTCTAGGTATACATAGATATAATTCAATTAGGTAGGTAATCTTCAAACACTTTGAAGACCTACAGAATATAGCATTTAAAATATTTTAAAAACAGACTTTTCTAGACAATGAGACACATCTGCTCCTGGCAACACCAATCTACTTCAGAGAAGATAATGGGCATTGAAGAAATTCATTATGGAGTTTGCTTTCTTTGTGGCAAAAGTTAGCCACTGGTCAAAAAAGTGCCCTTGCGTAGACTGCTTGATAATAAACTAGATGTGAAGGACTCATAGGAAGGTAACCACTGAACTTTGCAAGGCAAGATGGTCCTTCAGGTTCCTGCTTTGCAGAAGAAACTGCCAGACATTCTACAGGACAGAGGAAGAAGTGACTGAGAAACTCTGGACCTATGGGCTGAAGATGGATGCTCCAATGTTGCAGAGGAATTTTGGATGACCGTCCAGGCAGACAGCTGTCTCTCTGTCATTCTAGATTTTTTGGAAGTTGCTCACAATGCTCTTCCTGATTTCTTAGATAATATTGTATCCTTCTGAGGTCTTTGATGTAGTTGAAGACTAGATAGTTATAATCATGGTTTTCCTTGGTTATGATAAGAGGTAAGGTTGATATGAAACCTTAGACTCACAAATAGGATATCTTCTTTAATTTTGCCAAATACAAATAGACTAGATATTATAACTGTAATTCTTGCTTGATAACTGTTCTATTATATGTAATTTTACTCTGTTAAAGTTAAAAACCTTCCTTTTTGATTAGACAGAAAAGGGAGGTGCTATGGGATGTTCTGTATGCTGTGAATGTGTGTTGCTCTGATTGGTTGATAAATAAAACACTGATTGGCCAGTAGCCAGGCAGGAAGTATAGGTGGGGCAAGCAGACTAAAGGAATTCTGGGAAGAGGAAGGCTGAGTCAGAAGTCACCAGCCAGACATAAAGGAGGCAAGATGTGAAGGCTGAACTGAGAAAAGGTACCAAGCCACATGGCTAAACACAACTAAGAATTATAAATTAATTTAAGCATAAGAGTTAGTCAGTAATAAGCCTGAGCTAATGGCCAAGCAGTTACAATTAATATAAGCCTCTGTGTGTTTACTTGGGGGATGCAAGTGGGAGAGATTTGTCCCAACCGCCAGCCAGCGGGGACACAGGAAAACTTCCAACTACATGGGGAGCTAATGGATAATGCCTCTGCTCTTGGTGTTACACACATTGTTGCCTGCGCCTGGAGTCCTCTCTGCCCACTTTTTTACCTTGCCATCCTCTGGCCTAAATAAAACAGAGCTCTATCATTAGGCCTTGTTAGCTGAGAGTTGCTATGTTTAGGAATTGACTCAGAATTAAGTTCCTAATTGTAAGTAGTAGGGATATAATAATCACAATAGTAGCCATAGTATATATAACAAATGGAGGTTGAGAGAATGTGTGAGATAGGAATGCAAGGAGGTGCTCATATGATTTACAAGAAAGAATGGCTTCCGCTTAGCAGATTTCTCATACCCCATTATCACTGATAGCTGTCAGTCACTGTAGAATAGTTTAGGAGACCTGTGGAGATCAGTACATTTATTCAGATTCATGGAACTTTATCTTCTGGTTTGTGCAGTGGTTCTGTAGTAGTCTCAGCATAACTGAGTTTCGATGTCTTCTGTCATCAAACAAACAATGTCCTTCAACTATACATCATCTGCATCCAACAATTACATCATTATGTGCGGACAACAAAAGACTTGGAAACCTATATTGATGGCTAAGTGTCTTGTGTACATCTTATTCTTTTTACAAATGTCTCGAAGACCATATCTTACACTACTTTATATGTCCCTCTTAGAGAAAGACTAAGTTAGGCTGTTCAGTAAATGCTCCTGAACATAGAATAAAAGCAACAGAGTAGCTGGGCAATCTAGGGTGATTGAATATTTTCCTTAATTATTTGTTTTAAGGAGAGGATAAAAGGCAGAACACTCAGAACATTTTCTACTTCCAATAATTTTATGAGTTCTGTCATATAAAAAGATGTAAGTAAAATTGTAATGAACCCCATATAAGTGAAACTCGAATGGCATATTTGCTGTAAAAAGCGCACATAAGGACTGTTAAAGTCGACTATATTCTTGATCTGTAATCATAGTCATATTCATAAAAGGCTCAGAACTTAAGAATGCTTGAGCTGCCCCAGACTAATAAGGCAACTCTGAATTCCATTTCTTGCAAATGGCATTTTTTATAAAGTCAGTGACTGTCATTATGAGAAAAAGGCAGCCTTTTCATAAATTCAAAAACACTTAGAACCAAAGGTGAATTGTGATTTCAGACTACAAGATTGGTTCATGAATGGTAGGAAAGTTAGCAGAATGTCGACGATATGATTGAATATTGAATCCTGTCTCTACTTTGGTTCCAGAGTCATTTGAAAAGAGAGAGAGCCAAAAATATACTCAATCATTCTTTCTTCCTACCACAGCCTAGACATTCTTCAAGGTACTGGTTATAAAATGAATAATACAAATAAGGTCTCTGTTCTCAGAAAGTCTATATTCCTAAAAGGCAAGACATAAAGTAAGCAGACCATTGCAATTAAAGCAATCAAAATGCTTTAAAGCAATTGAAAATTTTAGGTCAGGCAAAGAAATGGGTCCTGTAATATCACAGATGAAAAACACTTAAAACAGAGTGTGGACACAAGCATGCCCTCTATGACAGATCATGCCAGTACTCACAGCAGCATGGATGAAGTTGACCTTGCTACAAAATAGATTTATATATATATATATATATATATATATATATATATATATATATATATATATATATGGTAGAAGTAGTGGTAAGAATAGGTAATGGGAACAAAGTTCATGATGTTGAAATTGTTGACAAAAAGTGGAATTTTAGATGAAATGAATGACTTTCTAGGAAAATGTGTCCACATCAAAAGTATTTTTAGATGTAGAAAATATAAATTACTTGAATTTATGTTTAAGAGGTGGTCTTGGGTGACATCATAAAGGTCTTTCAGTCTTTCATCAACTGTGCTAAAGACGTTCTTTTTGGGGAGGCAGGGGAACTGGGTTTTTCTATGTAGTCCAGGATGTCCTGAAACTCATTATGTATACCAGGCTGGCCTCAAACTCATAGAAGTCCCCTTGCTTCTGAGCTAGGGATACACAGAGAAACCCTGTCTCAAAAAAAAAAAAGGTTGCCTCAGCCATGGTGTCTCTTCACAGCAATAGAACAGTGACTAAGACGCTAACTCAATGATTTACCTGATCTGGCGTATTAGTCGGGAAAACTTAACTTATGTTGAAATAATAACATCCAAATTTCTATAACCTGCAGCAATAAAAGATCAGTGTTTTCTTATGATACATGTTCATTATGAATGAATCAATGGCTATAGGTCATCCCCATTCAAGAACAGAAAATGAGAGAACTGCTATGATCTTCAGTGTTGCCTATTGCTGAGTAATCTACTGATTGCCAAGACAAACAATTCTAGCATTTACATCTTTCACATAGAAGTGATATGTGATCATGTCTCAAATCAAGAGCATGATGGAGAAATATCCCAATATATCTTGAAAGGAGACAATAAAATAATTTATGATGAAAAAAAGTAATCACAATATAACAAGAGAAAGTATTTGCAAGTCATTTGTCTGATAAGAGTCTCATATCCAAAATACCTAAAGGACTACTCAAAACTCACCAAAAAAAGATAGATCACCTAATAAAAATGGACAGTGGAGTTAAGTAGATGTTTCTCAAAAGAAGGTAAACAGCAACAGAAAGCACTTGAAAAGATGTTCAATGACGTTAGACATTTAAAAATGCAAACATAAATGATAATGAGATACAATTTCACATCCACTTGGATGGCTAGACTTTGAGAACAGAAATGAAAAGTGTCAAGTGGTGTTAAAGATGCAGAGAAATCAGATCCCTACACATTACCAGTTGGGATATAAAATTGTGTGGCTTTTAAGGTTACTCGATAAGTTAATGTTAGAATTACTTCATAACAAATAAATTCTGTTCCTAAGTTTATACTCCAAAGAAAATAAAATGTGATGTATATGAACACTGAAATATTACTTATCCATAAAAGAAGTGATGTGCTGATACCGGCTATGTGATGCATTGGTCTTGAACACTTTCTATGTCAAAGGAGTCAGACAAAATGTCACATGTACTATTAGCCTATCTATGTGAAATACCTAGGCTAAATAAATCCATAATACATAGAAATCAGTTTAGTATTACCAGAGGCAGGGGAAGTGAAGGAATGGGGAATAACTGTTGAACTAATGAAATTTCACTGGGGCAAGATGAAAATGCTTTGTCATTAGGCAGAGGTTGTGATTGCTCAGCATTTGGAATGAGCTAACTCTAGATTATTCACTTTTGTTGTTTAACATGATATTATATCAATTTCACTACAATAAAAAAAAAAGTTTATCCTGAGTCCTGATAACAAGCATACAGCTTTATCATGAGGGAATATACAGGACACTCTGAAATGCTTATTTAACATGAATCATGTGTTTGTAGTTAATGTGACCTTTGGAGCTTTGTTTGTCTTCTGTAGTATAGATTGAACCTCAGGCCTTGCACATGCTAGGCAAGTGTGCTACCTCTGAGTCACACCCCTAACCTGTAAAATGTACCTTTGAGACCTATTTTCTTTGCCCTAATCTGCATTTTTAGTTTTTCTGTCTCATAGGACAGCATCAGATATCATCATCTTTCTTTAAATCTTTAAATTTCTCTCCACAAAGGTCATAATCAGCAAGAAACTTTTAATCAAATACATTCTCTCTGAAGATAGGTTTGCCATGGCAACAACAGCTATGTCTTTTTGTACAAAAACTGGGCGTGCCTAAAATCCTAATTTTTGTTCATTTGTTTCTGTTTGGAGACAGGATCTTGCTACAGAGGCCAGGTTGGCCTGGAACTCGGGATCCTTGTGCCTCAGCTTCACGCCTCCTCCCTATACACACATACCTCAAAGGCTCCAACTGCAAGCATGCAGACTGCAATCCAAAAATTTAAGTGGCAGTTTTAGCTGAGTATTTGTTATATTCCTTAAGCAGAACCAGTTTTTAATAAAGGTCAGAATTATCAGAACCTCACAGGTCTGGTCCAAAGTGCTTATCCTGTAGTTTTAATGATGTATTGGCTAGCTGGGTGGAAAAAGCTATCAAAGTAGGTGAGAAATAAAGAAGGTTATATATGCCTGCTACAGAAAGGAGGACAGGCCATTATAATCTCTGGCCACAGAGAGTTCATTTATTCAGAAAATCTTAATATGCCTGCTGATTAAGAGCATATTGATAAAAATCTGATCATTTTAAGGTCACTCAAGATCACATTATCTGCCTGGACATTGATGGTGTGGTGTAGTTATGGAATTCAAATTTTTCTATTTGCAAAATGAAATGAACTCCATTTAAATAGGCAGAACAGGTCAAAATAATGTGTCTAATGGTTTCCTTAACAGTCACTGTCCTTTTTAATCTAAGTTGACACTGCTGACCCTGATGTTTTCTATGCCATCCTTCTCCACTTCAGCAAGGAAAGAAGGGATTTGACTGGCCTGTACAATCTATCCTATCATTTATTACGAGTCCCTTGCAAAGCTGTATAGGTGTTATAAAGCAAAGAGTCCAAAAGTGTGTTTCTTTTGAGTACAGGACACTACAGATAACAGGATAGATGGGAACAAGCTATGACATAATCCAAAAAGGGAAGAAATGAAAAGAAACCTAGTAAGGCTAAGTGCTAAGAGAATTTTGAAATTTTTATTTTATTTCATTTTAGTTTTGCAGTTCTGGAAATAAAATCCAGGACCTCATGTGTGACAGACAAGCTCTCTGCTAGTGAGCCTACCTCCTCAGCACCTAAACTTTGAAAAATGTTTAAACAGTATATGTATTAGTTTGTTTCTCATTACTGTACAAGAACATCTGAGGCAGACTAATTTTTCAAAATAAATGAATGAATATATTGCATTCATACTTTTGGACATTGAAGCATAAACAGCATTGCACAAACTCTGGTAATTGCCCCCCCCCCACACACACACACACACGCGGCCTGAGTTCATAGTTTTGTGGAGATAATGGAAGCATATGTGGGAATAATACTTCATACCATTAAATAGGAAGCCAGAGAGTGGTGATTCAAGGCCCATGATTGTTCTTATAACAACTCATTCTATGACAAGCTCAAAGATCCCATGAGAGCTGCCTTAATCTGTTCCAGATGTCCCAATATTCTAAGGGCATCCGTCCAAACACCGCTCTTATAAGCTCCATTACCTCCTACATCACCATGTTGCACCAAGCTCCCAATACTTGAAACTTTGAGGTCACACACTCAAAACATATACAACCCACAATAGAATACAAGTCATTGTTCCATTACCTGCTAGCTGTGTGATGTCAGATATTACATGTCTGCACCTCTTTCTTCATCTGTACAACAGAAGTGTTATGAGAAATAAGTGAACTCTTTTCATGTAAAATGCTTTCAGATTCTCACACGTTCTCATGCACTGAAACAGACTGCTGAATCTCACCCCTAGACTCTTGGATTCATTAGATCTGGGTTGCATCTCTAGAAGCACCTCAGATGCTGCTGATGCTGCTGGTCTGGGGATCACTTTGTAAGCCACTAGGTTAGGTTAAGATGCTGCTTGATGTATAGTAGGTTAGGAACTGACATTTTGTAAAATGAGAACTACAAGAAAAGATCTTCTGCAGGCTCTACAGTTTATTTTATGCGTACTGCTTCGTGTAAGTATCATAACGGTGATTTAAATAAGGTGTCATGACTAACACATGACCACAGATGAAGAAATTCACACCAAAAGGGCCTGGGGAAATTGGCCTAGCCCCATGGCTTGCAAGCCAGAGATGCAAATGAACTCAATGAGGCAGACTCCTGGGACTATGCCAGTGACTGTTCAAATCTGTTCTTGCCTACCATCTATCTCAGTGCGGCCTTGCCCTTGCCCTGGTTACCTTCATCCTATCCTCTGGCAGCCAGCAATTGCTTTCCCTTCTGTCATGGGCTAGGCCTGCAAATGGCTTTTCTCCATTATTCTCATCCTTAGCTTCTTCACCTGTTCATCTCACTCAGAGAGTATGGAGTTCAGTGCATCACCACCTATATGTGGAATGCCCTCTCTCCTCTCTAGCACAAAGGTTTCCTGTTATTAATCTCTACATCAGCTGTCACCTTCAGAAACTTTTCCCTACTCATCTTTCTCTTGTAACCTGAGATTCATTGCGCTCTTATTCTGATAATGTGATAACACTCTGGTCTAATAGCACAGGACTAAATTTTCACATCTACACTCACTTCTCCTACTTATTAGCATATGAACTTGAACTAGATACTTAACCCTCTCCGGACCTCAGTCTTTCCATCTGTAAAACATCAGTAAGGGTACCTACCTAAGGATGGTTACAAAGATTGAGTGTGTTTATTCACATAAAAAATATACTTATCACAATATAAAAGATCTAAATTGGGTGTAAATAAAACACTTAAAACAAGTTTTTCATGCCATTGCAATGATATAGATTTTATCAAAAGTATATGTCCGAAGCCTCACTGACGGTATCATTTGATCCCTTATTTGTGATGCTTGCTAAGCTAGGAACTACCTGGGGATTTCATTGTCTCTATAACCTCCCCACCAGTGGATTTTAAAGTTACAAGTCCCTGCTTATAGTTTACTGCTTGAGTTTGTGATCTAGGTCATGGGTTTGAGAAATTGCACATTAAGACCCAGTTATTTTTGACTCTGGACTATGTACTTCCATCAGCTCTTGCAGCACAATGTGATTCACTAGGTGCTCTCTAAAAGGTAAGTTCTTTGGAAACATATATTAAAATGTGCCACGTTATTGGTTCCTAAAGTATGACCATTGGGACCAGCAAAACCAGTCACCTGGGGACTTGTTAGATAGGAAACTGTAGGACGATCCCAGTAATCTGTGTTTTAATCAGCCCTAGCCAGGCAAAGTTTGAGAAGCATTGCTTTCTGTGCCCAGCTTAATAAATGTTTTAATTCACAAGGGCCTACCCTCTATTAGCTTTCTCCTCTTTTTGTTCACAAGGCATATTGTTTGGAGATTTTTCTAGGGTCATAGTCTAGTAACATCACAGTGAAACAGAAATTACTGAACTCAGAGTTCATCTCAAGGTTATGGTGAGAAGAAAATGTAGATCTAAATATTGTATATAATATTCTTAAACTCGGTAAATGTTGAGCAAGCTAAAATTTTCTAAAACTGTGCTATTCCTATGAGGAAAATGCCAGTTTAAACCATCCTTATCACAATTAATAAGCATCAAAAGACTAAGGAAAAAGAAGCCTCTCTCCACCACCACCACAAAACCCACTTCTTTATGCTAAGCTAAGACAATTTCCCATTGATTGTAAGATATCTCTTAATCACATATTTAACTCCGCTATTGAATTGCACTGCATATTTATGCATATACACAATTACTGACAACTGTGGAGAATTTTAACTCCTTAAGAGAGTTTCAGAGGCAAATCCTTAGTGGAAAAATAAAAGTGGCAACTTTATCCAAACCGTCTACACTTCATTTCCACCGTGCAATGCGTTTCTGGGCTCTCTCTTATGGAGCTCACAGAAGTCATGTGAAAATGCTTGCTTTGCATACCATCTTGGAGTCTGGAGTGACTGCAGAAGCCCACATTTGGAGGGACTCCAGCAAATAACGAACTGGGAAGTAGGGCATGCGAATCTGAGCCCTTCTATTCTGTAGTCACATGAACTTAAGCAAATCACAGCCCTTCTCTTTGCTGCAGCTCTTCAACTACAAAATAAAGAGGCTTGAGATTTCACGTTTAAAACAAATGGATTTTCTTGATGGTCAAGATCACTTTCTAACAAATCTACCAAGTGGCAACATGATGATAGAAAGCCATCTAGAAAGCACTGAGGATCAGCACAGAATTTAACAGACTGAGGGTAGAAGGCCACACTCCTTGAGACATAGCATGCTTCCTGAGGTCACGATGGATGAATACTGGGCCCAGGGAATTTTAATTTCATCATCTGTATAAAACATCACTTAAGTTTGTTTTCTTTAATATCTGAGCCGTTTTCAGTAAATCCTATTCATGTGGTAATGTCTAATGTCCTTACACATCTCTTTCCAATGAAAATAACTGTGTAGGCAGAAAGTAACATGTCACCTGCAGGTCATGGGATGCTCTACAGGACTTCCTTAAAGGGCTCTGGGTTTGGTGTACCAACTTTCTCTGCACTGTTCAGGCTATTCTGAATTAGAATTTACTTCTACCTCAGATCCTTGGAGGGCACTTCATATTCAAACTTCAACATTTAGTTTTTAAAGTAAAGTGTTACATTGCTAAGACGTTGATTTATTTCTCTTACTTGTTACATCTATTCTTAAAAATGTTTTTCCATAAAAAAAATTACCAGAATGAAAAAGTTCTTATGATTGACCCCAAGGAAGGAAGTAGTGATACATTATCTGAAGTGCTTGGGATCAGAAGTACCTTGATTTTTTATTTTAATTTTTTTTCGGTTTTTTTGAGACAGGGTTTTTCTGTGTAATTTTGGTGCCTGTCCTGGATCTCACTCTGTAGACCAGGCTGACCTCAGACTCACAGAGATCCACCTGGCTCTGCCTCCTAAGTGCTGGGATTAAAAGCATGCACCACTGCCACCTGGCAGTGCCTTGGATTTTATGTTTTCGCAAATTTTGGAATATTTGCATATATCTAATCAAGTATCTTAGGGATAGGACTCAATTCTAAAGGCAAAATTCATGTATGTTTCATCTGTACCTTAGACAAGTAGCCTGATGCTAAGTTTACACTGGGTCTGTGCTTTGCCTACAGTTTATAGAATGAACTCATGTGGCTATTTTCTACTTGTAACATCATGTTGATGTTCGAAAAGTTTGAGATTTTGGAGCATTTTAGATTTCCAATTTTTGGATTAAGGATGCCCAACCTACATTGATAGTGCTGATGAATTTATACTACAGCCATATCAGTAGTTTCCTACTCATGCCATTCTGCTCATTCTGTTGCATTTGCATTGTCTCTTGCTATTGTAACTTCTGAATGATTGTTTTTGCTACAGTTATATATTGGATGCTTCCTGATTTTGCATGTCTGATTTTGGATCATTACCCTTGTTTTACTGTTAGTTTTCATATTTAAATTCCAATGACTTTTTTAAGCTAGTAAATACTAAAACAGCTTCAAAACATAAGCATCTGAGTGCCCCGGGATCTGGCAGTTAGACAAACAAATACAGTCTAAGCAGATGCTGTAACAGCCAGGGGAGGCCTTCGGCAGATCGGAGTACTCAGCCTACAGGAATGGCTGGCAGAGCCCAGAGCCCATCATTTCCTAGCTTGTAAGCAGCCTAATCCCCCAACGTTATGCCTCCTACTTAGGGTTTATTTCGGGTCTCAAAGTACTTTCCTAAACTTCTAACTGAAATGCCCTATCCCCCAGAGATCTTTGCCAAAAGAACCAAATAACGAAGCATGAACTTGAAACATGGACAAAATTGCAGAAGTCTAAAAATATTTCTATGAATTTCAGAAGAGTTAGCATTTGTGGGATGCTATGCCGAAGACATTATGTGGATTATCTGATGACATCTACACAATAGTTTAGGAGTACCTGCTGTTTCTTCCTATGCTGTCAATAAGGGAACTAAAGCTGGGAAAGTCATGTGACTCGTTCATAGTCACAGAATTAATAAGCGGTAGAACTAGAATTGGGATTCACACTATCTGGCACAAGAGCCTACACGTCTCACCCGTACACTACACCATCCTTGCATCACGTGAGTAAACTATGACAACAGGAGCCACTTTTGCTGCTAGTGGTGAAGACTTCACTGAACATGCTCCACAACACTTGAGCTGAGTATGCTCATGGCCCGTGGATCATATTCAAGACCAAGGCTTTGATCCTACAATCTATAGTATAAATGGTTATGTCATTATCCCTAGAGCAGAGCTGCTCTGGGAGTAGTTATTCTGCTAAGCACAGCTCAGCAGATTACAAACCATTGCAGTCAAAAATTGGCCTGACAGGACACCAGGTGGCAAGAAATAAGGAAGAAAACAGTGAAGGCCTAGATGATTTGAGGGGAGCCTAGGGGGTTCATGGGAGGCAGAGAATAAATAGTTTCCACACATCCTTTGCCAAATGCACCTAGGGAAAGTCTCATTAAAAAAAAATCCAGCCAATACACCAATGAGCAGGTGAATAAGAGATTGCTAGCAGGTGCACAGAGCCATTAAAAAAAACAACTCCTGCTTTTCCTACACAGTCCTATCCTTGATAGCAGCTATTCCTACTGAATCTCTCGTAGTGTGCCAAGACTGCTTCAGTGCCTGCCCTTTGAAACATAATTATCCTCCTCAGAGGAGTCCAGAGACTCTGGGTCAGTGAGAAGTCCATGGGTCATCAAGCTATTCTCCCCCTGGCCAAGGAAGCACTGTAACTAGAAGTGTCTTCTAGGGGTTGGAAGAAAATGCACCAGGAGGGAAGAATGGGTCAAATGGGAAAAGATTCTCAAGAGACTCCAAGGTGATAGTGGCTCCCCCAAGAAGCCCCACTGGCTCTTCTTTTCTATATAACACATTGAATTCGGTCCTGGGAGCACCAAATAGTTTCTTTGGCCCGAACACATGCATTAGCAGGCATTGCCATCTTATAACTGCATTGTTATCTTCAGGTTCTATCCGTTTTGACCCACTACAGTATTGCCTCAGCATGGCTCTGCCCCCTGAGTCCTCAGTTCTGAGGTCCTTGAGAACACAGATAACAGAAAGTGTGGGAGACTATGACTCTCTGCCCCATGCACAGTGCCCCATTTGGTCACTTGTTCCATGCCAGGCAGAGCAATGAGGCACTGGTAAGGCTGCAAGAAGTGACTAGGCTTAGCTCCTATCCCCAAGGAAGACAGAAACTTCCAAAGTTCGTGTTCTCCCAAGCCTCAGAAACCACAAGCACAGACAACGCTATTCAATGTTAATCACGCATATCTCTGTTTCTGACTTGCACCTTACTTCCCACCTCCCAAGAGGTTCAGGTCTGTGCCAGTATATGAATTCGGAGGCTAAAACATACTTTCCTTTACTACTTATATCATATTCCCTACTGTCTATGTGGCTTAGACATGAACCAAATGCGAAGCTGAACTTGGGAGCTAAATCCAAGTTGCACACAGTAGATCAAGGACATGAACTCAGGACTACTTGATTTGAGGACCTGAACTCTTATCTGTGCTACTGTTATTATTTCATGGATGCAGAATGTTATTTGTGACTGAATTTCTCCAGTGGGAATTATTTTGTCTTTCTACCTACACATTCCAAACTTGAGCTGGAAGTGAGAGCATAGGAAAAACCGCAGGAGAAGGTAATAAAAAAATAGATTAAAGTGCTTGCCCCTATAAAGCAAGTTGACAGTCTCTCTACTGTGGAAACTTAGAATTGGGTTCTTCACAAAGCACTCCCTGATTCAGTAGGTGGAGAACTCCCAGCATTTACAAACAGAGGCACTAGACACTGAAAAGCCAGGCGGCACAGTACTCAGTACGAAGTCCTCCATAGCTTGTGTGCCACTTTTATTTTTAGTCTCTTTTCTGCATAATAGTGGTAGCTCAGGCTGCCTGCAATCCCTTCTTGGAATACATTCTGCCCTATTTTTCTCCCCGAAGACTGTGGTTTCAAATTCATCTAATTACTTCCCTGTGCAGCATTAAATCAAGATGGCTTCAAAATGGAGATGACCCAGTGAGTTTAATTATTTTCTAATGTGTCTCACTGTGGCAAAGGTGTGTTTACCACATAAATAACCATTCTAGAGGACAGCAAGTGCTTTTTGCATGTTGTTAGCTGGTTTTGTTTTAGAAACACAGAGTATGTGATTTATATGTTTTCAACCTTATGTTGCCATTTTTTTTCTAAGCAACTGTAGCAAAGTCATTCATACTAACTCACTTGAGACTTTTTTCCTGAATTTTAAAAAAGCAAGTCAGACTTTGGGGGGGGGCAGAAATCATTCAGTAACAACCTTTATCAAGCTATCTCACCCCAGTGACTCTTGTTTTCTTCTAAAAAAATCATTTGTTGAAAATATTGGTGCTGTTTACTATGAGTTTAAGCTAGAATGTGTTCAAATGAGCACAAGATAAAGGATATGAAAGGAAAGCCTGTCATCACTTGATTCATGGCTCTTTGAAACATCAAACGTTTACAGCTCTTTGAATCTTTATGCCCAATTTCTCTTCCTTTTAGTTTCCTGCTAAAGCATAATATAGCATAGCTTCACAGAGAAAAGTTGAAATTCTCTCTAAAACAAAACGGTCATCTCTTCATTTGCAGGTATTACTATCGCCCCACATGCAGAAATGAATCCACAGATGGAAGCCATAAAGGCTTGGTTTGGATGGCTTTTCTTATTCATGTTTTTCTCTTTATAGAAGACAGACTTTCTGGAAGTATTTTCGTATACCTGCTTTACAAGGCAGTATGCCTAGCTGCTCCAAGTCTGCTTTGAGTCCTGAATGAGCATAGGGCTTTGAATGGATCCCCTTTTCACCAGCCAGCCCACTCAGCCCTCCATGAGGGAGCACAGTAAAGCACAGGGATGGAATAGCAGTCTCCTGAAAATGAGCCTCACTATTCAAGAGGAATTTGTTCATTACACACACACACACACACACACACACACACCTATGTATGTATGTATGTATGTATGTACGCATGTATATATGCATGTATGTGTATATGTAAATATTTTCCCTATACAAATCTTTTATCCCAGAGAAAAATTGTAATCTCCTCATACCAAAATAGAGCACATCAAGACAGTTATGTCTAATTGAATCCATCAGAAGCAATAGGATGCCGCGGAGATCAAAGAGCCGAGTGAAGTTAGGAAAAGAAAAGGCAGTTGGAGTGTGTCACATTTGTGCTGTGCTGCACTCTCTGTCCCACACATTATGGGGCCTGCCTATTTCTGCCACTTCATGGCTCTTTCACTGTTAGGATGCTCCAGGTCCATCAAAGGGAACAATGAATATTATGAGGGTGCTGGGAGAAAGAGTGCCAATGTAGATTAAGAAATCTCCCAAGACTGATTATAGCCACCGAACAGCAATGTCCTACTAAATGAAAGCCCATGCTCTAGGCAAAGATTTGTTCATCTCTAACCTGTTCTTTCTGAGCCTCATCTTCTTCATCCTTAAAATAAGAAGGTTAAATAAAAGATGGTCTCTGTGGTGGCGGTCAGCTTTAGCAGTATTATTCCTTTTGTCTCCTTTGCTTGGTTTGAAGCAAAGCATTGAGCCCAGGGGACTGTCTGGTTAGTGCCTCTACCAAAAGACATCTGGGCTACATGAAGCAGTGGGGCTCTGCACATATGACCCGAACAGATGCATGTCCAGATCCATCTTTTCTTCCTGGGCAATGAACTGCTATGCTGGCCAAAACTCTATGCAAATATTTCAACCTCTGGGGCCATGGACTGTAAGCCATGTTAGGTCACTCTTCCAATCTGCTTTGTGATCTCCTCTCCTTTTTATTCTTAGCATTCCATGTCCTAGGTAAGGTAATAGTAGTAGTCATTTTTCTTTTTCACATACCTTCAATTCAACAGACATTCACAATTCCTGGTCATGGTAAGTTGAAGATCTGTATCTACCTACCTAACTTCTATCTATCTATCTATCTATCTATCTATCTATCTATCTATCTATCTATCTATCTATCTATCTATCTAGAGATCCCCTAATCTCTAGGCAGTATGTTCCAATCCAAAATTCCTATTGAATGTTTGAAACCCTATAGCTGAAGGTTTTCCTGTGTCTCACCTGGCCCTTGGTCAGGACAAATCTCTCTCATCCACTGGTCCAGCAGCTGCTCAGACCCAAATAAACATACACAGGCTAATATTATTTTTAAACTATGGCTATGGCAGGCTTCTTGTTATCTAGTTTATGTAGCTGGAGAATTTCTCTCCAGCTCCCGCCACCAAGTCCCACCAGTCCCAGAGCCCATTTATAAAACAAACACACAGACTCTGACATTATTTAAACTGCTTGGCCATTAGCTCAGGCGTATCATTGTCTAGCTCTCACTCTTATATTCAGCCCATTTCTAGGAATCTTTACTTTGCCACGTGGCTCGTGGCTTACCGGTACTTTACATCTTCCTTGTCCTGGCAGCGGCTCCAGGTGGTCTCGAACTCGTGATCCTCCTGCCTCTGCCTTAAGAGAAGCTACACCCAAATTCCCAAATATACCAAGCTGGCTTTAGAGATGGAATTGGCTCACTCCCCCTCTAAACCCAGACATATTGCTTAAAAAAAATGGTTAAGAGATTCTTGTGCTCCAAATCAAAAGAACCCGCTGGTGTGGGACAGAGAAAAACCAATATTTTTATTTAAAACAGGTTGATTATAAATACAATCTCTTTCTAAAGAAAAAAAGGGGATAGTTTAGATATGCTAGGATGAAAGGGTAGATTAATGAACCTACTTTTAAAGAGTAACAACTTGTTTAAAATGTATTACATTGCTATAGATTTTAGTTTATTGATACAAATTTAAACTTAACTTTGTTATACTATGTATATATTTCTATTCTTATATGAGGTATTATGTTTATGTAACTCATTTAAAATTGTAATGGATAATTAAAAAATAGATTAATAATTAGTCATCTATAATAATCATATTTGTAGCCATATTAGTTAAGTCTTCTAGGTATACATAGATATATTTCAGATAGATAGGTAGTCTTCAAACACTTCAAAGACCTACAGAATATGGGCATTGAAGAAACTGCATATGGAGTTAACTTTCATTGTGGCAAAAGTTAGCCACTGGACAACAAAGTATCCTCGAATCAACAGGACAAAATGGACAGACAGGACATGAAACAAAGGACTACTGATTCTTGCCAAAACAAATGTGGTTATGGCTTTATCAAAAGTCATCTTCTGAGGCCAGGACACCATCCCTGAAGTGGCCTTCGCAATTCGGAAAAGGTACAGTGCCCTTTTCTTCGAAGGCAGCTGAACAGGCAGTGGGCCGATGACTTCTGATGTGCAGTGGAACAGCAGCTGAAACAGTTATGCTTGAAGAGTAACTAAGCTCACACCTCTCAATAGTAGACTGGCATTTAATAGAGGATATGGAGAAGAACAGGATGCTGACATGAAGCCACATACATACACAGCCAAGAAGAATGGACAGCTGAATTAAAAAAAACAATCAACGATTTCCAGAATTTAAAATCCTGAATCATGACGTGACACTAGTGGAATTCAGGTGTTTCTGGTACGTGGACTGCTCTCACCCAATGTGAGGTTGAACTGTTAACCTTGTGTACATCCTCCTTCACAAATGAGTCTGTCAGATACGCTAAGCCTATAGGCTGAAGATGATGCCCCAACACTGCGGAGAAACCTCAGATGACTGTCCAGGCAGCTGGCTGTTTCTGTCAACTCACAAATTTTTTGGAAGTTGCTTGCATGTACTTCCTGTTTTTATTTTTGTTAGCTAATATTATTTCCTTCTTGGGTCTCTGAGGGAGTTGAAGATTAGTTAGTTATAGTTGAAGATTAATTAGGATAGAAAGTGAATTAGATACATTTTGGACTTACCAAAATAGGATAGATAATGGAACTATTTTCTCTGAATTTGTCAAGTACGAATGGACTAGACATTGTTTAGGTATTTATTACTTGTATATATTGTATATAGTTATTGTACTTTTATATATAGTTTTTCTTATGTTAGTTATAAGCTTTTTCCTTTTTTCTTTTTATTAAAATAGAAAAGGGGAAATATGGTGGTATTTTATTTGTACTGAAATGTGATTTTAATTGTATGTCAATAAATAAAGTTGCCCGGGGGTCAGAGCTATTAGAGCCATAGCAAGAGTGTGGCGGTGGTGGTGCATGCCTTTAATCCCAGCACTTGGTAGACAGAGTTAGGTAGATCTCTGTGTGTTTAAGAATACAGCCAGCATTGGAAACACAGGCCTTTAATCTTAATACCATAGAAGACCTGGAGGGCTGTACATACAGGCAGTGACAAGGCAGTCATTGGTTGGGTTTACAACCAATGAAAAGGCAGAACAGAAAGTCCATATAAAGACAAACAGACAGGAAGGAGGTCTCTTTCGGAGAGGTCTCTTGGCTAAAGCGGTTAGTTGCAGCAGGTGGGTAAGGCTCTTAGCTCTGATCTCTTGGCTTTCTTCTTTGCATTGGTTCTGTGTTTCTTATTTAATAAGACGGTTGGTTACATCTACAAGTTTATCTTAAATTAACCCATTTCTATTAATCTATACTTTGCCATGTGCTTCATGGCTTACCAGTACCTTCACATCTGGAGACGGCTAGCAGCGTCTCCCCTGCTCTGTCTTCTTCCTTCCTCTCTCTCTCTTTAGAATTTCCTGCCTAACCTTATTCTGCTTCACCATTGGCCAAACAGCTTTATTTATCAACCAATCAAAACAACACATTTTCACAGCATACAGAATGACATCACCCATCAAAACCCTGCACAGAATCAAACTCTGTCTATATTATGGTTTATTCTCTACATATGTACTCATGACAAAATTTAATCTGTAAATTAGGTATAGAAAGAGATTAATAAATAATAAGGTAAAACATTCCTATTTACTATATAATGAGAAATAAAGAAAAGTAATACAAGTATGCTTTAATAAACATTATTTTTAAATTAAGAATTTTTATTTTTGGTATTTTCCATTTAATATGATCCAACATTGGCAAGTAAATTACTTCTAAGACAATTAAACAACATATTATGCAGTAGAGACTTTATATACCACAGATCATCAATAGGGAAAGGAGGGTGATTATAACAATTTCAGGAAAGACCTCATAGAGGAAGTGTGGTTATAATTAACTCTTGGTGATAAGTAGGATTAGAATACTTGGAAAAGTGGTTATGGACTTCTAAGATGGATTTGTAACCTAGTAAATGTACTGTGTTACCTAAGGTTCTTTTGGCTTCAAGCAATCAAAATCTCCCAGAGTTTGGCAACTCAAACATAATCCCTAGTCTGATGAGAACAATATCACCTTGGAAAATGTTTTAAATGAAGCATCTTTGACGCTTCCTCAGATGTCTTGAACCAGAAGCTGCATTTTAACACAATCATAGCCTTGAATGTTCAAGGTAACAAATTTTTTTGTTATAAAAATTGATCTTTACAAAGTTAATCTGATAATGGGTAACTCAGTGTGATGACAGTCCTCCAAGATTATCTACTTGCAGTTAAATAGCAGATTCTGCTAGTAAGACTGGCCTTGAGACATTCTGGTAGGCTGAGGACCAGGTATATTTGAGGATGGGAAACCATTTTATACTCTGAAAATCAGAATTAAGCTCACAATCCCATTCTCAGAGTTTCACAGGGGTATGTACAAATCATTTTAATTGTCTCTAGAAAGAAAGCATCATGATAGGGGAATCAGTAATAATGTATGCAGTGGATACAAAGCAACTTCATTAAGTTAGCTGAACAATAAGCAACACTCCTTCATTGAAAGCCACATTCTCTGGTGAAGCCCTAACCTATTTTTGCTTATCCCAGTGCATTTTTAATCTAATGGAGTTAGAAAAAAAAATTAATTCGCATGTGCTAAAATCATTACATTTTTATATTCAACAGTGCCTGATATATAGAATCTATAAAACTTGTGTTATTACAAACTGAAAGGTTGTGATGTTGCATAATAAAGCTAAGCTAATGTTCTCAGAGACGATTCACAATCCTAGGGTATAAAAAGAAAATTTCTCAGGGAAATAAATTGCCCTAGAAGGGAAGGTTGAACATGTTGTCTTTCTGTTCTCACCGAAGAGCCAATCCCAACATTTCCCTCAAGGCACCAGGATCTGAAATACCCATCAAGATAGAATCTAGTGGGGGTTTGTCTTCATTCATTTCTTCAGCAAAAAGACCAGAAAGAAGCTTATTCCCCCAGTCAATATTAGGTAGAGAGACAGCCGCAGCAGGGTTAGAGGCCATTAAGAAAGGACCTCTCTTTTTAAGTCAGAAGTTGGACCTTACCTGCTGTTTCCTTAGTAACACACACACAAAGGAAAACATCACAACTAACTTTCCTTAAGATTTAAAATATATTATGAAAGGGAAAGGGTAGAGGTACCAGGGCTTTGTTGAGGCATGAGGAAGGAAGCTATTTCCTCTTAGTTAAAAGCCTAAAATCTGAATTCTATTTCTGACAGTGGGCTGAAGGCATGTCTTTCAGAATTGCCCCCAAATTACATACTATTGTCCCCTCCTTAAAAAGATAATTCAACTAGGCTGTCAATCACCTGGACAGGAGACCACCCCTCAGAGTACACTGAAGGAAATGGTAAGAAGATGGGTGTAAGCAGGGTTGCTGTGAAACCACTGAACTAGACTGCTCCATGGATAGAAAGAAAGGTTTATTGGGGATCACACTGCCAAAGGTATCTCTCAGGAGTGGGGTGGCGGCAGAAAGAAGAGTAAAATGTGGAAAAGCAAGTGAACTTTATATGCCAATCAACAGGATGGGAGTCTTTGAACAGATACAGACTGTTTACATTGACCAGGAACTAGACTCCTTGCCTAAGGTAGTTGACCTTTGAGCACAGATTAAGGGAGGTTCCTGGTAAACCTGTTTACCCAATAACAATCCTTCCTTTACCCTTCTGAACTCCTTCTATTCAAGTCATTGTCACTAGCACTGCCAAGGAGCGGGAGGGTGCTTTGTACATATTAAAGGGCAGAATGATTTTTCTCCTTAAAGAGATAATGTACATATATATCCCAGAGGCTTCCCCCTCAATGAAGGTACTATCAAGCCTCACTGCTTTTCTGAGCTATAACTCAAAAAAAAAAATGTAACTTTCATTTTCCCCCTTTTAATCTTGAGACCCCCTCCCCCTACCTCCTCTCTTGGACCCTGACTTGATTTCTTCCTCTTCTCAGTCTCCCACATTCCAACAGCTGACAGATTTACAGCTTGCCTGCCCTGTTGTTTTCCTCCCATATGCTAATAAAATGGTCTGGAAGCTTCCTTATGAGCTGAGTTCCTTTTGAAAGTCTTTTATCTACAAGACAAAGACTCCACAAAAGAGAGACCTAGATTCCTCCCATTCCACAGTAACCCCAAACAAAGTCAGAGTTCAAAGTGACTTTAGGCCTCAAATTATATATACTACATAGAGCAAAGAGATTTTTGCTTTTCAACGTAATGATAATACAGATTTTAACTATGCTAGCATTACTTTTGATATATATATATATGTATATATAAATTTAATACAGCAGTTTTACAAGAATGAGTACTTTATATTAGTTGTATCTGTTGCCGTAACAAAATGTCACAAGTACTTTGTATTAGTTACTCAGGCTGCCACCACAAAATGTCACAAGCTGGTTGGCTTAAACAACAGAAATTGAATTTCTCACAGTTCTGGAGAGAGGCAGAAATTTGAAGGTGCCAGAGGAATGGCTTTCCACTGAGGTCTTTTTTCCTAGGCTTGCAGAATACTGCCATTTCCCTAGCTGTTCATATGGCTTTTCATCTGTGCACTCCTGCACCAGTGTATTTTCCAATTCTCCAGTTTGATTGGATTAGGACTCCATGCTGATGGCATCACTTGAACTGAATGGTCTCTTTAAAGGACCATATCTTCCAACAAGTTTACATTCTGAGTTATGAGGAAGAGGAACTTCAACATATGAATTCAACATGAGTGTTGGGTGGGCAAAGTCAGTCTATACAGCCTATTATTATTTGCTTAATGAAGAAAGTAAAGGCATAAAGGGATTAAAATACTTGTCCCAGGGAAGTTAAGATGGAGCTAAGATTTGAAGGCCACCAACTTAGTTTCTGAGCTGGCACACTATTTCTCAGTATACTACAGTACATTTATGCCAGGTCCTAGCAGATTCCCTGTCGTCTTGAATGTCCTTTAGTAGATTGATTTCTCTGAACAGTTTTTCATGCTATATTGGATAAAGACAAAGCTATAATTGTTGTTATTGAATTAATCTTGTTATTGTCTTGACTATAGAAAATAAACAGAAAAGGATACCAATTACTTACTTAAGAATTTAAACTAGGCAAACATTCCTTGATATGTCTGAGGGACAGCCCTATCTTTCTTCTTGCACAGTATCTCCATCTAGGGTACAACAAATTCTGTGGAGAATAGAATTTGGGACCATTGGCTTCTTTCTCATGTCTCCAGGTTTGGTCTCCTGACATCACAGTGGCTTGCAGGTTTGGCATCAGTACCCCCTTGGTATTCCCAGTGACAGCCAGCCTTTTCAGAGCAAAAGATATAGACAGCCTAAATCCTTACAAAACCACTTTCAAGATTAACCTCATAGAGATCTGTGTGATTTCACAATAGGTCACTCCATGTCTGGGTTGGTCAGTTACTTGAGATATTGTTAACAATTTTGGTTGCATCCACCTTTCTAAAGAGCTATTTAAACAGTCTTTCCTTTCTTTCTCAAAACAGAAGCAAGAGGTTAGAGAACTCATGATAAAATCTGCACGAGCATTAACTTAACGATCATTGATAAAGTGTTTGAAAATATTAGTCATAATCTTCCAGGTTACATACTTGCAAGTTTGTGTACCATTGTGTACCATAATAACATGATTATGAAATACTTGGAAATAACAAGGTTCTCTTCAATTTCTAAATGTCATTCTATTATGCCCAGATTGCAGGGACCCTCCCACCCCCAAATACCACCCTGAAGAGCAAAAGCAAGGAGCCTTTACTTCAAGCTCAAGCTTGGACTCTCCCTCTGTCTGACACAGCAGTGAGAGCAGAGAGCCCCAAGCCTGGGCAGGGTCGGGGTTTTAATCATAGAAGAAGTTGGGAGTGAAGAGATTTCCAGAGTTCAGGACCCTGATTGGCTGACATTTGTCTAGGAGTGTCTTGGCAAAAGGGAAATAGGCATGTGCTGGGCTCAGGCATCTAGTGATCTTTTCTAATCTTATCTAATAGATGGAATATTTGGAATGTCAGGTACTTCACCTTAGATGCTGGCCCTCCCTGGGTGGTGTTAGCTTATGACTTTTCCTGGATCTAGGTGCTGTCGGCCAGTAAACCAAAACTCAGGCCTACTTTTTAGCTGGTTTTTATGGAGCTTGTCATGGCAGCAGTGTAACCAAGCTATTGCTTGGGTCCCGTAATTCCTAAAAAGATTTTAAAATGCCCCAAATTCCAAACTCTGACATTTTTGGATGGAGATATTTACAAAGTAAGAAAATGCTATTTTTAGCAATCTAGCTTGTTGAGTAATCTCATTGTTCTGGTGGAAACTCCACTTCAATCCCCTCCCCCATTTCTCTCTCCTCAAATCCTGCCTCATCTCAGAAAGCCTGCCAAACATGGCTCCTCCCCCAGAGATGCTCAAAACTACTCCCACAGGGTATTTAAACTGCCCCCTAGAAAACAGACACATGGTTTTTTTTTTGGTCTCTCTTCCCCATCTCCTCTCTGGGGGGGGGGGGGCAGAAAATCATCCAGCACTTTACCCATTAAACCTGGGCTTTTTATAATTCCGTTTGATTTGGTCTGATTTGGATTGCTATATCGGCAGAGAGGCTTATTGGGGTGCCGAAACTTTTCATTGTTGTCTGACTTTTTCTGCGTTATTCTTTTCTCTTTGCTTTTGGCAAAAAAAAAAAAAAAATCCATTGCTGATCTATTAATGAATTTTCAAAATAGTAGAGATAACTGATAACTTAGCATTACTCTCTCTATGAAGCCAGGTTTTAAAGTTCATTGTAAATGATGGAAGAACCATCCAACAAAATGCAGAGATGTAGGTGTTAAGTCTGGACAAATGATGATGTACCTATTTAACATATCAAAGTGGACCTGGCAACCAGGTTCTCCTAGCATCCCTCAGTTCCTACCCATTACAGGATATGGCTTGCATACTCTGACCTCTACCCTGAACTCTTTAGTCCAGGGGCTGCACTGCCCTCCCCTGCACCCCCAGGTTCTTCCTTATATCAGCCAACCAGTTTGGTTACCTGTCTGTCTTGGGCCTCGTGGCTGCAGCACCTGGTCCCATCCAAATGGCTCAGGGTCATGACTGCTCTGGACTCTAACAGATTTCTCTGCCTCTGGCTATGAATTCCCTTTTATCTACAATAAACTTTCAACTCCACCATACCTAGGAGCAGTCATGTCCTTTCTTTTCATTTCCTTTCCGTTTTAATTTTTTTTTTCATTCAGTAGATGTTATGATATATTATGAGGGAACCTCCGAGAGTATCCACATGTGCAGGGAAACATGCTGGGCAGATGCAACAGGGGCAAGTCATTCACACCCAGGTGCTACATCTGCTCAGAAATGGTTTATTATAATAGGAGATAAAGAGGCAGAAGAAACAGAAAGAAGAGAGAGAAAGAGAGGTGTGTGCACCTCGTGGTGGGAAGGAAGAGAGTGGGAGAGAGAGAAAGAGGAAGGGGACGAGTTTTTCCTTAAAATGAAGCATTTACATCAGCACTGGCCATAGGGCAGTGCCAAGGGGTGGGATTTCAAGGGGTAGGTCAGAATATTTACAGTAGAGACAGTCTTTCTTGTTTGTTGTTGATTCTTCAGAGCCTAGAACCATGTTTGGTCTATTGATAGTAGGTATATTTTAAATAAAAAAGATTCTTTTCAGTTTTAGCAAGTGTCTAATAAGTGATTTCAAATGGGTAAATAACTAGGGACTCCTATTACTACCAGAAACTTCATCAAAGTTTGATAAAAACAATACAGGTGGCAATATATAAATTTCAATAGTTGTTGGGAGGAGGGTGATGGAGAAGATGAAGCGAGAAAACCCATGCCAGCATGTTCACCAATGGAGGCTAGCAAGTAGCCTTGTGACAGGGCTTGGGAGGAGCTTCTGAGAAAACCAAGAACATTAGGGAAAGCATTCCCGTCTCTGGTCATTATCCAAAGGAAAAAGTGATAGAAGAGGATGAAAAAGAAAGGTGATAGTTTTCTGATATAGGACTCAGAAAAACAAGCTGACCACATTGACAAAGGCTCAGCAAGCTGCTGTTCCAAAGGTCAAGCTTCCTTCCGGCAAGTTAAAGTGCATTATCTCATTAAGGGGATAACTGTTTCTTAAGTCTCCTTAGCATGGCTTTAGGTGAATCAACCTTCCCCAGCATTGCTCTCTTGAACAAATGATTGACAGGCCCAGCTGGATTAACTCTTGAGGAAAGATACTATGGTATGAAATGTTCTAATCTTTGCAGCAAATCAGAATGTCATGTCTCCACCCAAGGCCAGAGGTACATTCCATTCTTTTGGCCAGCTTTCCTTTAATGGCCCTGATATCCTTAATAACCCCCAAGACTAGAAATACCTCCCTTCAAGAGTTCCCCAAATCAGTCAGAAAACAAGCTGAAACTGGGGACTAGATACAATTTGATTTCCATAATGAAAATCCAATTCCAAAGATCCAATTCCAAAGCAGTTCACCAGGAGGAATTCGTTTCTGGCCTGGAGTTTTCATCACACCCTTAGGTATAGCCTCCAGACAGGTGTGTGTATTTAGGAGAGAAATAAGAAAGGAGAGCTCACCTACTTCTGTCTTTCCTGGTCTAAGAACCAAGGACATTTCCTGCCTTTGGCCAAGGACAAGAACAAACCCTGTTCACTTTTGGGGTGCCCACTAATTTCTATCTCCTGCCCTCCTCTCTGTGGCCAGAAGAGACCTTAAGAAATGTCATATGATCAATTTATATTTTTGAAGCCATATTAAGTCCTCAACCAAATACACATTTATCCTGTTGCCGAAGGCTATCAAAGAAGAAAATTTTATAACCTCTGCAGTAAAGAATTCTGAACACTAATGGCTCCCATTGATCAGAAATCTCCCTTTGAGAGAGAGCTTCTAGCCCTCATTTATTCTATTCCCAAACTGATGGTTTCTTTGAAGGCCAGCGTTCACCTGCCCTCTGTCATCTTTGTCAGGAATCTGAACAGGTTTTACCGTTTTGACTTTCTAGTCCTCTCCTTCTTCCTCTTTTGGGACCTCCAAGTTTTTCTTGTATTAAAATCACTCTGAAAGTTTTGTCGGTCAAATATTAAAATAATTACAAAAATGTTAATGATACTTAAGTGAAAATCTATTTCAAATGCAAACACACACACAAATGATACAGATACGCCTTTTTCTCTTTTAGAAGTACTTTGAATAGAAAGCTAGGTTTGGCACGAAGGGGTAAGTAAAGAGGAGATTCATGGCTCTTCTTTTCAAGTCTGTCTTTAGTTTCCCACATGAATTTTTTCCAGTCCCGATTGCAGTTTATGCCTGACAATTCTCCAGGAAACTGCTATTTCAAATGTGTTGTCGTGCCTGTTAGCTGAACTGCAAATTGTCACCTCTCTCTTGAGAGTAATCCTACCTAGTAAGGCTGAGGAAAAATCAAGAAAATCATTTCTAATTACTACAGAACTCAAAGTGACCAGAAACATCTTGAATCCAACCTTCTTTCTCACTGGACTGGAAGAGCCTTGACGTTTCTGTCTGCTTTCTTTCTTTTTTCTTTTTTCTTTTTGTTTGTTTTTCGAGACAGGGTTTCTCTGTGTAGCTTTGCGCCTTTCCTGGGACTCACTTGGTAGCCCAGGCTGGCCTCGAACTCACAGAGATCTGCCTGGCTCTGCCTCCTGAGTGCTGGGATTAAAGGCGTGTGCCACCACCGCCCGGCTTCTGTCTGCTTTCTTGATTAGCAATGATAGCTGATTTTTATATAAATATGCTGGAGAATTTCATACCTTAATGATAACGATTATGGGGTTTTGTTTATTTATGCAACTTGAATATTTAAAAAAATTGTATTTTTTTTTTTGGTTTTGTGTTGCTAGTTCCTAAGCTTTAACCCTTTCCTATTGGAAATACTTCTTAAAGCACAATTTGCTAACTAAATGGGCTTCTAGGTAACTATTTCCTCCAAATTGAAGCATTTTCTCCTAGAGGAGGAAGGGAGGCTCATAAATCTCAGGAAACTTACAAGGAGCATCAGGAAGCTCCTGAAAGCAGATATACAAGTATTCCCCTTGAGGTTAGAAAAACAGCAAATGATGGCTGGAGAGGGGAGACTGACCAACCAAGAGCTCCATTTGTACTGTCCAGGGAGTACCATGGATGTAGTTTTCATGAATTGTTACTGATATTGAGGTAGGATATGGGGGTTGTAGTTGCCTTTGGTTTGTCCATGCTACTGTAAGTAACCCTTTACCCATGCTCTTATAAGTGACCCAATATACTCACTGTTTCTTTAAGCTAGACTTGGATGGAGTCATTTCTTGGGCCTATCATCAGTACCCTATCTGGGCTGAATAGGTGCTTATTCACATCTTTGGGAAATGTCACAGGACTGAAATGGCAGAGTAGAAACACGACCTGTAGGTATTGGTGAGTTTCTTCCCAATTAGTTCCTCAGTAAACATTAATTCTTGTGTTTCACTTCCTGCAAAAAATACCATTAACTGAAAAGGAAAATAGATAAAGCCACATGAAGTGGTAAGAGCATTAAGAAATTGATTTTCTGTTCCTTTACAAATTTTTGTCAAAATTATGTGTATACAAGATTAGAGTCAAGTAATAATAACAATGATAATTGGCAGTCAGTCAGATTTTTCTTTGGGCTGCCAGCTCATAAATAGTGACTCAGAGACTTATTGACTGTGAAAGCTTGACCTTAGATTAGGCTTATAACTTAAATTAACCGATTTCTTTCTTTTTTCTTTTTTTTCTTTTCTTTTTTTTTTTTTTTTTTTTTTTTTTTTTTTTGGTTTTTTGAGACAGGTAGACCAGGCTGGCCTCAAACTCACAGAGAGCTGCCTGTCTCTTCCTCCCAAGTGCTGGGATTCAAGGCATTTGCCACCACCACGGGGCCAAATTAACCCATTTCTATTAATCTACATTCTGTCGTGTACTGCCATCCTGCTTGCTCCATGTCTCCTTACATCTCTCTCACGTGCCTAGCTAGATACCTCCTCCTATTTTCTCTCCCCAGAAATCCTGCCTATACCTCCTGCATAGCTCCAGGCTGTTCAGCTTTTAAATACACCAATCACAGCAACATATCTTTGTTAGGGTCTGAGAGAAGCTCCCAAGAAAGACCAACAGTCATATATGCAATTTGGCAAGAGCGTTTATTTCCAACAGGTTGGGATGGCAAATAGCGACCCCGAAAGGAGGTCACAAACTCCTTTTAAGCGGAGTTAGGGGAATTCCAGGGAGGAGGGATTAATCTGGTGTTGATTGGTGGAGGAAAGATTAGTCTGGGAGCTGATTGGTGGGAGGCTGTAATGGTTAGGGGCCTATTGGAGTGTGTGTGTGGGGGGGGGTCTATTGGTTAGGGGCTTGTTGACAGGAGGGTAGGAAAAGCTACCTTTAGCTAGCAGAAGGCTGGGAGCATCTGCTGAGCCAGCAGAAGGGGCTTCAGGGTGACTGTTGAGCCAGCAGAAGGGGCTTCTGGGTGCTTGCTGAGACAGCAGAAGGCTGGGGGCATCCACTTATTGGTTGCACCTATGTTGTGGTTTTCCTGAGAATTGCTTGCTCAGCTCCAGCCCATTCTAGAGAACCAAAACTAAGGCCTAGTCTGTGTCATGGCTGCTAGGCGGGCCTGTCATGGCCCTGGTTTGCCCACTCTGTCCTCTCATTCTTCACATAGTGTATAAATATCCCACAACAATAATTCTATTGCATAGCTAGTGAGTCTATAATAATATGAAGGTAGTTGTCCCTTGATCTCTTTCATGGTCTCTTTCTTTTCCTAGAACAGTGATTCTCCACTTTCTTAATGCTGTGTTAACCAATCAACATCTTACTGCCCAAGTCACACACATATTTTCCCATCCTTCTGTATTAACATTGATTTTGGTTGCATTTGTCTTAGTTTTCTATGTAGTTACTCCTCTCTATGTAAAAATTCCCTTTGAATGCATCTACATCAAGTATTCTATCAATTTCAGGTCTGGGAGAAAAACACAAATAAAAGTACAGTGAGCCAAGACTACCTTTTGTGGTGATATTGTGTCCCCCAATATATTGTGCACTCTAATAAACTTATCTGGGGTCAGAGAACAGAACAGCCACTAGATAGACATAGAGGCCAGAAAATGGTGGCACATATGCCTTTAATCTTATCACTTGGGAGGCAAAGATCCATCCAGATATCTGTGAGTTCAAAGCCACAATAGAAACAGCCAGGCATGGTGACACACACCTTTAATTCCCGGAAGTGATGGTAGGAAGCAGAAAGGTATATAAGGCGTGAGGACCAGGAACTAGAGGCTTTTTAAGCTTTTAGGCTTTTAGAAGCAGTTCAGCTGAGATCCATTCGGGTGAGGACTCAGAAGCTTTTAGACTGAAGATTTGTGGAAACAGGATCAGCTGAGGAGTTGGCAGTGAGGTTGACTGTGGCCTGTTCTGTTTCTCCGATCTTTCAGAATTTACCCCAATAGCCGGCACTGAGTTTTTTTTTTTTATTAATAAGAATATTTAAGATTCATCTTACCACCGTTTGTTGTCATTCTGTAGCTGTCCTTTGTCTTTCTTTTGAGGTGGATCCCATATGACTTGTATGACAAATGACTTTCTCGGTCCACTCCTCGATTTTGGTGGAAAGTATGTCCTAATGATTTTCTGAAAAGAGATGCTTAGGAGAAGGGGAACAAATTTTTGAGATTGTTCAAGTCTGAAAGTACATTTATTTTCCCCTAAGAAGTGATTAGTTGTTTAGCGAGGTATAGCACTTTGGGTTGAAAATAATTTTCTTGGCATTTTGAGGTTTGCTGCACTGCCTATAAGCTTCTAATAGAGTGGTTCTCAACTTTCCTAATGCTGTGACCTTTTAAAACAGTTCCTCATGTTGTGGTTTCTCCCCAAACCATAAAATTATTTTCGTTGGTACTTCATAACTGTAATTTTGCTACTGTTATGAATCATAATGTGTATACATGCAGGCTATCTGACATTCAACCTCTGTGAATGGGTTATTCAACCCCCACCCACAGGTTGAGAACAGTAGCTCTACAGAAAATACATTCTTTCTTTTCTGTCAAGTTGTGGGAAAGCTGGTGTTTATTGTTAGGGAAAAAAAGATTTGTAAATATGTTAATTTAGTGGAAGGCATTGATTCTCATAAGTGAATCAAGAGGTCGGGAGTCTTTTAAAAATTTCAAAGTGTATCCAGGTTCATCCTCACCTGCCTGTAGTCACAACAGGAGTTAGAAGCTGGAGGTTAGCTTTGATGGGATGGGGTTAGGGGAATGGGTAGAGAATAGAGGCCTCTTAGCATAGAACAATCCCATCTGGATTCTTGAACTCTGCTATTTATCTTCTTTTCAACAAGTGCCTAAGGAGTCTTCAGAGATTTCAGTTCATGAGATTTGGACAAGCAGGAATGAATGTATTCTCTCTGTTGATACACCAAAACACGTTTTTGAAACTAAATATAACATACTACCCTATAATACCATCTGATAACAAAAACAAAGGGGTAATGTTTAAAAGTTGGTGGCTGAAAAATTGTGGCTCATTCAGGAAATTCGACAACAATTGATTTTTCCAAGGTACACTTGCCTTTGGTATAACTGTCAGGACTCAAAAGACAGAAAACTCCATTTTTAAGCTCTAGATAGCACCTGTCACCTGGCTCAACAATTCATTCTGAATGTTGTGTATATACTTTAAAATAAAGTAAGACCTCTGTGATACTTCTTGCAGGACTGCCCTTGGAGAACAGATAAATGCCCACATATGGAAAGCCATTGTTGTGGGATGAACTGTCTGTGGAATGACCATG